>NC_056526.1:104328881-104338698 GCF_019175285.1 Sceloporus undulatus
GTTTTCATCAATAATTTCTTTAAATGAAAAAACAAGAAGTGTATGACAGAAATAAAGATCCATGTGCATTAAGTAAGATGCAGAACAGCATAAGAAATGCCCCATGTTCACATTAGCAGATATTTTCCTTAAATGCCACCTACAAATGACACAAGACTGTGATGCTTTTAGTTTGGATTAAAACAACTAATCAAAACAGATGTCTAAAGATTTCTTTGTCAATGTTTATTCTCCCCTCCAAAATAAACAACACTATCTAAATATCTTCTTTAGTTTTTGTGCCACAAACAGTGATGTCCACTTGTAATCCTGATATAAAAAGGATGGATGGTGCTGAAATAATTCCGCTTAAGGAAGCATAGGGCAAGTTGGCAGGTTCAAGAGAAAATTTTCCATTTAAGTTAAAGAGGGGTCACTGAGGCTCTAGTTGCCACATTCATTTCTTATTTTTATGTAACACCACATGCTTCATTATTAGGTCGGAGGATAATGTTCCATGTTTGGGGCCCATCTGAATGACCCTTAAGAGATCTCTTACAGCCCAGTGCCACTGGTTGCCAGATGATTCAGTTTTTCTGACTCGTATCTGTTTTCTTTCTCTAAGAAGCCAGGAGGCAGCACTTCTTAAGACTTGAAAAAGGACACATGATTCAGTGATGTGTGTCAGTGTCAATGGAATGGCCCAAGAAGATGGAAATGACCCATCTTTTCTTCAAATTGCTAGAGGTAAAGGGAGGGCGTGAATGGGTTTTGCATGTGTAGCAGACAGTCTGAGTTAGAACTGAGACCAGTGGCAGCTGGTGGGTTCCATGTCACTGGAGCAGTGAGTCCACTCTGGGTTTAGTCTGCACTTTAAAGGAACCATCCAATACGTTGACTCTTATATCCAAAATAGCACCTATGGTAAATAAACCTTATGCCACAAAAACACCACAAGCCTCTCCAGTGAGCTCTTAAAGATATAGTATCCTGGGCAGGCTAAGGGAACCCTGCAACTTTTCACCTCTCAGAAGTACATGTATACAGTACATTGAGCAGTGTTATTTTGATTTTTACTGCTTGCCATCATCAAGAAGATTCAAAGAAAAAGCCTACAATTCTTATATATGATTAGTCATGATATATGAAGGGGCTTGCTGGATTAGACCACAGATTATCTAATCCAGAATTACGATGACACAGTGGGCAACCACTTGCCTATGGGGGCATTTGCTAGCAGGGTCTGAATGCAGCTGCAGCTTATTATATGTCTGCTAATATGTACTTGATGTACTTCATATTTTAATACTTTGATTTAGTGCCCATGAATAATCTCTAGTTTTATAAATGCATATCTAGCTATATTTATAGATTAAAATATAGATTTGGATCTATTGTGGTAAGACTTGCTTCTAAAATTGTAATATTAGGCTGTTCCTGAAAATTAACCTATATTCAGGCAAAGTACACATTTCCTTGTAATAAGAAAATAAATTAGTAGAGAGCCAAAGTGCAGGGACAACTCAGTTACTGTATTTTGGTTTATAGATGCACTATTTTGCAGAGGAAAGAAATTGCTTACCTACTCGGAGCTCTTGACCAAAGACAGTTTTCTCTCCCAGCGCTGAGCAGTTCCACCTGCCATATCGGAACTGGTACTGGCATTCATTGATTCCCATCTGGGCCCCTTCTCCAATAACTATAATGGCATCAGGACGGCTTTGGCAGATTATTCGTTGCCGGGGGGCCAAGCCTGGGATTTTGTTGCAGATTATATTTGCTCCTAAAGCCACCACAGATGACAGCGCTCTGAAGAAAAGCAGAAAAGAAGAATTATAACTGATGGAGGCCATTAATTTCATTTCCTTGATAGCATAGCATGCCGGACAAGGCAATGGGCTACAAGCAAAAGGGCTGGAAGATGGCTCCTATAATTATGCACACTTATCCCAACCTCTTTGGTCTGGCAACTGGGCTGGAAACCTTGCATGACTTTCGGTAATGCCTGGTTTCACTTGGGCCAGAGTTACCACATGTGCAATCTGTCTTACAAAATATTGGCACTTCTAGCTTCTGCCTGCAATCAAAGGAGGAAGTGAGAAGATGTAAGAAACAGATATTAAAAATCTGATTTGGATTTTTGGAAATCTTGATGCACTTTTGAATTTCGTGGTTATTGGCTTCACCTTGCTCTAGAATGCTTTCATATCAGTTCATTCCCTTTTAAATTCAAACCACAACATAAAAAGTACAGAGTGACTTTATTCATCCAACATTCACATTGATTATTACAAATACGAGGTGCTGAATGATTAATGGGAGCTTGCGACAATAAATTTGAGAGTCAGATTTTTCAGATTTGCAAAATGGTTTGAGGATTTTACAAAAGCGTTTCAAACATTTAGAAAAAGAAATAACTGTAACTGACATAGCTATAGTTTTTGTTAAAATCTTTGTATAATACAGTATACTTTCTCAACGATAAATGCTTCCAAATCTGGAGTTCAGATCAGAGCCTGGAAAAACCTCTTCTCTCCTTTTTCTTTTTCTCCTTTTGGAATAGAAGTCCTAATTGGTAGTATGACCATGCTGGTTGAAGATTCTGGGAGTTGTAATACAAATCACTAGCTTTTTTTGGGGGGGGGGAGACTTTGGAAGTTGTTGTCATGATAAATAACTTTCTAAGCTCTGTGAAATTCATAGGTGCTTTGGTGCCCTCCCTGATGGAATTTGGATTCTGTCTTCATTTTATATGTTTTCAGTTTATATGATTATGAACCCCATCCTCACAGTGTCCCTAGGAAAAGGAGACCCACACACTGTTGAAATCTCAAAGCAGAGGTGGGTGGGGAGTAGAATTGTGAGTGACATTTTACAGCTTTTAGCACAGTAATGTGAAATACGTAGTCATGATGCTTGACTAACCTGACTCTTATACTGATCCTGCAGAGGATCAAGTTACATTCTTTAGTCCAAAACAAGGCACTGCCATCTTTTCCAGTGAGTCATGTCGTCTCATGATATGTCCAAACTACAATAGCCACAGTTTAGTCATTCTGGCTTCAAATTCAGCTGTCTTCTTGGATCTATTATTTCTATGGATTCAGTAATACTAATCCTTTATTATTTTAAGAAATGGAGTAGAGAATAATTATTTAATGAGACTGCTAATTTCAAATGCTATTAAGGCGGGATACAGACCGCCAATTTGGGGCGGTCTGGCCCCGCCCCTTTCCCCGGAGTATCGGGGCTTCAGTGGCTACACCGGCAGCCGCTGAGGCCCCGATCCGCCACTTTTCGGGCTGCGAGGAAGCGGCAAAAGGCCGCTTCCCCGCAGCCAGAAAAGGGGTGTCCCTGGGGCTTCAAGCCCCCAAGGACACCCCGCGGCAGCGGGGAGCAGAGAAAGGGACCGCTTGGCCCCTTTCTCGTTTAGTCCGCTGGGCGCAGCCTTCAGACGGCTGCGCCCAGCGGACTAAACCCGGAAGGAGCTCCAAAACGGAGCTCCTTCCTGCTCCGTGTCCAGGGCGCACTAAGCGCCCTGGCACGGAGCTATTACGTCATGGCCGCGCCGCCCTGTCTAGAGGCGTCGCGGCCATAACGTACTCACGGCGGCGGCCGTGCGGAAGGGCCGCCGCCGTTTAGTGCGTGTTCGCCACGCACTAGGGTTAGGGCGGTGCGGAAGCACCGCCCTTTTGTAACCCTAGTGCGTGGCGAACACGCACTAAACTGCCGGTCTGTAACTGGCCCATGAGACTTAATCTAACCTGAATTATTTTGACTAAGTGATCTGAATCTTGTGATTGAAAATTTGTAATTCCAGATTGTTGAGAGACTGGCAGAAAGCAAGAGGTAGTTTTCCAAAACTCTGAAAGAAGTAGGTTTCTCTGATAAAGAGCTAACAGCAATATAAAATTTGTTGACTCTTTAGCACTGCAATTCTGGAGAAACTCATAATTTTAGTTTTTAAAAATGGTGTCCTATTTATTTATTTATTTATTTATTTATATATTTATATTTATATCCCACTCTTTTCCCAGGGCTGGGACTCAGAGCGGTTTCACAGCATTAAAAAAAAACAGTACAACTAAAAACATTTTTTTAAAAAATGTACATTAAAAAGAATTTTTAAACTGGTCCAACATCCCAGTTTGTCCTTATAGCAATTCCTTAAATGCCTAGTAGGTCTTCACCTGCCAGCGGAAGGCCATCAAGGAGGGAGCTGTTCTGATCTCCCTGGGTAGGAAGTTCCAGAGTCTAGGGGCAGCCACCGAGAAGGTCCTGCTCAGGTCTTGCAGACTCAGGGCCCTGGCTTCCTTGATTGAGCCTCTCAATCAATAATGTGGTCTTCCTCTTTTCCTACAGCCTTCTACCTTACCAATTATTACTGTCTTTTCTTGCTCCATATATAGTATTGTTGTACAATTTTTAGCCTCTATTTGCTTGCATGGGAAATTAATGCAATGTTCCTTTGTTACTGCAATTCCTTTCTTGGGGATTAGAATGTATATTGAATGTTTCTCATCTGTGAGCCGCTGTTTTGTTTTCTATATTTGTGGACATACTTTAGTTTCTGTCTCTGTAGTTTGAAATACCTCTATTGATATGCCAACTGTTCCTGGTGAATTATGTCTCCCAAGTGCCCTGAGTGAGTGTCCACTTCACTTTATAAAATTGTAGGTTCATCTTCAAATGATTCTTCTTCGAATAAATCTGTCACTCTAGAATCTCTTTTATATAGTTCCTCAGTGTGTTGTTTCCATAATCTTTTTATTTATATTTGATCATGTCATGTGTTCCTTTGCTGGTTGTAGACCATTTCCATTCTTGATTTAAATTTCCCTTTGATTTCTTAGATCTTCTGGAAAAGGTCTCTTGTTCTTCTTCTTTTGCTATCATCTTGCATTTCTTTGCATTGATTACTACAGTAGTTATCCTGGTCACTATGCGTTTGTTGTTGAACAGTTGCATTCATGGTTCTGACTCTTGTAGTGATATTGTTGTTGTTCTGGTGGTATTTATTTATATCTTACATTTTCCCCTGTCTGGGACTCAAGGCAGCTTATAAAGGTTTAACAAATACAGCTACAAAAATTACATTGCACAAAAATTAAAATATAATTACTGTAAACTATCAATAAGATTAAAACCAGTTAGAGCATAACCACTAAAAGATGGACAATAAAAATAAACAACACCGGACATGAAGGACTCTTCCCCCCCTGACAAGTCAACCCTCAAATTCCTGCCAAAACAACATCCTCTTCACCTGTTTATGAAAGGACAGCAAGGAGGGGATGAAATTAACTTCTCTAGGAAGAGAGTTCTAGAGCCTAGAAGCAGTCACTGAGAAAGCTCTGTCCTGTGTTCCCAATAGATGTGAGGGAGGTGGGACAGAAAGAGGGGTGTATGCCTGTCCCTTATCCATGGCAGGTAGAGGGGAAGACAGTAAGTATTCTGGTGTACACCTCTGGCACCCACTTTTGAGCGTAGGGTAAAGCTCTAGAACTGCCTGTCCTGAAGCCCAGGGACAAGGAAGGAGTATGCCCTTGAGACGGGTCTGGGAGTTTGCTGTTACTTGTAAAGTCCTGTATCTTGGGTGGGATCATCCAGATTCACCAGAAGGCCAGCCAGGGAGCAACCCAGTTAATGGACTGCCCCCAAGGGTCAAGTGTGTCACCCATGGGTAGGCTGCTGAGGTAGTCAGGGAATGACACCTGGCCACAGTGGAACTCACATTCAGATTGCTCCTCCTGTTACTTCTTCCATAGATATCGCATTGTAAATAGGTCAATAAAGTGGCCCTTATTTAACTTCAACTTTGTATCTGGTCTCATTATTCTGGGTTGGTCATCAAAAGGACACATTGAAGGGAAAATGGTGAAGGAAGGTGTTCTATTAAGCAGTACAATGCACCTGTCCACAGTGCTGGCAAGATGATGGATGTTTTGAAGAAGCTGGAGTTTAAATACACAGACCATCCATTCTACCCAGCAGATCTTGCTCTATCTGATTATTTCTTGATTCCAAATGAATAATTTGAAAAGAAGGAAATTTTAAAATTATTCAGATGTGATAGCAGCAGCAAAGCAGTATTTCAGTGATCAGACATCAGAATTTTTTTAAAGGTTTAAAGAAACTTGAGAAATGTTGTGCCACATGCATCCAAATTCAAGATGGATAACATGTAAGTTTTATCACTCTAGGTTGGTCAGGTCAAGATCTTTTCACCACCACCTCATAAAGTAATTATATACCAAAGTAAGAATCATACAAGCAATAGTACTTACAATTTCTATGTACGATTGTGAAAGCTAGACAGTGAAGAAAGCTAACAGAAATAAAATCAGTTCAACTGACTGGAAAACAGTTCTAGGAGTATCATGAATTGCTTAAAAGATGAATGAATCTTAGAACAAATCAAGCCTGAACTCTCACTAGAAGTGAAGATGACTATACTGAGACTGTTGTACTTTGGACATAACATGAGATGTAGTGCAATGGAAAAGAAGAATAGTGCTTGGTAAATGGAAGGCAGTAGGAAATTCCCTAAAGGCACCAGGAGCTGTTTGATTTTGGAAACTAAGCAGGGTCAGTCCTGGTTAGTACTGTACTTGCATGGGATAAGTACTGTATGCTATATTTCCGAGGAAGAGACTCAGAGTTTTCCTTACCTAAGAAACCCCTATGAAATTCATAGGGTCGGGGACTTGAAGGCACATACATACACATTAGGGAACAAGGGAGACAGTACAATGGGTGAATGGATTCAGGCAATGAAGTTATTAATTTTTAACGGCCCTTCCCTAAAAAAATAAAAATAAAATAGACCTCACAGCCCCCTTCCATTGCATTATTATACAAAGGTTAGCAAACATATCGCGTGTCAGATGTTTTCTTGGCTTTTTAGCAGGACCTGTCTGTTTTTCCTATGAAACGAACAGATCATATATATGACATATATTTACTATGTCTTTCAGGTCCAAATTTGACAAGTTCTGTTTAAAACCATTCATTTAGAATGTATCTTCACAAATCAGGATAGCATAAATGACAGTTTATATGTGGGGTGGGGTGGGGCTGAAAGGTCTAACTAATGTGTCGATGCAAATAAATACTAGTAGTATTAGTAAGATAAGCAGAAGCACTCCTGTGGTGCTTTAGTCTAGTCAAAGTCTTTTCTACAAAGATTTTCTCTTACAACAATCCTTTAATTTGGCATACTGAAACCTAAAGTCCGAGGTCTCCTTAGAAGGGGAACAGAATTCCCCAGGAGACACCACCCCCCAGACCACTAGCAAACCCGAAGAACTGGTGCAGTCCCACCCTATTGCCAGAAGTCCCCACATCAGTTGCCCAGGTTTTTGGTTAACTTTTACATACCCTCCAACATTTCTCAGATACACCCAGGATGTATATGGCCAAGCTACATCAGTGTGGTCAAGAGGGCGAAAGTTATCAATGAGAAAAAACACATAATGAAGCAGTTTGCTTTAGCCTCTCAGGAAGAGGGAGATTCTGTCCCTTCCTCTCCTCTCACTGCTGCTGAGGTTGTAGTTTATCACACTGGGGGGGAAAAACAGGAGCATCGCAAGATGCTCCCATCAATACTGCACGATTTGGCAAAGATTATCACACGTCACATGACATCACAAATATCCTGTGATTATCCCACGAATAAAGAAGAATTATAGTACCACAATGCTCCCATCTTTTTTACCAGTATGATATATTCCTTTGAGTTCAAACACCTTTTGCACTTTGAAATTAGCTTGCAGAAGTTGAAGTAAGCTGAGGACAAAGGGGAAAGGAGGAGGAGGAGAAAGAAACTGGGACATTTTTAAAGTAGCTGAAAAAGTGAGATAAACAAAAATTAATTGAAGGGTATGTTCAATTAAATTGAAGAGTATGCTTCCAGAGCACTTTTTTACTTCCCCAGGTGATCCAAGCAGAAGCTTCAGCTGAAGCACCAAGCAAGCTGCATATGTGACTTCTTGTGAAGAGAGAGAATCACATGTAAACTTTTGCCCGGATCAGGGCCTACCTGAAATGATTGAGCCCCTTGCTTTTTTCTTAGGTAAGTTGTCAATTGGTGACACATCGGTACTTCAGTGACAGCTAGTGAAGCTTTATAAAAGAAAGGATTATTATCCCAATAATGGTATTTTTATCTACATATTTCTTTGGAAAGAAGTACCTTCTCTAAGGCCACCTATCTACTGAGTTCAGGGCAAAAGCACTTTGAGCCCCAGGAGTTTTTCTGGTTAACAGCCCAGGCTCAAAGCTGCTAGTTTTCTGAACCTTATAATACTTCCTGTTCTCATTCTCCTGTAGTTTCAGTGGTCAAAGCAGATAGCAGAATAAATGTTGTGCCTCTTTTACATGTAATCAGATCAAATTCCAAAGCATTACAGCCCCATACAAAGCATAACTGCAATGCTTTCTCAGTAACTAACATAATGCAAAAATAATATTTGCTGATCAACTCACTTAATAATGAATGCCAAGAGAGTTCACTTCATGATGGCTCATGTACAAAACCACAGTGGAATGCAGAGATTCCAGCAAAACAGAGCCCTGAAGGTGCTGCTGTAGAGAAGGCAACTGTCACTCAAAAACAACTTGGGTGTGTGGAATAAGTACTGTATCCGGAGCTTTGCTACCCAGTAATTCCATGTCTGGTTTGCTGAAAATGCAAGTGATAAGCTTCAAATGCAGACTCTTTTCCCTATCTTCAGGATGCGGAGGTAATTTTTCACCCACATTGTCAGTGGCTCCCAGTTAGTTTCCAAGCACATTTCAAGGTTCCGGTTTTAATATTTAGAGCCCTAATAGTCTGGGATCAGAGTAATCACTGTCTGCTCCAGTTTAAATCTGCCCACCCTCTTAGATATTCTTGCAATGGATCTTTGAATCTGCCTACAGTATGCTAGCTTTGGGTCCTTTCAGAGATAGAAAAAGTCAGATATACATGTAAACATATAGGGATAAATCTAGAACTCCTACATGAAATAAATGGGGCTTAGGTCTACTGCCTAAACACCCTAAAGGCACCAGATCGAATCTGATCTTGGAAGCTAAACAGGGTCAGCCCTGGTTAATACTTGGATGGGAGACAGCCAATGAATGCAAGGTGCTTTAGACTATATTTCTGAGGAACTGTCTAAACCACCTCTTTAGATTCCTTGTGTAAGAAAACTGTATGAAATGCATAGGACCAATTTAAATCTGCCCATCCTCTTAGGTGGACAGGTGACTTGAAGGTACATATACAGGATAGGCAGAACTAACATTGGATTTAGTCTCTAATATATAAAACTGCAAGTCTTTCTGGATCTTTTTTAAAAAGTTACTAGGCAAGGGGCACAGAGGAGAAATTTTCAATGCTTCATCAGAAACAACTGTTCCACTCTGTTAAACGTTGGCCAGGCCCACAGCTGGAGAACTTCGTCCAATTGTGGATGCCACATTTTAAGAAAAAGCATTCTTAAAATGAAACTTCTCCAAATGAGCACTTAAAACTGGAGTGTGTCCTGAGGTGGGTGACCAGAATGGCAAGGAGCCTAGAAATTAAATCATGGCTGAATAGTGCTGGAAATGTTTGCAGAAGAGAAGGCTAAAGAAAACATGGCAGCAGCCTGCAAATATAAAGGCTCCCATACAGAAGAGGGTGCAGACTTGTTCCTGATGCTCCAGTGGCAGAACTAAGGGATGAAAAATGTCAAGAAACATATTTTAATTGAGTATTAGGAGCAGTCTTCTAGTGGTAGTAGTTGTGGTAATGATATGAGCAAACAAACAGATTGCCTTAAGAGGTCATACTTGAGTAAAGGTTGAGCAG
>NC_056526.1:104341698-104345227 GCF_019175285.1 Sceloporus undulatus
TACACATGCAAATCACTCCTGCCTTTCCAGGTCACACAATATATATATAGCCAAGTCCTTCCCAGGCAAACATTCTCTGAAGATGCCAGCCACAGATGCTGGCGAAACATCAGGAAGAAACTCTGCTAGAACATGGCCACATAGCCTGAAAAACCCACAAAAAATTATGGATGCCAGCCATGAAAGCCTTCGACGTCACATTAAAATAAACTCATATAATACGTTCTTTAAAATATACCAATTTTAAAAATCCATGATTTAAAATTGACTGGGTAGGCCTGTTAGAACAGATATGTCTTTAATGTTGTTTTAAATGTTGTAAGCATTTTCGGCTGTCGTATCTCCTCCGGCAGGTTATTCCACAGTCTGGGGGCAGCTGATGGGAAACTGTTGCCAGTCCAGTCCTGGTCGGTGGGAGCAAACATTTCCCAGAGGAGCTGAGTGTATAGGAAAATTGAATGGGCGAAGGAGATCCTGTAGGAAGCATTGAAGTCATTTTTAGGGAAGCAAGAGAATGTATATTAATAAGACTTACAGATTTTCTTAGGCAGGACAGTCTAGTGCAGGTATCATTTTCCTCTGACCTGTTAAATTTTCCTGGGTCGCATAGCCTATGATGAATGCCATCCCAGCAGCTGTAAGGGCTGCTCTATCTACACTTTGTGTGGCAACAGGAATCCACCAGTGTTCCCTGAAGAAAATGAGGCTAGTTAGAGCTCATTTAGCCCTATAATTTGATGTTAGCCACATGTAAACCAAAGCTCCCCATGGGCCTGTAGGGAACACAAAGTATGCATGGAAGAAGTGCATCTCCAGAAAATCAAAGACATCAACTGGGAAGTTCTAGGTTAGCGGTAACAGGATTTGAAAAGGTTGTTATTATTTTTATTTTACTTTTTTGGAGAGGAGAATAAAGCTTCCATTATTCCCCAGCACCATGGCTTTCCTTGGTGAGGATTCTGGGACTTGCAGTCCAAAAGTTAACTTGTCCATGTTCATAAATAGCTTACAGAGATACACAACATCTCTCATTTGCAGGTTACATTTTTTCATATAATTTTTATTGTTAAATAGATCTTATTATCAGCTGCCATATTGGTTCATGACTGTCTGTAGAGGCCCAAAGTGGATAGGAAGAAAATCAATGCATCTGAGATGTGGTGCTGGAGAAGAGTGCTGAGGATCCCATGGATGGCCAAAAAGACAAACAAATGGGTCCAAGAGCAGATCAAACCAGAGATCTCCCTGGAAGCCAAGATGACAAAGCTGAGGTTGTCATACTTCAGACACATCATGAGAAGGGAGGACTCACTGGAAAAAAACAATAATGTTAAGAAAGGTGGAGGGAAGTAGAAAGAGAGGAATGGATGGACTCTATTAAGGAGGGCATGGGTATGAGTTTACAGGACCTAAGCAGAGCAGTGGAGGACAGGGAATCTTGGAGATGTCTCAACCACAAGGTCACCATGAGTTGAGATTGACTCAAGGGCAGTTAATGGCAACATTTCTTTACAAATTTCCAACAAACCTTGCTTTTGCTTTTGTTCCTTAATATTGTATTGACTGAGCTCCTACTGGATATCAAATTATTTTATTTATTTGATGCTTTACCCTACCATTCAAGTCAAATTGGGGGCCCCAAGTGCCAGAGATTTATGCTGGTTCGCTAAACTGAATTAGAACTCAAAAATCTCTCAAGGATAAATTTATTAGGAAAATCAAACTACTGTAGATTGTGTTGTGGGGAGGGGGCATGTCAGTTTTTCCTGTGACACAAGTGAAGTGTTGTCCATAGAATTGTAATTTGTGACCACTCTGCCCTTTGCAGAGTTTCATATTCTTTATCCTGCCAGAAAAACCAAACCAAACTGCTCAGTACCTGGGATGGAGGAAATGTATAGACTAAATTAGTACTTTTAGTATTTCTTTGTGGGAAAATGCCACATTTGGGGACATTTTGAATGGGAGTTGACAGCAAAAATAAAATTGAGAGCAGCAACTGACTAAAATTTCCAAAACCTCTGCAGCCATTATGTGGCATTCCCCAAAATAAAAAAATCTTTGTCTATAGAAAATTATCTTTTTTCCAAATAAAATAAAATAAAACAAGAGGAAGAAAAGCCTGGTTAAAACCCTTCTATGTGATATGTGGATTTCATATAACTAGTGAGGTATGTGTGCTGTTAATATACTGAAACATTTAAGCATACGTCCTACCTGCATTGTAAATTGTTATAGTCAGAATTGTACCATACAATTATTTTCATCTTCAGCTCCAATAAATAATTAATTAGTTCAAATTAACTACAATTAATATCTTGAGTTCAAACCAAGCATTATTTGGGCAATTTATCCCCAACAACAAAGAGCTCAGGTACATGGGAGCTCCCATGTCAGCATGAACTTTCTGTGGTGATGGGATTGTGTGCTCCCATGAGGGCACTATGTTATAAATATGGTGACCCAAATATGTCTGTTCACACACATTACTACCTATTGCTACCAATGGCCATGTGAATTCAGTCTTACATAGCTTATGCTGATTTTATTTTATGTTTCCAGTGCAATATGGTGACAGCACATGACACCAGAGGTCTTGATGTAACATGGCACTCAGTATTTCCTATGACAAAAAGAAAAGCACTGAACCACAAAGAAAGAGTAAATAAGTGGAAATGCTAAATTACAGAATATTGATTTGTTTTCCAGCCATTACAAAACAAATTGCTCTCAAATCCAGCTGCAGATCTAGCTCCCAATATGCCAAGACTTAAATGTGCAATTTATCCTATTAGAAATCTGTGACTAAGAAAATGAACAAGCCCACACAGAATAGTTTAAGAGGAAGCCCAAAGTTCTGTCAGGCACATTTATTTAATAGAAAGAATTATCCAAACCTCAGTCTCATGACTAAGCACTTTTGCTGGTAATAATTTATGGCAATCACTTTAGAGCAGCGTTTCTCAAATAGTGGGGCGCGCCCCCCTGGGGGGGGCGCGAGGCTCTGTAAGGGGGGGCGCGAGGCTCTTGCCATTCAGGCTGCCTGGCCAATGGCTGGACAGCCTGCTCCAGGAGCCTGCCCCAGCTCCAGTCTTCCCCATTGGCCGGCCAGCCTGAGGAGGAGGAGCTTCCTCTCTTTCGAGCCTCGCGCGGGGCCCAGGCCCAAGGCTGGAGCCTGGAGAGGGCTTTGCAGGCAAGCTGCTTTCTCTTTTTTCCTGCTGTGCCTCTTTCCCTCCTTCTCCTTTCCCTTCTTTTTTCTCCCCCTCCCCCTCCTCCTCTGTTGTTGTTGTTGTTGTTGTTGTGTGCCCAACTCCCCCCTTGGCCAGGCCTGCATTTCCCAACAAGAGGGAAGGCAGGACTTGTGGGGGCCATGGGGGGGGCTGAGGGGGAGGCAAAAGGGAGCCCAGGAGGGAGCCCATCACGCTGCATCCACACTGGAGAAGTAACCCAGTTTGGCTGGCAATGCTTTAAATCTTTTCTGACTCAAGGCTATGGAATTCTGGGAGCTGGAGTGTGTTGTGGGGACCAG
>NC_056526.1:104348227-104352876 GCF_019175285.1 Sceloporus undulatus
AGCTGTGATTTCACCCAGTGGGAACTTCAAAATTGACCTAAATCTATGACAAACCAAGTGCCAAAATTAAATCTAGAGTCAGCTGAGTACCTGCTCTTCATACTCAAGGTCCTAGGTTCAGCTCCTTCCACCGCTCAATGAGAAGGTAACAGGACTAAAAAGTTCTCTTGCTTCCTGCACTAGAGGCTGCTGTTATTTGGAGCAGTATGTCCAAAGGAAAAAGGCCATACTCTGTCATAGTCTGAGTCAGCTTCCACTGGTCCTAGAATCAGAATTATGGTATGTCTTGTTTGATGGGACAAACAATGGATTATTTTCAAATTACTAGGATGTACTTCTGTCTGAAAGCTTCAGGTACTATGAGGGAAAGAATGCATCTTATGCACAGGCTGAAGGATATTAGCCACAAACAAATCCCATTAACAGAAAGGGAGCTGCTCTGCTCAAATCGCTTTATATAGCATTGAAAACCTACTCTACAATGGCAAATTTTAAAAAGAAACACCCATCCCTAGAAAGGAATCATTGTGAAAAAGAGGCTTTGACATATTTTGTGGTGACACTGTGACACATATGAAAAAGGATCTCACTACAGGATGGTTTATTTAATTAAGAATTCCTAAGTAAATATTTTCAAGCATACATAACTTGCCGAGAGTTGGCAAAAGTTCCTCCGGCTCTACACTTCATCTGCATAAGTATTTATGCTTTCAATTTTGTTTTCCACTTCAGGCTTCCAGAAATCATTGCTGGCACATGCAATGATAAAACTGGAAATCAAATAAACCTGTTCCATCATGCACTGTGGTGGGGTGATCCCAATTGTGGCTCTGACTCTCCACTGAATATCCAACTCATGTGTCTTTGTTCAGCAAACATAATTTCCGAGATACACTGAAAGGAAACATTTATTTCTTGAGATCATTTGCCTGCGATGTAAACGAAATGTACACTCTGAAGTGATGTAGTGGAAACTCAAGGCCCATTCACAAAACCACCTCAGCTTGCTGTACGCATTATTTTTTACAGCTTCAGCTCATTTTCACTTGAGCTATCCTGAGGAAATGCTGTGAATGCAATCAAATGTGAAATCTGATTTGTACCAAACTTTCACATGTTGTGGTTGTCATTCACACAGCTGCCTGTGTCTATGTACCTACTGCTAAAAGTCAGTATGGATGTGATGCTCCAGACATGAACACAAACACACACACCATTCTCTCCCATTTTCATATATTTCCCAATCTACATACAGTAAAAATGAAATGCACAGATACAGGATGGCTTGACAGTAGTACATACAAAGTACTACTGGGAGTCTTAGTAGACCACAAGCTAAACATGAGTCAGCAGTGTGATGCAGCATTTTAAAAGCCAATATGATACTAGGCTGTTTCAAGAAGAATATGTATAGTGTCTAGAACCGAGGAAATTATAATGCCACTTTATTCTGCTTTGGTCAGATCTCACCTGGAATGCTGTGTCTATTTCTGAGCACTGCAATTCAAAAAGGATGTTGACAAGCTGGGTTCTGGGTAACCAAAATTGTTAAAGTTCAGGAAACCATGCCCTATCAGGAGTTGGGTGCGCTTATTAGCTTGGAGAACAGAAGGTTAAGAAGGGAAATGATAGCCAAGTATAAAAATTTGAAGGAATGTCATATTGAGAGACATGGAAGTTTATCACACTGGGGTTAAGCCCGCACATTGGAACATTTTAACCCCAGTGCGATAAACTTCATGTTTTCTGCTGCTCCAGAGACTAGGACACGGAGCAATGGATTCAAGCTACAGCAAAAGAGATTCCACCTAAATGTTGGGGAAAACCTCCTGACAGTAAGAGTGGTTTGACAGTGGAATATGCTGCCTTGGAGTGTGGTGGAGTCTCATTCTTTGGAGGTTTTTAAGCACAGGTCTCTTCCAATTGTATGGACCTTTTCATGTGGGGAAAATTGGAAGGTTAAACTGGTCACAATGCAAGTTCATCCAGGGCATCCGGGACAATTTTGCAAGTGCTTTTCAGATGACGCTGTACACAAACCGGTTAGAATACAAACAGAAAGTGGGGTGAATCAGGGAATAAGCATTTTTGCAAAAATACTGTGCTTTCATTTCCAGTTCATTCACGAATTTGCTTTCTTCATGTAATTGCAGCAGTCTGAAAAGCATCTGTGGGATTCTCCCTGTTCCCAGATTTCCCATTGTTCCTTTGCTGTGCCAAGGAGAGGGAGGCAGCCTTGTTCTTAAAGGGACACGCACACAACTCTTTCCCTCGCACAGCTGGTCTCCTCCTCCTGCAGGATCAAAGCCTAGGGAAGCCTAGGTTTAAGAGAACTGCTGGTGGGAGAAGGCAGAGATAGGACATTTTGGAGTTCCTGCTGTACAGGAGAAATGGAGGATATGGAGGAGAAATGGAGGGAGAAATGGAGGCTGTGTCCGGGAAAAGGAGGGCACCTGGGAATTTCAGCCCTCACTGAAATGAGGCAGGTTTATGGATGAGCCACGTCTTCTTTCTCTCTGGTGTGTGTGTGTTTGTGTCTCTCTCTGTGTGTGGTTTTATGGGAGTTTGCAAAGAGAAATCTCAGCTTGCCTTCCTCTGAAACAGCTTCTGGGGCAAAGAGGATTTTCCTCACCAGTTTCCCTTACCTCTCTGGAGCATGTGTGTATGACAGTTTGAAGCATGAGCAAAAAGTTATTTCCAAGCTATCAACGAGATTTGTCCTCATCTGTCTGAAACTAAAATTTGCTTTCTACCCCCTTTCTTGCCTAAGTAATATGATTTTAACCCCTTGTTGTGCTCTGACCATAGAATAGAATCATAGAATCATAGAGCTGGAAGAGACCGCAAGGGCCATCCAGTCCAACCCCCTGCCATGCAGGAAATCTCAATGAAAGCATCCCCGACAGATGGCCATCCAGCCTCTGTTTAAAGACCTCTAAGGAAGGAGACTCCACTACACTCCGAGGGATTGGCTACAGATAGTTAGTGAATTGAGGCCTGAAACAGATGGGCCAAAAGAAGTGGCTTCTGGCCACTTCAGGGGCATAGCATTCAAATGACGCATGCCCCCCAAAGTGGCTGAAAGCCACAATAAAGCTGGAGTTAGGAGTGGATTTAATCTGTTCCTGCCGGCTGCCAGCTCTAGGACTGTGGTAATGGCTTGCTTTGACCCTAACCTTAACCCCAACCCTCTGCCCTCTGTGTAAGAGACTTGTGTTATCATTACTACACTAAGATCCTTTAATGTGAACCAGAACTTGCATGCACAGATTCCTCCATGGCTACATCCCCTTTGGTCTACCCAACATTGAACCCATGTAAATGTCTCTCCAAATGGTCACAAAATATTGGATCCTGTGCTTAGTAGAAAACAAGTGTGTGTGTGCATCTGACTCTCTTAAACATATTTCTCTCCAACAGAAACTTGTGAAGTAATGAGCTATAGAATGAATGATTAGTTTTCTTATTCATCTAAGAAAGCATTGTACATTAAAGTCCATTCCACAAATAACAATGTGCATGTGTGCGCGCATGCGCACACACACCTTTGTGAAAAACAGATAATTCAACAAAGCAGAACTGATTTTCCAAACACTAGAAGGCTTCATTTAGGCTGAAATGAGGAGCTCCCTGTCGGTACACCCATTGTTACACCTTTAGTAAGTCTGCCTCTTTTTCTGCATAGCTTTGTTTCATATTTATATGTATTCCTTTTTATATGTCACATGGAGGTATTTGTCATTCACTGATTACCTCTGATGTTAGTAGTATGAAAATATTGAAACCACTGTAGTTAAATATCATTTCATAGACAAGGGCTGAGCAACTGGCAGCTGTCAGAATAACTAATGTTGAGGGATAATAATAATAATAATTTTATTTATATTTCCCGCCTCTCCCTGTGAATCGAGGTGGGATTACATGATGATGCAAATTGGACAGCCAGTAATTGTCAATCTCCAATGCAGATCTACAACCAAGATATTTGGGGAATATTTGCTACCTGTGTTTCTTGCACCTTCCTAGTACTGGATTCAAAGGCATCACTGAGGATGGTGTCACCTTGTGCAGGGGGGAGGACTGCTTTGCCCTCCCTCCAGCTAGCCCCTGTCCAGACCACTGCTGAGGGGTGGTGACACTGCAGTCTCTAGGATGGTTGCTCTTTGAACAGCCGCACTGGACCCTGAAGACAGCCCCCCCCAAGCCCGTCAGAATCCAGGGCAGCTGCTTGTACTATTAAAAAAGATGGACCTGTAGCCTGTGGAGGGCCTGTTTAGAGTTTGGTGTGACTGGTGGGCAAATGGGAAAGGGGGGCAACACCCTTTCTCACTCTGCCAGTAGCCATGCCAGTCCTTCCAGTTGTACCCCGTCTCTCTGGGTGTAGTCCCTACCTGTACCCCAGTAATGCCAGGGATGTCATATTGAGGAGGGAGTAAGCTTGTTTTCTGTTGCTCCAGAGAATAGGACCCAGAACAATGGATGCAAGCTCCAGGAAAATAAATTCCACCTCAACATTAGGAGCAACTTTCTGACAGTAAGGGCTGTTTGACAGTAGAACACACTCCCTCGGATAGTGGTGGAGTCTCCCTCTGCAGAGGTCTTTAAACAGAGGATGGATGGCCATCTTTCAAGGATGCTTTGATTGAGAG
>NC_056526.1:104355876-104381976 GCF_019175285.1 Sceloporus undulatus
TTACAGAATGTTGTTCATAGCTTTGAGGGAGCATGGTTCTGAAAGCAATTTTGGAGTCAGGGAATATACAATTTGACACACAAGAATGGGACTGTGGTTAAACTGGATTATTATCCTGGTCCATGGAATTTGCTGTATAATGTGACATACATTCAAGACAAAGCATTAACAATCCTGTAAAGATCAACTGTACAGTGCAGGAAGAAAAGTGGTAAATATCTTCTTCTCCTGCTATATATTACACAGCAGCAAAAGATTATTCCTATATCAATTTAAAAGCTAACAAGCAAACAGTTCTTGCTTGAAACAATCCATTTTTATATAATTAGTCCCCAAAGCCATATAATATTTGCAATGAAAGAGCAAACCTCCTGAGAATACTAATGTCCAAATATTAATAGTAACAGTAATCATCATCATCATCATCATCATCATCATCATCATCATCATTTGTATCACGCTGGAGGATCTAGGTTGGTAACAGCAGAAATCAGGCATTGAAGGTAGATCTACCCCAATCCTATGTAATGTCATTGCAGTGTAACACCAATGTATGTGGAGAAGAGAGTTGTAATGCAGTTGTAATTGTGGTAGTGGGTGACAGGCAAGAGGGGAGTGTTCCATAGCCCTTTGTTCATTCTCCCACACAATCCATCTTTCTAAGCACTTTTCCCTAGTTCCCTCCAATTGGTTCCAAGGTTGGGAATAAGCCTAGTTCTGGGAAGAATAAACAATGAGTGGTAGATGGTTTAGGTGTACTTCTTCCAGCTTCTTATTTCTCTCCTACACATTTCCTCCCTACACTACTGTTAACCAGCAAGCATGGTTATGTGTTGTTCTAGTTATGCTCAGTTGCTCTTCTCCAGTCCACCACTTTTTGTCTAATCCTCTTCCTTTCAGGAAGATCACCAGGTTTCAGATCACAATCCTGTGAAAATGCCTACCTATTCTCTCTTGTTTGGATCCTGTTACCTTCATTAGAGTCATTACATAGTCCCAAATCTCATAATCCAAGGTGAATAAAATAGGTTGTTTTGACATTTTTTAAAAATCATTTATATTCTCCCTTTTCCCTAAGAATATGACTTAAGGCATCTTACACGTTAAAAACAATACAGATTAAACCTATTCAAAAACCTCAATAGAAAGTATAAATATAAAAGTTTATTAAAAGAAAATTAAACAATTTATACAGTTAAAACCACTAAACTTCAATGTACAAACCACAGAACAACACAGCACAGTCCACCGCCACTAGTTTCTAAAAGCCTGACAACATAAGAGTGTTTTGACTTTCTTGGCCCTTTGTTATACTTCATCAGCAATATTCTACAACAGATCTAAATAAAATGCAGGTATATCTGTGTTGACCATAAAATACTTTTCAGAATCCATACTGTAAACACCATATGAAGATATGTGATAGTCTACATGCACCCAAAACCATCACTCCCTTCCCTTTCTCCTGCATGATTTTTAAAATATCTTTGCCTGATGAAGAACTTAGATTATGAAAGCAATTTTTAAAGCTTTTTGGTTGAGTTGATAAAGGTAATGCTACAACATGGACTCTGGAATATACCTATCTTACTAAATACTAGCTTTTATATTCACTCTTAATATTGCCACATTTGGATAATGCTTTCCTTGAAGTTCATAAAATAATCTCTTTCGACGGTCTCTTCCTAGCTGTCATCTCCACACAGGTGCCCCTCATAGTGTCTCTCTGCCACCATTCTTCACCCACACAACACCCATTCCAAACCATGCTGCCTCCTCTCATTCTTTCAGCCATGCCTGAGCAAATACACACACTGCCAGCAATTTCACACTTGTCAACCACTGCACATATGGACCACTTGCCATGTAAATATACTTTGCAATAATACAAACCCCCTGTTATGTTACATCATACCACCTTCAACCGCTATTTCTTTCTGAATGTTTGAAAATTGTTCTTTCCACAAGTACAATTGTGAACATTTTTTAAAAAACAACAGTATTTAACAATGTCTTCATAAACATTTAGTAGAGATGTAAAATATTGTGGGATGGGGGACATCACCTACCAGATCCAGCCCATGGAAAGCTGTCTAGGTTTTTCTAAATAGAACAAAAAAACTGGAAAGCACATATTCACAGCAGAAGAATGAAAAGAGATAAAGTTGCACATACTCAAAAACTTTTTATTTCTTCAGGGACAATTCTCATAAATTTCTGGAGTTGCAGTCTGCACTCTTTATAGAAGTGGATCCTCTGAATATTAGAAGGAATTCTATAGAGAGTGCAAACTGCAACTCCAGAAATTGATGAGAACCACCCCTGAAAAAGGTGAATTGGTGATAAGGATAAAACATGTTGGGCTTTTCAAGAGATACATTTTCAACCATCACACAGCACCTAGGTTTTCCTGACACATAGGCCCAAGACAGATGGGTGGGAAGTGGCATGCCGGCACCAATTCTAGGGTTCAGGAGCACACAGCAACTGCATGCTCCCAAACCTTATTCCGTACGGATGCCGTCATCATGGTGTCCTCCTGTCCCCACGGGGGCCACCATGATGATGCAAGCATGGCACCGCATCAGGAGGTCGTAGCACCACTCTCGCATCATTGATGTGTGACAGTCGCCAATGGCGCACTCGTTGCATTGGCCGCGTGCACCTAAAAGAACCCGTTTTTTCTGGGTTCTTTTTGGTGCAGAGAGACACCACATGGTTTGGCTGCTGTGGAGTCCCTCAGGAGCAAAAACAGCCTTTTGGGGCGGTCTGTCGAGCCCCATACTTATTAGAAATAGTAAATAGTACATTAATAGAAAGAGTGTATAAAATAAATATGTACAACTGCAGCCACTTAATGCATTTCATCACTCTGCTCAGGGAAAATAAATATAAATGAGGAAAGGTGAGGCTGACAAAAATAGAAGCTTTGGCCCCAAGCCTGTTCTCCACCCAAGGCTGGCAGAGACATATAGCAGCAGCTCTGTAAGATGATGCCACCTGATTGCATTACGTGCAAGGGCATCACAGAATTGTGACATTAAGCACACAAGAGTTCATTCCCCACCCTGTCTTCACCCTTGTATTTACCTAGAATGAACCATGGTGTCAGGGTATCTCATTTAAAATAACTCCTTTTCTACAAGACTACAGAAAATCAGCACCCTCCAGCTGAAATCTTTCCCCCAATACTAATATCCTATTTGTAGGAGCATTTTGTTTTATTTGTTTGTTTATGGAGAAACATTCAACAGTTTGATTCCTCCACTTACAATACAGTTTCACAATGGTGTCTGTTGTTTAGAGTAACCAGGCCTTGAGTTGATCATGAAACCCTTGAAAAATAAACGAAGCAGAATGAAGGGTGTTTCCTAATAAGATTCATAGGTTATGTCAAAGTCTTTTTATGGAAGAAAATAAACAATGCAGGAGACAAATCTCTACACTATATGTGTATGCTGAATTCTTATAACAAATATTATAGGACATTCACATATTGTACTTTGTTTCTATGGAAATATGCATCTCAACTATCTCTACATACCAGAGATCCTGCTATGATTTACAGGATTACCTTTTTTAAGGTCAAAGAGGTTGAGGCAAAAGTTCCAATTTTTGCCATTGATGTTTGGTGTTTTTGAAGTCTATTTCAGCTTGTAATTCATGCTTTAAGTTGAAAAAAAGTATAATCTCAGGAAGATAAATCATATTAAAAGGACTTCATTGACAGGTGTATTATTCATTTCTTCCCAGCTTTGTGGAATATCCAGCTTGTATTTGGATTGACAGGGTAACAATACATTTGTAATGTTAACAAGTGTTTGTCTCCCATTTTAAAAGAAATTAATGGTATAGTCATAAAATCATCAAGTTGGATGAGACCACACGAGCCATCATTCTGCAAGCATTTGAAAGAATGAGTGCCATATTCTAAATATATTCCACATTTTCAAAGAACAATAAAGACCAACAGTGACTTTGTTAAAGAATTCACATATGTAAGAACATAGGAAACTGCCCTATACATATGAGAGCTGCCTTACTGAGTGACACCATTGTCCCATCTTACCTGCTACTTTGTCTATCAAGAGCTCTTCGGATGACTGTGTTTCCTAGTTTTATACTAAAGATGGGGGACCTGTAGACCTCTAGGTGCTATTTGAAGCTACTATCATACATAACTGATGGGAAATGGAATCCAACAACATGTGGAGAATCACAGGTTATTAAAGACGGGTCTCTCTTTTACCATTTTTGGGCAAGGTGATTGAGAGGGCAGTCACCATCCAGCTTCAAGCTGTCTTGGATGGAGCTGATTATCTAGGCCCATTTCAAACTGGTCTCAGGGCGGGATACAGAGTTGAGATGGCCATGGTCGCCTTAGTTGATTATCTCCGTCTGGGCATCGACAGGGGAAGTGTGACCCTGCTGGTGCTCTTGGACATCTCAGCGGCATTCAATACCATCGACCATGGTATCCTTCTGGAACACCTGAGGGAGTTACGTATTGGGGGCATTGCGCTCCAGTGGTTCCATTCCTATCTCTCGGGCACATTCCAGATGGTGATGTTGAGGGACAACTGCTCTTCCAAGAGAGAACTGTTATCTGGCGTCCCACAGGGTGCCATTCTGTCCCCCAAGCTTTTCAACATTTACATGAAGCCGCTAGGAGAGATCATCCGGAGACATGGTGCACTGTATTTCCCATCACCACTTGAGCGTTGGACAGGGAAGAAAGTGAACAAGAAGAAAATAAAAGCATTTAAGATGTGGTGCAGAAAAAGATAGCTGAAGATACTGTGGACAGACAAACAGACAAACAAATGCATCCTTGAACAGATCAAGCCTGAATTCTCCCAAAGCTGTCATACTTTGGCCACATCATGGCATGACTCATAAAAAAAGACAATAATGCTAGGAAAGGTAAAAGATAGTAGAAAGAGGGGAAGTTCACATGCCAGATGGATACGCTCAATTTGCAGGACGTAAACAGAGCAGTGGAGGATAAGGGATCTCATTCAAAGAGTAGCCATGAGTTGGGGTCAAGTTAAGGGCTGTTAAAAACAACAAATGCATTGGAAAACATCGAGATGTGTACTACTAAAGTTAGGAGTTGCTATGCAATCAATAGCCCATAAACCAATCTTTTCCTTTTGTTTCTCTCCTGTTTGCATATTTGAATATTTTGAGATTGTAATCTCAAGGACCATGCTTTGGAATTCATTCTCATCCCAAATCTGACAGATATCTCAACTAATGTTGCATAATGTACTTAATTTGTGTTTAAGTAAAAGCTGACTTGGCCATTGGAAAGGCAATCAGTTTTATAAGTAATCTCCTATTTCCATAGTGCTTGTCAAAAAGCCCTGCAGAAGGAAAGCAAAACTGGGACCCAGAAAAGGGGTGGAAAACAATCCAAGCCACAATATAGCAGGAAGAAATAGAAGAACCAAAAATCAGAGTACAGGAAGGAAACAGAAGTTAATACATAGGGCCAAAGAAAAGGACAGAAGAGGACTCTGCTACTGGCAGTATTTTTTTTCTACTACAGTGTGAAAATTACTTGCAGCTGTATAAACTAGGCTTGGTGAAAAGCATTTCCACTCTGCACAAGAAATCCTTTACTATCTTAGACAGCATCATTTTCCTAACAGCAACAGCTGAATTGTGCTAGTTATGCAAAGGCTCAGAAGATATTGACACACATCAGGGTCTGATTTATTTTCTGATCTGCCACAAATACTTTTTTACAAATACAGTAATTGTTAACAGTTTATCATTCCAAGACCCCCAAAAGTAGTTACTTGTGTGATTTACTTGGTAAAAAAGTCTTCCTCATTTCTCACGAAAATAGGTGGTTTTAACTACTTTTTATTTTAAAAAACTATCTGAATGCTACAAACTGCTGGGCTGTGGTTCAAAAGACATTCTTCTCCTACTCGTCTTGTTGTTGCCTTCCCACAACAGAATACAAGACAATCACACAAGGAATAGGATGTGCCAGCAGGTGAACTATGCGATATTATTCCTCTATCATTAAACCACATAATTGTCAACTAGCAATTAAAAACTTATAGACATACCACAAAAAGTGAAGTTTTTGTGATGCATTGTAAGCATACTTTCAATACTGGGAAGGGAATTAATTACAAGTAGATAGTTACTTGCTAAGAAATTATAAATAAAAAGTTATAATTTAACTAATTACTTCCAGGCTTTGGGAACATGCTGGAGTTTTCTCTTCTCCTTTTTAAACTTCAGGAATCTTTCCAAGAATACCTCAGAAAGTCCTCTTCTGTTTTCTTGCCTTTTTTAATTGTCAGGATTGTTAGCAGTAGTTCCTGAGAGAGCCCTATTTCTTTTTCTAGTCCTTGAAAAAAGTGCTGATGAGGTATAGCAATCCCCTTTGCCTTCAGAAAGCCTTCATTTCAATTTTGACATGAAACTGGCTACTCCAACTTAGGGGCTTGACAGACTGCCCTGAAGGGGCGGCGCGATACTGCTTTCGTAACCTGATCGAGTCCGTGGCAACCACACGCCACGATGTTGATCCGGCCTTTCCAAGGTGCAAAAAGTGGCTCCTTTTTGCTCCCTGGAAGGGGCACCATAGCTACGCTGCTGTGGCATGATGGTATACCTTTGGCGCTGCATTGTATGGACGCAGCACCAGAGGAGCACCATGATGCCATATATCATGCAGAGCGGTGTGGGGCATCATGGTGCTCTGGACGCTCCGACTCCACACCAAGGGCGGCCTTAATGGCTAGTCTGAAGAGTGCCTTAGCCAACAATCAAAAACATTGTCTCAAATGTTGCAATGTGTTCACTTATGATGCCCTGATGATTTCTAACAACTCCCTTTTGCTTCTATAAAAAGCAAGTGTGGGGCTGCTTCTTTTGAATTTTTGACCTTTAACGTTGAGATTTTTAGCTTGAAAGTGGGCCCTGTCACTTGGACAATGGCCAGAAATCCTCAGTTAATTTTTCAAGCAAATTTTGAGTCTAATATGAATTAAGAATGCCCTCCCTTTTGTTTCTATCAAACCTCCCCCCAACCTCTGATTTGGAATTTTGACCTGAAACTTGGCATTGCAATCACAGACAACCTAAAAAATATAGATATTATAGATATTAGATCACCCTAAAATGGACTTGCATTGACTATGTATATGCAGTAAAATATGTGCATACATATGCAATAAAATGATAGGAACCTGAGGTAATAGAGTGGAGTGTACTGTTTCTGGTGGAGATGGAGAGGGATGGTCATTTTGAATGTTGCCCTGTGAAGAAATATTTCTTCAAGATAAAAACAAGTTTATCTTGGAGAAAGATTTTTTAACCATTATGCTTTTTGCTACTAGTCCCTCCATCCACTTTCATTCAAATACAGGTGTACATCAGTTAACAAAGCCTCTGGAACCTAACCCTGTTCTTTCCATGTCATTTCTATTGCATACACCAAAATTGCTATTAAAGAAGTAATACCCAGGAACACATCTGTTTTGTTAACTGAAGTATACCTGTATAGTGGAATTTGGAGAAATTGGTATTTTTCACCTGGAGTTGGGTGATACAGATCATTCTACCACCTCAAGATTCTGCCATCTTAGTCTGCTCCATGTGTAGACCATGCCTTGCAAATCAGGTCCCCTTTCTGTTTATCTCCTTGATTTTTTTACTTGAAGGAATTTAAGTTCTCAGTGGTCTTTACTGCTCTTTGGGACATACTGAATATTCAGCAAAGACTTGGATCTGGCAAATGTTCTTTCACCGAGAAGCTAAAAGGCAATAAGAAAGGGATTCTCCCCCTCCACTACTCCTTCAAAACACTCTAGAAATTTTCAGTAGCACAATGTGTTGCAGGCACAGAGACAATGAGAAACTGCCACATTGATATTCTGCCTGTCCCACTGCCTTCACTGAATAAGTTTGCACATGGCTTTTCCTGTACAATCTTGAGAAGATGTTTGGTATTTAAATACTGAAAAAGAAACATATAATTGAAGAGATTTCAATAATATTGCTGCCACACTGCAGAATTAAAGCAGTTTGACACCGCTTTATCTGTTCCAGCATTCCATCCCATGGAATCCTGGGATTTGTAATTTGTTATGGCACTAGAGCTCTCTAGCAGAGAAGGCTAAATGTCTCACAGAACTAAAAATTCCAGAATTCCATAGCATTGAGTCTTGGCAGTTAAAGTGGTCTGAAACTGCATGAATTCTGTCAGTATATTCTATAAACTCAGATATTGATCTCTTACCTCTGTTCATCTTGCACCAAAGGCAGAAGCCCCTGTCACCCATCTATAATTACATCATGCAATAATTCCTATATTATTGTTGCTTGGGACTGCAAAAGGAAGTGTGAATGCCACATGACATGACATAACAAAGGGGTTCCCACTGCCAGCAGTATCTACATTTCAAGTCACCTGAAAATATTTAGCTGTACCTCCGACTCTCCTTACCCATGGATTTCTTATACACTGATTCAACTATCCGTGGCTTTAAAATATTTTTTAAAATATATAAATTCCAAAAAGCAAACCTGGATTTTGTTATTGAGTATAATATAATTTAATTTAATACACATTTAGTATAATGTGTCATTGAATTTAATGGAACTCAAGTATCCATGGATTTTGATATCCATGGAGGGTCCTGGAACCAAACCCCAGTGGATACCAAGAGTCAACTGCATATACTGTATATACTATACAACTATATATACTGACAAGAAGCATGAAGAGGGAGAGGGAAGGGATGCATGGGAATACACACACACACACACACACAAAACAAAACAAATGTCACACTGGACTTTCATGAACAGAAAGAGCAGTAGAGTGACTGGAGAATTATATGATGCAGTAATCCTGACTGGCAGGACCTGTGGCCTAGGGGTGGGCAACGATTGACACCAGGGTCTGGCTTGGGTCAATGATGTGTAATCCTTGATGTGTGTGGTAATGGGGTGGTCTTGGAGGGAATGTAGACCCAAGCCTGCACCTGCACAGTTAATACCCAGGCCTCCACTCCTGTGAAAGTTGCTCTTTTTTATCTTTTCCACCTGGTAAAGAGGTGATGAGATGACCTAACTTTTCTTATCACTATGCATGGCTTCGTAGCCTTGAGACCCAACTATCACAGGTTGCTGCCTTTGAAGATAACCTGCAGGCTCAAACTAGGTTGTAATACAGCATTTATTTCAAAAGTACTATAAAACTTATTAAATAAAGCAGTGCTTCATTACGACTCTGGGGACCAGGGTTCAATTCCCTGCTCAGCAATGAAACCCACTGGGTAACCCTGGGCAAGTTACATGCTTTCAACCTCAGAGGAAGGCAATAGCAAACCTCCTCTGAACAAATCTTGCCAAGAAAACCCCATGATAGGGTCGCCATGAGTCAGAAATGACTTAAAGGTAGACAACAACAAAAAACAAAGCATGTTAAATATAGTAGGACTTCAGAGTCTCTCACTGGCTCATCATACTATCCTTTCAGGTTTTCGGAATATTTGAATATCTACCAAATATTTGTCAAACGTCTTGTGTCTGCATTTGATAATCCAGTAGTATTTAGTTACAACCATAGTCAGGAATGGCACCTGAGGTAACTAAATGCTTATTTTTAGCCAAAAGGTTTCATGTAGGAGGGCCTACAGAAACTTTCTTATCTTCTGCTTCTGCACAGTCCTATCTAGATCGTCCTTTCATTGATCAAATAAGTTCGCAGCTTTCTGATTTAGTAGTCCAGAACCTCTTCTCAATTTTTGGATTATGTAACTCCGGAGAGCACTATACAAACAGATAGTGCTGTATAAATATCAAATAGATCAGCAACAGTCATGGGGGCATCCTTTTATGAGTGCAAATTCTTTTGCCTAAAAAAAACAACAGGGTTACCAACAGTTTTGCTTGGCTGCTTTTGTTTTTTAGCCCCGCACTTTTGGCAAATAGCCAATCACTTTCTTTTGAAGGAGGAAGGCTGTCTTTTTCTTCTTTCTAGATTCTCTCTTTATTTTTCCTTTTTTGTACATGCTTCATTTTGCACGATTGAAAGCTGGTCTGCCGTAAGCAAATGTATGTTGTATGCCACTTTATTCATCTTCAAAATAATTCTGGGGGGAGAAGGGACTGCAGTTGTGAGGATTGCAGAGAACCCTTATCAAATCATGCTCCGACTTTATTTTCCCTCCATCCCCTGAAACTGGGACTTAAGACATCTCACAAATTGCACAATAATTCCATGGGATATTATCAAGAGAGAAGAGGTGTTAAACCAGTTTAAGTCGGAAGCATAGGTTTGCCTGCAACTAATCTTCATGTCCAAAAATGTGAGGCTGGCTATACCAAACAAGAGGGTGAAGAAAGGACCCTGCTGCATGCAGCATCCTGAGAAGAAAGAAAGAAAGAAAGAAAGAAAGAAAGAGGTATCTGAAGAGTTAACCTAATAGCAAGGGGATGGGATCCCCTTCAAACAGCAAAATGTCAGATTATCTGAGCATGGGGGGCTGACAAGTGGAATGAAAGAATGCAGCCTGGCTGGGAAAACAGAAACCTTGGACAACCTGTTAGGTGTAGCCCCAGGAAATGAGAAAGCCTGCAGATTCTTTACTGTCATCCTCAGCAGAATTTTGCAGCAAAGTCCTTCTGTGTGATGGATGCTTCTACATTGGTTTGTGAGCCATGCACCACACCTCTTTCCCCCTAAAACTCCAGGTAAGATCATACTACTGAACACAAAAGAAATGTCTCTAAAGGACTCACCCATCCCCACATGACATTGCATGAGGGAACATAAAATTTAAAATTAAAGTCTAGAATATTGTCATGTGGCTGAAAATAGCTCTTGTCTTTGTGAGAACATCATGTCAAAGGTGATACAGGGGGTGATGTCACAACATTCATGGTTCCCCACAACATTTGCAAGTGCCAGCCAAAGAAGAGCCCAGGAAAACTTGAGACTACATCACGTCACATACTGTGCATCATGTACATTGGGATCTAACTACCTGTGTTTAAAATCCATCTGAGAGCCTGAACAGGCCAAAATAAAGCTGCTTTGGGTCACTTTGGAGTTATGCACGCATCTTAAGAGGCCAGAAGCTGCGCCAAACTTGTGCTCCAGTTCTTAGGACTGGAGTATGGCTTGGCGTGGCTTCCAGCCTCTTAGGACGCATGTGTCATTTAAACAGCATACCTCCAAAGTGATCCAAAGCAGCTTTATTTTGGCCTGTCTGTTCAGGCCCAGTGATACCTTTATGTCTCCATTCCAGTGAGGCCACAGGTTTCACTTATGATGCCTGATGATTTCTAGTAACTCCCTTTTGCATGTTTCTTTGTAGGCAGAGAAGCCTACGAAGAGGCCTCCGACCTCACAGGAATGGAGACATATTGGATTGCAAAAGAGGGGTCCCTATTGAGATACAAATGGACTTTACATTTCCTTGACTTTGAAAATCTCCCTATTGCTGCATGGCCAGAAGGAGGAGAAGCCTGCCTGCAAAAGACATCCTCCCCAGCATAGCATCTTTACTAAGGACTGAAACAAAATGCAGGCATCTGACTATCATCTCCAACTGTATTTTCTCCTGTTTGGTTTGTAACATCTTGCCTGATGAAGAATCCCATGGAGCTTTGAAAGCTTGCAACAACAGTATGGTGCATTTCGGTTGACCAATAGAGGTATCACTGATGGATTTTTGTTTGTATTTGTTAAATGGCCAACACAGCTATCCCTGCATGTTACCTGTATTAAAAGGCACAAGAACACTCAGATCTCACTTTCATGAAGGAGAGTTGCAAAAGCAGGGAGAACAGGAAATCAATACAATCAGAGAGAAAAATGAACAGGCCAGGTTTCAAAAACAGGATTTAAATGGGCAATTGAGGGAGAGCTTCAAATATATTCTAACAGTTATGTAAGGCATGGAAGATGGTAAGAGAAAAATGCAGTGGGTGGATGGAAGGCAAGCAGGCAAGAAGTTACAGTGTCCTGTTCTTGTCAATGAGATGGCTACAATACTTTAATGCTAGGCTGAGAACATCAGCGGTTCTGAAGTCCCAGCACCTGCTGTGGACTGCGCTACCCCCTCATGATAAAACCAGAGATACCCTTTAAGTTGAAAAATAAAGTGTTTTACTAGTGATAATTGCTTTACAAATCCTGGAGGTTTATCAAAGACACCATTTATTCTGTTTGTTATTTTTCAGCTGTTGAAGGGGCTTGCTGTGTGCCTCCAAGCCATTTTTGACTTATGGCGACCCTATCATAAGGCTTTCTTGGCACGTTTCTTCTCAGAGGGGGGTTTGCCATTGCCATTTTCGGATTCAAGTGTCTGCAAAAATGGGGGGAGAGGTTGCCCAAACACCTGCCTTAAAGAAAACAAAAGGTCTTTCTAAGTTTAAAGTATTTCCTTAGTAAGGAAAAATCAGATTTTTACTAGATTTTTAGTCATTTTAAACAACAAATAAACATGCTATTATATATATTTTTAAAGGATAGTTACTAGACACTATATACAGTATTTCACAAAATATTTCAGCATAATTCAGCAGGGCCTTCCAGACTTTCATAGCCGAAGGACAATTTTTTTTTCTGAGTTAAAATTGGGGACATATATACCCTTCTGGTTCTGATACAGCTGTTTCCTCCTGAGACTGAAACATCAGTCCAGAGAATACTTGCTCTTGCACAAAAGCATAAAGAAGCCATCTTCTGTGATGCTGAATGGCCCAAGCACAGCCAATGAAGTAATGTGGTAAAAAATATCTAAACGCAGTAGAGTCTGATGAGATGTCATTTACTGAGAGAGACAGTGGCGAGGCTCCTTCATAGGTGGGTATTTTAGACTCACAGGAACATAGGGTTTTAGGTTTGTCTGACTGTTTATTTGTTTTAATAACCAGTAGTGATCTTGTGGCAGAGTTTAGAAATGACTGGATTAAAGACAAACTTCACATATTTGCAGATAATTGTCCTTTAAACATAGTTCTTAAACCAAGGTTTTAAAGAGCTTCCCTTGGCATGTGGAATGTGTAGCACACAGAGACGGACTAAGGGGAACATTGTAAACTAGTTTTTTTAAAATGCAGGCACATGAAAGCTAATGCACCATCTCCGATTTAAACTGGGTCTTGGTTGCCTTGAACCTTGCTTGATCCTCATGGTGACTGAAATGCTCCTCCAAATTGTTCACCCAAGTCTAATGCCCACTGAACTACACAGGCTCTTGCACATGCGATAGGATTAGGAGGTCATGGGTTCTGTCCCTTAACAAGGCCTATTCACCCTTGTCACAAATTTACTCAGTTGATGGACAAATCTTTGTGATGAGCTGGCCACCCATTCAGAGGGTCAACAAAACATCTTGCTTATTTTGGAAATTTGGCTGTGAAACTGAAGACTGGCTGTGCATGTGCTGGATTCAGGGTGGAGGGCAGGGCAAAGACTGGAGTGGGACTTGCTGGGTGGGATTCGTTGCCTAGAAATTGTAGGATAACATCTTTAAATAGTTAGACTAAACTGAAAACTGCAGAGCCAATGTACAAATACCAAAGTATAAAATATTCAGTGATGTTTAAAATCCGCATGCTTCATGGCAGTATTTAGGCCCCTTGTGCTTCATGACCACCAATATTTCATGTAAGCTATACAGACACTCTTGTATATCACATTAATAGTTTAACTTCACACACACAAAAATTGTTTTCTGTACTGTCTCTTTCACTACAGCCTCTATACACTGCGCCTGAGGAAGGCTCTTCTCCATACACTATATGCTACTGTTCAACTTATGCTACATCATAAGCTTAGGGAGCTGGGGATGTTTAGCCTGGAGAAGAGAAGGTTAAGAGGTGATATGATAGCCCTGTTTAAATATTTGAAGGGATGTCATACTGAGGAGGGAGCAAGCTTGTTTTCTGCTGCTCCAGAGAACAGGACCTGGAGCAATGGATGCAAGCTCCAGGAAAAGAGATTACACCTCAACAACTTCCTGACAGTAAGGGCTGGTCGACAGTGGAACACACTCCCTCGGAGTACAGTGGTGCCCCGGGTTACGAATGCGCCGCCTTACGAAATTTCCGGGTTACGAAAAAAATGCATTGAAAAAAACTGTTCCGGGTTACGAAGGTTATTTCGGGTTACGAAAAAAAATTTGGTGCTTTTCGGCGCTTTTTCGCACGAAATCGCGGCTTTTCCCCATTAGCGCCTATGGGCTTTCGGCTTGCGAAAGCCTTTCGGGTTACGAAAGCGGCAGCGGAACGAATTAATTTCGTAACCCGGGGCACCACTGTATAGTGGAGTCTCCTTCTTTGGAGGTCTTTAAGCAGAGGCTGGATGGCCATCTGTCGGGGATGCTTTGATTGAGAGTTCCTGCATGGCGGGGGGTTGAACTGGATGGCCCTTGCGGTCTCTTCCAACTCTACAATTCTATGATCACACTACATAAAATTTTGTACTGCCTGCTGAGGCATGGTGTTCTGGCAAAATAGCCAACAGTTTCCTTATTTTAAAAAAGTTATACTATTATACAGAAGTATTGGCAAGATTGCCACAGAAGCCAGGTGGCAAATCCACAACATGGTTAGTCTAGAAACAGAGCGAAGCTGAGAACTAAGGTTGCAAAGTATCTTTTACTGCAAGATATACATTATTTGAGGATTGGAAAAACTTGTTCCTAGACCTGGGCACTAAGAAAAGATGAGGCTGTGTTGCAAGCAAGGATGTCTGAAGATCACAAGCAATATAGATCACTAGATCTCCCATCCCCACTTCTTTGCCGTAAAGCCAGTGGATATCCCCCTCCGCCCAAGTACCCCAGTAACCAATCCAAACAGGCAGAAATGAGATAGAAGAGACTCTCTTGTTGGAAGATGCAGCAACTTCTGCACCTGTTCTCACTATTCTCTTGTGCACTAGAGATAAGATGGTGCAGACAGAGGAGGATTAGGAACTTGGCCTTACTTTTCTTGCCTTCTTACTTCCTCTGACGGCTGCCTATCCCAAACCATCATTGGCAGATTACATCATCTGGTTCAGCCAGGACTGCTCAGATCACTGGCTTTGTTGTATCAGAAAAAGGAACTAACCCACTCTCCCCTTTTTCCTAGTTTCTACCATGTGGCTCTCTCGTAATGGAGGAGGACGTTGGAGCATGTCTGCGTTTATTCTTCTAAAATAATTCAGAGAGGATCAGGCTGTTCTACCTAAGGAATGGATTTCTTTAATAAATACTCTTCCCTTTGAAGATTTTGTGCTTTCACTTGGTTCTTACAAACCCATCTCCTAAGGTGGCACTTATGTTGTTACTGGAGAGAAGGTTCTACCGGGCCTTTCTTTTCAATAAGAACCTCTCTGCATCCACCTATCAAACATCTCTGGCATGCTTACAAGGACTGCCTGCCTACTTTATGTGGCTCTCATGTTGCAGACAGAAGTTGTATGAACAGCTGAAAAGGGAGAAACAGTTGAGAACAGAACAAGTCAGACTAAGGAGTTCAGCGCACAGCTAAAAAACATGACTTACCACTGCCGATTTCAATTTGAATTTGGGATACAGTGGACCCTTGTTATACGCTGGGGTTTGGTTCCAAGATCCCCCGTGTATAACAAAATCCATGGATGCTCAAATCTCATTAAATATAATGACATAGCAACATGGTGTCCCTTATAAAAAATGGAAAATCAAGGTTCGATATTTGAAATTTATACTTTTTTTGAATATTTTCAAACCGTGGATGCTTGAATCCATGTATAGAAGGGCCGACTGTACATCCAAATTTTATTGCATGCATTTTGCTGCTGATGCCTCTGGCTGGGTGAATCCTGGGTAACTTCCGGTTTGAATTCGTGCTCAGCCAGCCTCTTTTCAAAACCAGGAAGCTCCCAGTTTTGCAAATTGGCCCACTGAGCCCAGATTCTATCCGGCCAGAGGCATCGGCAGCAAAATGCATGCAATAAAATCTGGATGTATCCCGAATTCGAATTCAAATCGGCAGAGGTAAGTCACATTTTTTAGCTATGCACTAGTCTCAGCTTGAGCATAGGCAAATATTTTAATAAAGTAAGCCTGTGGGTGTGTGAGAAAGAGAAAAGAGAAGCTGAGAGAACACAACTTGTAAAACCTTTTTCTTACTACAACTAATAGAAACTTAGGTATTCTATGAGTTGTAGTCCAAAATAACACGTTTTCAAGAGAGGGAGAGATAAGTATAATGTATGACTAGTGAGCAAAACCCACCTAACAATCCTGGTGCAGAAAATGCAGGGTTTCCTTCTCTTTTACAAAAGATTTCTAACAGAGAATCCTGCACTGCACCCTAAAGCTGTATGTTAAATGCCAATTTTCTAGCTGTGTGGATCAATTTAAAAATCCCTGGGGGGCAAATGTGATGTTTGTGGTCTGATATTTTTCCTCTTTTGGGGCTTAGATTTTTTTTTTTTAAAAAAAAAGGAATGCTTGCATGCTTTCCAGTAGAGAGCCATCTCCCCATAGATAAATATCCATTTAATGGCTCTGTTTAATGGTTTGTTGGTGTGGGGGAGTCTGTCTGATAATTTTCAAAAGCAATTTGAGGTCTAATTCTGATCCATTTTGCATGTCTGTACTTAGGTTTGGCCTGATATTTTTGTTTTCCCTTTCAAAGGAGTCTTGGAATCTTTTTCGCTGTTCAGCTTCTTTGATGTTCTCCTCCCACCTAGAAATACACAGTCATAAAGAGACACTGCCCTAGGGTCATGTCATTTCAGAGTCCTTTCAGAGACCAGAGATGGCTGCCAAGCCTTAAAGTTTGATCCAAAGGCAACCCCCACAGACATACACTTTAATTCCTAGGCTTCGTCCCCAAATATCTGAGCCTCAAGCACTAGGCAGGCCTACATTTGGCTACTGAGCTGCACCCAGTCTGATGATCACATCTCACTCTCTCTGACCTTCAGCAAAAGTTTCTAATTTGGACATGTACTGCCTTATAAGCTTTCTACTTCTGGTGCACCTTAAAGAAAACTATTCAAAGAATGTTTTAATGATCAGAGGTATTTGAGCATTTTAAATAGATGCAGTAGGTGTTCATCATGTTTATTTGTTCAGGAAGTAACATTAGCAAATAAAAGCAAATGTTCAGAATGCTTTCACTAAAAGGGCATTATGAAATAATACCTTAATGTTGTCCTCTGCTTTAGGTACTGTTCTTTGAAACAGCCTGATTGTATTTGTCATGCTTCACAACTGCACCTATCTCAGAGTGGGGAGAGGAGGAGGATTCCACTTGTTCTCTTTGCATTGCATAAATGACAGATTAAGAAAATCGCTTAGTTTTGCTTAATTGTTTGTAGCTTGAAAAACAATAGGTTCATGGAAGATCTGATATCTAATCCATTTGGCACATTACTCTGTCAATACAATCTAAACATTGCAGGCCAATTCCCAAAAAGTGTACAGGACTCTGTTTTTTCTTAAAGAATAACAATGGGCCTAAACAGACAGGCCAAAATAAAGCTGCTTCAGGTCACTTTGGAGATATGCTGTTTAAATGACACATACATCTTAAGTGGCCAGAAACTGCACCAAAGCTGCGCTCCAGTCCTTAGGACTGGAGTATAGCTTTGGCATGGCTTCCGGCCTCATAAGATTTAAGCAGCATACCTCCAAAGTGACCTGAAGCAACTTTATTTTGACCTGTCAGTTCAGGCCGAATGTCCTCCTGTTGAAATCTGAACTCTGGAATTTGACATTTCTTTGTGGTCCTTGTTTATTGCTGATTTCAATAGTTAGTTCAACATGGAATAGATGTAGGATGTGCTAAGCACAATGAAAGATGTGGCATGCTATGAGATCCAACACCAGTTTTGCAGAGCATTATCCAGTGGAAACTTTCCCTGTTATTGAGTGGCTAAAAATGAACTGCAACATCATCAATGTATTTCTTTGAATATAGGCAAATTTCAAAATTTATCTCATCATTACCTTTTATCAAAGATATGGACCTGCAACCATAGATTTCATTGGTTATTATGAATGAATGTACAATGGCCCTTAGTATCCTCTGAGGTTTGGTTCCAGGAACATCCATGGATACCAAAATCAGTAGATGCTCAAGTCCAATTAAATACAAAGGCATAGTAAAATAGTGTCACTTATATAAAATGGCAAAATCAAGCTTTGCCTTTTGGAATGTATTTTTTTTAAAATATTTTCAAACTGTGAATGCTTGAATCTGTGAACACAGAGAGCTGACTGTAATTAAATCTGGCCACAACATTATGGGATACTTTTAAGCATTCCTACAAGCCTCATTGATCAATATTATGGATGCTAGAAATATATAGTAAAAGCTATGAAAGAAACTAGGTAGAAGATGTAGTTAGGTTTATCTTCCATTCCTGAACAACTAATAAAAGCAAGGAAGAAAGCAGACCTAGTAAAGGAGAAGCAAATCTTGCACCTGGATTTATTATTATCAGAAGCCCAAGTAAATTATATGACAAGGAGTGCCTATTACTATATCAGTCAATCAATCAATCAATCAATATTTATTGATTAGCCTGTAGGCTATCTCAAAGTACCATAATACAGAATACAAAATAGATAAAATTATATATAATTCTATATAAAACTCTGTGTAAAACTCTAAATGAGAGTTATATAAGAGAACATAAGAGTAAAATATATGGGAATAAGAATAAAAATATAATAAAACTATATAGATACAAAACTAATAAATCACTCTATAAAACTCTGTGTAAAAGGTTAAAAAAGAGGTATATGGGTAGATAATAATAATAATAATAATAATAATACAAAAATCAGTAATAAGATAAACAGTTGGAATAAAGTTACAATCATGCATAAAAATTATTCATCACCCTTGCAATTCCTATACCCGGGGACCTTTGGGAACGATGAAAATAATTTCTTAACTATTACTATATCTGGCTGGTTTTCAAGCTAGACCCTTTCAAAGGCAGAGATAGCCATTTTAGTCCTTCGCTGGTAATCTTATTCTTAGATTACCATCAACCCATGGGATGGGGTAACCCTTGTACTTGGTCTGGTAGAGAATGTGGTGGCCAGAGTGCTGAGATTTAACTGATAAGACTGATTTGTATTTTAATAAGTTTTAGTTTCTTCTTTTTATGTTCCAAAATCCCTATTGCGATAATCCCTTTAATAAGGTATTAACAACATCTAGACTTCATTTTATCCAGTTTGTACACATGCATGATTTGAATAAATTTATGTTGAATTATTTAAAATAGAAATTGTTTTTGTTTCATTTTAAATTATTTAATTATTTTAATTAATTGCAACTGTGTTAAATTGTTTTAACGGATTTTATTGGTATTTGCCCTGAGATCTATGGATATAGGGTGCATTATAAATATTTTAATAAATAACAATAAATTATGTTAGGTTTTTTAAAATATGGTCAGCATGGTTACTTCTGCTTAGTTTTCTGCTGATTTTTTCAGATATGGTAAGCAGTCTAAATTATATAAGTAAATAGGAAAATAAACACAAAGAAAAAGACATTCATATAAAGCAATGGTCTATGTTACACAGATACTTTCTTAAATTGGAAATGTAAGACAAGTTACTCTCCTGGCAACTTGAAAAAATCCAAAAAGCAAAAAACAAACTCAGTACTAGACTTGAGCCACGGAAGAGTCTGTTCTTGGTTGACAACACATGTACATAAAGGCAATTTATTCAGTGGCTCTCTTGTCAGGATTAACAACAGGATGAGGAACTGTATCTTTTGTGAAGACGGTAACAGACTGGCATAAAAGTAGTAACATCAGCATTAATTTTACAATGAGTCTTGCAACACTGAATACTCAAAGCAAGATACTGTTCAATCATTTATATATACAGTAATTACAAATATATTAATTTAATCAATGGGATAATCAAATGTAAGCAGTTTAATCACTAAGGATGAAGCTCGTATATTGAGAAAATAATAAAAAATAAACCAGAGTTTCATCAACACTTTGGTCAGGAGTTAGTCCCAACTCCCTGACAAATGGAGTCAACACTCTAAAAAAGATTTAAACTCTAAAACCATTCAGCACTGAATCAAACAGACTACTCTCACTAGTAAATTCCAATTATAATGTTATGTGTGCCTTTGCATCCAGAATAAATAACTCTAAATTATGTTGTCATTATCAAACTGATTGTGTTAAAATTACAAAATGAAGAGAAGTTTCATCACTATGAGTCAGGCCACCAGCCGATGAATTGACGGCAACAGCTGTGTAGACAGTGTAAAACAGGTGTGATCTGCATTTTTGAAAGCACTACCCACAACAGTGAAATATCAATGTACAGTACACTTTTTAAAAGTAAGTTAAAAATATAATCGGTAATGTACAGATAATTATGTTGCTTTTTTCTTAACCATGTTGCTCTTTTCTGGACTGCCTCGAAAGCGTTTAATAGAATAAAATAGAATCATTGGGCCCGAACAGACAGGCCAAAATAAAGCTGCTTCAGATCACTTTGGAGGTATGCTGTTTAAATGCTGCATGCATCCTAAGAGGCCAAAAACCACACCAAACTGCGCACCAGTCCTAAGGACTAGAGCGCAGCTTTGGCGCAGCTTCTGGCCTCTTACGATGTGCATGTAATTTAAACAGCATACTTCCAAAGTGATCTGAAGCAGCTTTATTTTGGCCTGTCTGTTCAGGCCCATAGAATCATTGAAAGCATCCAGTGCTAATAATATAGCTATATATATCCCCGAGCTAAAAATATTATGTATTATTTGTACCACAAGCTAGAGTTGTTATTTATTATTTGCAGCTGGAGGAAGAGCAACTCACTGGAGAGCCAGAAGGTTCAGCTGCCTTCTCCCAGCTGCAGAACTGCACTTAGGGCTAGGTTCTCCCTGGGTGCATCCTCCTTCTGTCCCCTATCTAGTAAATGACTGTTAATGTGGCCTCCAGCTATTTAAAGCAGCTGGGGAAGAATGGACGTTACACAAGAGATAGGGGATATCTCATTTGCAATATCCAAGAGGTACACATGTAGCCTGGAGTTGCCTACATGCTATATCACCAGTACAATTATAGCCAATATATTTGTGTAACTTTAAAATATATAGCCGTGTTTCTGGTTGTTTTGCTAAGAATCTTAAATATAAAGGTAGACTAATCCCCACCCCAGCTTTAAGTGAGTTGAATTTCTTGGCATGCTAAATTCTGCAACTAGAAGGAAACTCAGCATTTGTATTGATCATGGGATACTTGTGGTCTTTTTATGTCTATGTGCCTGCTCCTGGCACTATTAATAATGGCCATGACTTTGTATCATCAGACACAACTACAATGGTAGAGATCTGTCATCATAGTCAAATCTGATGAAGTCATCCCTCAAAAACCTACTTTTTCACCCTAGTGTCAAAGGGTTTCTAAGACTCCATAGACCAAGACCCTGAAAAATGACAGCTGCAGAGCACTCCCAGTCACAGGGTGTATTAGAAACAGGTAGCTGAAGATACTCCTTGGACATGGGGGTGGGTGCAACTGTTTCCCTCAATAAACCCCACAATTGGGAGAGCACTGCAGATATCATTTCTTACCCAGTCTGCAGCACCTTTAAAGACTCTTTAGTTTGTGTGCTGAGAGGCTAAAAAGGTAGGCTCTCAGGGTCACATTCAGTTACTAACAACCGTACACATGAATCTCTATTAGATTATAAATCCATCTTGCAGTGTCATAACTACTAAAGTGCCAACTAATCTGTCTTGGGCTCCCAGGCAGCATAGTAAGGGCTTTGAACGCTCAGTGAATTCCTTTTGTTCTGACCCTTGTAAATAGAATCATAGAGTTGGAAGAGACAACTGGATGGCCCTTGTAGTCTATGATTCTATGATTTGCTGATTTACTAGGGGCAGAACAAAAGGAATTCAGTGAGCATTCACAAGCTCAAAGCCCTTATCTCACTGCCCAGGCACCATTTTGGCATGCAGCCATTTACATGGCACATGCCATGATGACATCCCTTGTGCACAGTGCCCAAACAGTGCTGCACCTGAGGGGCATCATAACTCCAGGCCACAGTGCTTATGATGCCCCTTCTACAGTGCAAAAAGGAGCCACCCCTTCACAGGCTGTCTGTACAGCCCCTCAGTCATGTATGCTGATGATGAACAGTAACATCTGAATATATGCTCCAGGACAGTGGTTCTCAATCTTCATCCTTCAGATGTTTTAGACTTCATCTCCCAGAAGTCTCAACCAGTATGGGCAATGCTCAGGAATTTAGGGAGATGATGTCCACAACATCTGGAGAACCAGGGATGAAAACCACTGCTCTAGGACAAAATTCAAAATGTTCAAAATTAACTTGAAAATGATTTATTTTGCATTTTCTCAGCTATGCTGATTTATCATGTATATTTAATTAGAGCATATAAGAATGTCATCAACAAAGGGTAGTGATCTTTTCTTTTGCAGTGCATAGCTGTAATTGTCCCTTCTAACTGTTTATAACAAGTCATTCTATGCATGGTATCCTATGGAGTAGTTACATGTGGCCTAATATTTTGGGGACCAGCTGCCATTTTCCCCTCAGCATATCACTCTTGGATGGCACCTATCACCAAGCACCATAGGGTCTCAAAATCCTCTAAAATATATAAGCATATATATATAGGCAAAATGAAAGCAAAAGGTTCCTTGAAGGGAGTAAATTTAAAGCCAGTAATCCGGCATCTCTGGACCTGTCTGTCACTCTTTCAACACTAGTTCATAGTTACAGATATTAGAGTTGTTCTCTTCTGTGTTTTCATGTGTCCACTAAAAATTGATTCAGGCAATCCAAAATGTAGGCAAAGCATTTTAAAAGCTGGTTTTAAAAAACACAGAAATAGCTGTTATATCACTAGGAAACATTTAAACAAATTCCTACCTATAGTTACATAATTCCAGTGGGTTTTCTGGCTCAGTCTTTCAAGCAGACGCAAGGATCATAATATGCTCCAGTGCTTTTAGCTAAATACTAATGCTAAAGTAAAAGATGTGGTAAGGTAGTTGATCCTGTCTGCTTTTACAAAATAGTGTGGATAGCTGCCGCACATGTACAAATGCATATTTGAGTGTGAATGTTGACCAGCCATACAGTGCTACTTTCAATGGGATATAAATTTATATATTCATCTCCATGCATGTTCTGACTCAGCCACATATAACTACAGCTGGATTAGAGCAAATGTCCCACATCAGTAATATCCTCAAACCTTTCTCCAGGTGTCTCTGTCTTTGAGGTTGAGGCAGGTGGTAACAAAGAGGAAGGTCTTTCCGGTTGTGGCATCAGACCTTTTGAATGTTCTCACCAGAGAGTCTTTCCTGTTAATGAGCCATAAGTCTTTCAAGTGAAGGTGCAAAAGAGTGTTCACCTAATTTGCCTAAGCCTTTTAGAACTTTTACAATTTTGCGTTCAGCTTTGTAAGCTGTGATATTTTTAACACTATTGTGATGCTTTTCTTTTTGCTATGTCTGTTTACCTGTTGTAAAACCAGGGCTTGGAAATGTTACCTTTTTTGGACAACTCCTCCCAGAATTCTGGGATATGCAGTAAAAAAAAAAAGATTTTCAAGCCCTAGAAGCTACTTTTTCCAATAGTGAGGTGTGAGATTCACTAAATAAAATGATGAACAAATAAAATGGCAAAGAGTGTTGCCCTATCCTCTACATAAGAGAGATATATTGCCTCTCAAATCCATTTAGAGGGAATGTGCCTTCAGTAACACTGCAATCAAATATGTTTGGCTACATAATATGGTGACGGCACCTTTTCATGACATTGTCCCATGTTGGCTTTTCTGTCCTAAAAGTGGCACCATCACAGCAACATCATGTCAAGACTGCCATGTACTCTGAGGGGCTTTAAAGAACTTTTCATTCACCTCTCAACTCACATTTTTTAAAAAGAACTTCATGAAGATACTTTGTTGCACTACTAAAAACAAAGCTTCTCATAATAAGCCTCTTTTTATTTTTGGATGTTGAGGATCTGATTGGATGTACCCAACCATTTATAAGCAGGATGCGGTCTTCAGTAAACTGCAGTGTGAAGTCATCATTTAGTGGTTTGGTATGAAACACTAAAACATTGCTCTTTGCAGGAAATACCGTTTCCAAACAATTTCAATTCAGTAACTTTGTTTACATGCAATAAAACATATTGAAAATGCCAAGTTGATAAGGCAGAACTTAGAAAAGCAGTTGGACATTAGGAGCTGGCAACAGGAGTCTAGCAAGCCAGCACACTGCATGGTAAAGGAGGCTTTGGACTTCTCTTTCTCTCTCTATGATACATAAAAAACTGTTTCTGAAAGAAAGGGGATTTTCAAAACAGTTTGTGATATGGCAGGGGCTTCTGTTCTTCAAAGGAAAGAAGTGTGTGCATGTGTTATACGAAAATAGTCCTACTGGTAGGGTTCCCAAGGCCTGTCCCTGAGTCTCCAGACTTCAAGAGCCTTGTCTCAAAGAGTGAAGCCTTTTCCCCTTTGTGCTGCTGCCCTCCAGTTGCTCCAGTCTGCTTTGGAGTGACTGCTGTATACCAAGGCTAGGCAACAGTTTGGAGACAAGGACAGGGGCATATTTTGCTCCCATATCCCCCTAAACATATTGTAAAATTACTTCTGCTCTTTATGGGCCAAATAATGCATCCTGCTCCACATCCTCATGGCAATCAGTCCAAATGATGCAGAACCCAATCCCTAATTCTGGTGTGAACTGTTCTGACGACAAATGGCCAGTTCAGCACTGAACCTGCCTTATACCACACCTACAAGCCGAGGATCTGGTATGAAAGGTCTCTTACTGGGAACTGATAGAAAGTATCTTGGGAGAAACCAAAACACGTATGGATCTCCAAAATTAAATCCAAAAGAAAAGGAACAAAATCTGGGAGTTTGTGGTCTTTTTAATTAGTTTGCATATGCCTTCAGACTAACCATTTCCTCATCCTTCCCTTTTTGTGTTTCTCTTTCTCCTCATCCCAATGATCTTCTAGTTGTATGTGTTTTCTTCCTTGTTCCCTCGCCCGCTTTTCATCCTCTTTCTCCTTTTACTCCATTTCTCCTAGCTACCCTCATAATTTTCCTTGTCCTTCACTCCCTATCTTGCCAGCTCTGTCTGGTAGGCCCTTCTGTACCCCAGCCAGAGAAAATCTTGAAACCATAACTATGGTTATATTCTTATTTGGTAATTTCTTAGTATTAAAGTTGTACTTCCCATTTACCTTCGTAGGGTTTCATGCTGAGTAGAATAAATCAGATTAACCTCTAGTCTCTATTATCCATTGATCTGTCATCTTCATCCTCATTATCATTTCCCCCTCCCCATTCTCACACATTCCTATTATTATGGATATGATCATTTAGAGGATGAAGAAGGCTCCCTGACTGTTAAAAAACATGATATGATCAGTGAGGGAGAATGGTTCATAAGAGCAAGCCATTAAAAGCATTGGTTGGGGAACCACTCACGTATATTTTTAAAATCAGAGCTGGCAATGTGTTGGGGTCATGGCAGGGATGATTCATTGACACCTGAATCTTAATATGGCAGACAGAACTACTTTCCAGGCACGCATTCTCTGAAGATGCCAGCCACAGATGCTGGCAAAACGTCAGGAACTTCTAGAACATGGCCACATAGCCCAAAAAACCCACAAAAAAACATGGATACCGGCCATGAAAGCCTTTGACTTCATATCAGAACTATTTACTTTTCATCCAAAACTTTCTTTACAACATACATTCTCCATCACTGTTAATAATGTTCTCATTTATCTTGTGAAGGAAGCACATAGACTGGAATATCAGTATGTAAATGGATCTCATAGCAACTTTGAGACTAGTTGGGAAAAAAGAAACAAGCAGCATGAGCTATTGTAGGTTTGAGCCTACTTCCTCAGATGCATGAGGAGGAAGTCGGCTCAAGTTTATGAAAGCTCGTGCTACCAGCTTTTTTCTTTCAGTTAGTGTCAAAGGTGCTACAAGATCCTTTTGCATATGAAATATACAGTATAGACATAGTAGGGCAGAGGACAGGACCTGTATGCACATATAACC
>NC_056526.1:104381986-104382662 GCF_019175285.1 Sceloporus undulatus
TCAATCACTATCTGGTAACCAATTCCTCTCTCTGCGCATCTCTCTTCTGACCCTCACATCATCCCACTTTTTCCTCCCTGATATCCTGTTACTCTGTTCTCCTTCACTTCCTACCCCATCGTTCTGCCTTCTTTTTTTCTCCTCCATCACTTCTATTTTTCACCCCACTCCCATCACTGTGCAGCCTGTGCTTCCTCCCTTTCCAATATTGTCCTTATCTCCTTGAACACTGTAGAAATAATGGAGCTTGACACTTTAAGTGCTATAGCGCCATCCTATGGAAACATGGGATTTGTAGTTTTACAAGCCTTCTCTGCCAAAGAATGCTGGCACCTCACAAAACTCCAGATCCCAGGATTCTGTAGGTTGGAGCCATAGCAGTTAAGGTGGTGTCAAACTGCATAATTTCTACAGTGCAGATGCACCCCTTATTGGGGTGGGCAGGAATAGTGAGTTTTGGTGAGTGAAACCTGGGAACTTTAAAATGGTTGCTGCACAGCAGGAGGAAGGACTCTCAACACCTTTCTTGTAAAAATGTTACTGCCACTAAAGCAAGGGTCTTCAGACAGTAAGAGCTTTGCAGGCACAAGGACTAAACTCTTTAGGCACCGGGGAAAGGGCAGGAAATAATAATAATAATAATAATAATAATAATAATAATAATAATAATAATAAT
>NC_056526.1:104382672-104417905 GCF_019175285.1 Sceloporus undulatus
GGTATAACTATGCATAAACCCTTTCACTTAAAAGAAATGGAGCCTTTTGCTAATATTGACATAGTTATTATGAAGGATAAAAAATATTCATAAAATGTTGTTAAAGTACAGTTCTCTCCCTCCTTCCCCCTCTTCTTTCTTTTTTGAAGTTTCATCTTAATATATCCAAGAATCAGCTTTTGAACTGCCTGGAAAATCTTTCTTTCTTTCCCTTCCATATACCCCCAAGTGAGATTGGTTCCCCTATTTTGCCTCACACAATATTCCATATTTGAGCCATAGAACTGTTATTAAATCTCTGAATAGCAATGTTTGTTGTGGTCTAGAAACTTACACGCAGGCCATTAGCAGAAAAGGACAGCATATATTTTATATCAGGCAAAGACATTTTCCCCCACTGTGACTGTTCCAGAATGTCAGTTCATGAGGCATTTTTAAGAATCCTTCTGAAACTGATCTTGTTAAAAGTAGTCAGCCTGACCAAAACTCTAACTCCACTGAAGTCTTTCCAGTGTCTTTAATAGATTTTGGATCAAAAACTTCACACATGTGTGTTTGTGTATGTGCATGTGTGCATATGCATGCATTCATGCATGTACCTACGGAGAGAGACAGTGAGAGAGAGATAGAGAACTTGAGGGCAGTTAGCATACAATAAGTAAGCTTGCCTGGTTTGCAAGTAAGGACTCTTGATCTTCAAAGCAGCAGAATTAAGTGCAAGTTTGCTTACACAAATCTCTTGAAATCAAAGGGTTCCTGACACCACTGGAGACCAGAGCCATTTAGACAAGAGAAAATGCTCAGGGTAGCCTTACTGGTAGAATGAAGGCCAGAACCCAGCAGTTTTTAGCAGACTCTGTGACAGAGTATAGCACAAAGCTTGCCTATTTATCAAAGTTGTCCAACTTTAAAAAGAAATGGCTGGGAAGAGAGGGGAAAGACAAAAAAACATTTCCACTTTCTTTTCTGGCAACTGGCTCACAAGCGATGGGTGGTAGGATCCAAAGATGAGAAGATGGAACATTCCTCTTCAGACACCAAGTGTAGCGGGGAGAATCACATCTTCTATTGTTCTTTTATGCAAGCTAGTTGAGTTACTCCAAAACTTGCACAGAAGGGAATAGATTCTGGACATTTCTTCCTGATTTTACTAAGAGATTTATTTATTTTATATATTTTGTTTGTTTGTTTGTTTGCAGGTGGTCTGAGGGGAAAGCATTCAAAAGCATTCAATTTAGGGGCAGGCAGAGCAAGAGACAGTCTCCTGCAGCACCCACTTCTTCCTTGACTGTTACCCTTCAACTTGGTTGTCGCAGAAGTTTTGTATCTGTAAAAACTAATTTGCTCAATTTCTTCCTCTTTCCTCCTCTCTTGAGTGCTATGTCTTTTAGGTTGTAAGACTTTTGGTAGGGGCTGTATTCCTGTTGTTGTTGTTGTGTGCCTTCAAGTCGTTCCAACTTATGGCAACCCTAAGGTCAATCTATCACACTAGTTTTCTTGGTAAGATTTGTTTGGAAGGGGCAGGATTGCCTTTGTGTTCCTCTGAGACTGAGAGAATGTGACTTGCTCAATTCATCCAGTGGGTTTCCAAGAGGGGATTTGAACCCTGGTCCCCAGAGTTGTAGTCCAATGCTCAAACCACTGCACCACACTGGCTCTAAATACTGGAGTGAAAATGCTTAAAATGTATAACAAATCCCAAGTGCATTCTACGATCTCAGAATTCTATGCTTTCATTCTTCTCCCTACATGGAGTGTGCCAAAGTTAACTATGGCAGGTTACAGACCGCCCATTTGGGGCAGGCTGTACCCGCCCCTTTCCCTGGAGTATCAGGGCCTCAGTGGCCAGAATAGCAGCCACTGAGGCCCCGATCCGCCGCTTTCCGGGCTGCGGGGAAGCGGCAAAAGGCCACTTCCCCGCAGCCTGGAAAGGGGTGTCCCTGGGGCTTCAAACCCCAAGGACACCCTGCGGCGGCAGGGAGGAGGAGAAAGGGGCCGCTTGGCCCCTTTCTCCTTTGGTCCGCTGAGTGCAGCCGTCTGAAGGCTGCGCCCAGTGGACCAAACCAGGAAGGAGCTCCGAAATGGAGCTCCTTCCTGCTCTGTGGAAAGGGCGCATTATGCGCCCTGGCGCGGAGCGAGGACATCACGTCCGCGCCGCCCCTTATAGAGGCAGCGCGGTCATGACGTCCTCATGGCAGTGGCCATATGGAATGGCCGCCGCCATTTTGTGCGTGTGGAGCGCGCACTAGGGTTAGGGGGTATGGAAGCACCGCCCCTTTCTAACCCTAGGGCGTGCTCTGCACGCACAAAACTGCCCGTTTGTAACGGGCCATAGTAACATGACTGTATTTGTAATAGCTTATCTATAACAGTAATACAGCGAGCCCTTGATATCTGCAGGGGTTTGCTTCCAGGACTCCCCATGGATACTAAAATCCATGGACGCTCAAGTCCTATTGTATACAATAAGATAATAAAATTGTATTTTCCATATTTTCAAGCTGTGGAAGCTTGAATCCATGGATACAGAAAGCTCACTGTATTCTCTCAAAGAATAGTTGTTAACAGCATACTGGTAATTGTTAACATTGGTCTATTGCAGAAGCTGCACAATCCTTTTCACACATATATTGTCAGAGGCCTTGGTCTGATGAGGCATACATTATACACAAACACACATACCCACATCAGTAGGCAAGGATAGGAACCTTCTATCCCTGCCTGTTTAGGTCTAGGGAACATGGGGTTGGAGGTCAAAGCTTCCACCTATAGCTGCCAGCAATCTTCTACCCCATTCCTTAGTGATCTCCAGTGAGATGGCTCACAGCATTCATGCTCAGACCATACTGTCTTAACTTCTGGCCTTCTGCTTTAAAGTGATAGGAATAATACTCTGCCACTTTGAACACTCCATCGTTTGCTATCTGAGGTATAGACATGAACTTGGAGGACCCTTGGTGTGACCAGGATGCAATTTGGGAGAGTTCTACCTGTGAATAATTTTCAGTGTTTCACTCTATACAATGCTAGATATTTGGAGACTGAAATGAAATTTCATGGGGGTGGATTCCTATTTGGAGGGGCAATAATTTGTGACATTGTAAATACTGAACTGGATGCCAGTCTGTATTTCTAAATGATCAATTTTAGTTTTAAGTTATAGCAATGCTAGAATTTTGGGGACTAGAAGAAAATTTCATTCAAGGGCACATATTTTTATGGGGAAGGGGTTGTTCTTATTTTCCTCCTCCAGTTGCTACTGCTCTGAATATGACCCATGAGAAATGAAAGAAAAAGTAGAAAGTATTATTGGCTTGCTTCACTTAGTATTTCCCAGCCCAGTGCAAATGGTAGGTAATGGAGTAGGGAAAAGTGAGGTGTGATGATACCATGCGCTGCTTTCACAAGTGGCAGGAGGGATAGAAGTGTGATTGGAAATGGTAGCAGCTGTCACAAGCAGTAAAAGGATAACATGGAAAGTGCAGTGTCCTTTTCCAAACAAGTGAGGACATTCACATTTAACTACAAACAGATAGTAGTTGGGCCTAAGTAGGAATATCCTCATTTATTTAGAAAAGGACCCAAAACGTTTCATTTAATCTTAGTACAGCTATATTATAGTGTCATTAAAAAAAGAAAAAATTATGACAAATCGATTTCAACAAGATGATTTTTGTAACAGTAGGCAATAGCAGTATAGCAATATAATTCCCAAATCCAAAAACAAATAATTTCATCAGCTTCTCCCTGCTGCTTGAAAATATGAGGGATTCTGCACAGTTTTCAATCATTATATGCACTCTCTAGATTCTTTGGGGGAAATTCATTTGTACAGAAATCGTGCACTTTCTTCAGTGCAGAAAATGTAGGTTTCGCATAGAAAACTAGTTTTCTATACAACCTGCTGTTTTTTATACAAGAAGTAGTATATTTGAGAAAAATATGCTGTTTTATGTACCAAAAACCTTACACATTTTCTACAAAGAAAAAAAATGGATTTTTGTTCACATTTTCCTCAAAGAAATCCCAAGCACAAAGAGTCTCGTAGCTGTTCTTGTTTTCGTCAGCTAGATATCTTTTGTCAAGTACTGTATGTGAAAATTCATGAATATTCTTCTTATCTTAGCTGCCGTTGCCCAAATCAACACTATTTTCAGATGGCAAGATGGCTACCTAAAAATGTCCATGTTTGCATTTGTGAAGGGGGCATTTTATAAGATCAGCTCTTTCCGATAGTTTTTGACAATTTGATAACAGATCATTGAATCTTTGGGAATTTAACACAACAAAACTATGGCGTTAATTTTTCAGAACACCATGTAGAAGGAACAGAATTAGATGAAACACAAGTGCATATATCGTAGTTGGGGCATTGCTGAGGCCAGGGTTTGTTTGCAGGGTGCTGACAGGGTGCCAAACACTGGCTCTGCTGATCAGTGATGTCTCAGCTTTAATGTCAGCTAATTCAATTGTTTTGTTGTCAGGTTCAGAGAATAGAATGCCACATTGTTACCAGGCAATGCAGTGCAGGCTACTAAAGCAACTGGCTTAGCAAAGGCCAACAGCAAATGGCTAATGATAAACTACTGTAGGATTCTTTCAAGTATGCATGAAGTAGTTGCTTATTCTATTAAGAGTGAGATTATATATGTAGAATAGCCATGGAGAGACACAAAAAGTTTCTTGGCACCAGCTTTCGAGAACTCACTTGTGGCTTTGCCCTTCATAAGCATGGCCCTGTATGTAATGTGATTATGTGGCCACATAATTGTAGATTATTTGTAAATTGCTGCATAATTAGGCTCTAAGGCTTTCTAAGTTTTCAATGTTATAAAACACATGTCTAGCATTTCAAAACGTGAAAGGAGCATAGCTGATGTGGAGAGATCTTCACACACATTGTGGCACCCCCAGCCCTATGTGACTTCTGAGGAAGTTTGGGTCTTGCAGCTGAGCTGTGGTTCATGTTCATGGGCAACTGTAAGATCCAACAGCATTTCCATGTGTACCTATGACAGAGGTGTTTTCTCTTAGTGGCACTTCTTCAAGAAATTTTAATATCTCAGGACTCCCTCTCACAGCTGCTTACATTTTTGGAGGCAGCACACAGAAGCAGTTAGACAGCTGGGTTGTATCACCTTTGTCTATTATTATCTCAAAAAGAACTTGGAAAAGTTACTTTTTTACTATAACAGAATTATCCAGCCAGAGTGACCACTGCCTGAGGCATTTCAAAAGTAATTTTTCAAAGCTCTGGTTTCAAATGACATAGCCTTCTTTATTTTCATGTGCATAGGCAAAATTATAAAATAATTATATATTTCTTGATCCATAGTATAGGCAGAATTATCTAAGAATTATAAAGGGTGGTGGCAACATTTTAATTTTCAATGGACTGTGAAAGCCATGGGCACAACCAGGGGTGCCACTCTTCTCTTGCACAAAGTATACATAGTTAGGTTAGTGTGAGAATACTGTTGGTTAGTTTACTTTGCACCTGTTAGGTTAATGGGATCCACTAAATGCACTGTGTCCAAAGACACACACACACACAGCTGTCATTGACTGTGAAGAAATCTCAATGAAATTGTGTACAAGGGCTACAGAGGGAAAGAATATTCTCAATTCTTTATTTCCTAGTTGAAACTGGGTTTCCTAACAGTCGGGAAGGGCCATCAGGAACAATAATAGACTACTGGCATTCAGACATCCTGGCATGTTCTAGGGGAATTATTCTACAGAAAAATTTATGGGGCAGGGAATTGCATAACATTTTTAATCCAAAGAATAATTTCCCAAGAACACTTCAGGATGTTCAAATGTGGGGGAAATAGTGCAGAAAAGCAAGGGCCTCTAATGTACCAAAAAGCCAATTTGCAGCCTACAGTAGGACTCCAAAAGTCAGTGGGGTGCTGTTTTCTCCTCAGTGTGGCTGCCTTCTCAGAATCCCGCATGTCTTTCATGGACTTCTGGAAAAGGCAATCAGAGGGGAGCCAACAGGGTCAGGGGGGTAGGATGGTGTTTTGACAGACCTTGAAATAGTAGGCTTCACTCAGGTCCAGCAGGGGGGAATATAAATGCTCTACCATCGGCTCCTCCAGCATTCAGCCTTGAACAGCTTGGAAAACCCTCAGCCAGGCATTTTCTAGCCAGCTTGGTCTCAGCATCTTAAATACCTTCTAAAGGCTTTTTTTACAGAAATCTGAAATTGTCCCTGACAACTATTTCAGCTGCTGTTCTATAATAATATAATATAATATAATATAATATAATATAATATAATATAATAATACAAGCTGTGCATAACAGAAGATTTTAAGATTCTGGGTCAATGCACACATTAATGTGGCAATTGTATTTCTAACAGGAAATCTAGAACGGAAAGTCCTAACTCATACCCTCTTCAGGGTGAGTGATTCCGCACCCCAGATGTGCGGTACAGAGCTGCTTTCAGCACTGAATGCCACCATTGCATTGAAAATTCCCACACATGCATTTAGCAACACAGAGCAAGGAAGTGGGAACAGCATAGCTTTATACCCAATAGATTATACCTACCAAGTACAAACAACATAATAGTAGTTCTACCTTTTACAGAGATGGCCCCCATGATCAGATGTTTTAAGTAGCATCCTATGGGAAAGTGCAATATTTTTTGTTTCTATTGGGGATGGCTTTCAAGGGTTATATGAGAATTATTTTTGCTGACCTTCAAGGGGATTGGTGATAAAACAGCTGGACAATGGTTTGAAAAGTCCCTGGCTGACAAGGATCATGCCTGTGAACACTGTAGGAAACACTTCTTTCATGACAATAAGCTTCATTTGCTTTCTCTAAGTGACTTCAGAACATATATTTCATGGGTTATGCTCAAATATGACATTACCATATTCACTGTGGTTCAGTGACATCACTAGGATTGGTGTCACCTGGTGCAGTAACTCATGGTGCCACCCCCACCCCATTTTGGGTAGCCATGCAACAAAATATAGCAAAATCCACAAAACAGTGATACTTTTATTAGGCCAATTAAAATGTACAAAATAATGCGATTTTTCAAAGTTTCACCAGCTTCTTCATCAGACAAAAATGTTTAAAATCATACAGTTAAGAGGAATAGGCCAACATTTTGTCTCAGCTGTGACTTCTGTTATCAGGTATTTTTAAAATAAACAACATAACACAACACATTCCAGTTATATACAACTATCTATACGTCTAAGACATACTTAAAACATTACCCACATTACATTCACCAAACTAATACCTACAACACAGACAATAAGGTAATTCCCTGAACTTTGTTATGACTTCTTTTTCTATATCTCATCTTGTCCAAATGTCCATTATTGCATAGTTTTCCCTTTACCCCTGCAATCTAAAGAAAAACATTACTAAAGTAGATTCTTCATATCTCTTCATAGTAATCTTATTATTTAAATCTTTACCAATACATTAATTTTACTTCTTAATGTAATTCACTGTGTTACTGAGCGAGTTGCAGCAATCTAAAATATTTTATCTCTCCCTGTTCTTTTTGTAGGAAGTATATCAGCTGCTCCCAGTCTTTTTTACCATCTTCCCCCGGGGTTTCCTCTCAACAAACAAGTAAATTTGTCCAGCTCTATGTAGTCTATTATTTTATCCAACCATTCTTTAACATCCAGAAGCTCTCTTTTTTTCCATCTACTAGCGGGCAAACTATGGACTGCTGTGGTCATATAGTATAAATGTTTTCCATACGCCTTTTCTAATAGATCATTTGTACACATACGTAGCAAATAAAGCTGAGGATCAAGATTATGTTTACATTTCAAAATTTCCAAAACTAACCTATAAATTGCCGCCCAGTATTTTTTCACATCTCTGCAACTCCACCACATGTGATAGACAATTTCCTGGCATTTCCAGCATTTGTCGCTTAGCTAACCTTGCAGGTGTTAAGTACCACTTCTTTTGCATCTTATAGGCCTGTTACAGACTGCCCAAAATAAAGCTGCTTCAGGTCTCTTTGGAGGTATGCTATTTAAAGGATGCATGGGTCCTACAAGTCCGGAGGTTGTGCCAAAGCCACACTCCATTCCTAAGCACTGGAGTGCAGCTTTGGCGCAACCTCCGGACTCTTAGGACCCATGCATCATTTAAACAGCATACCTCCAAAGAGACCCCAAGCAGCTTTATTTTGGCAGTTTGTAACAGGCCATAGAAATTCTCTTTTAAGTCATAACTTAAGGTGTATTTTAATCTTTTGTTTCATATTTTCTCCCATCGTTCAAGGTGAATACTATGATTTAGATCTTGAGATCATTTTGACACACACCCTTTAATAGCTAAAGATAATTTAAAAAAAATAATTAAAAAATTAAATTAAAAATTAAAAACCAAAACAATAATGGAGCCGTCTTTTTTCTCTTCCCACTGAGCTTTATCCCATTCACACTATCTCCAGCATTGTAAAGGGATACATGCCACATCCTATTTCTGCTAAAAGGCAGATATTTGGGGACAGTGGTGTTACACACCTCTTAGGGTGTCACCTGGTGTGGTTCGCACCTTCCTAGTGACATCCCTGGATGAATGATAGTATAAAAATGGCAGCAGAGAGGAGAAATAGTTTGAAAACAATGGCAGCAAACAGCTGTGCAGAACGGTATCTGCTGGAAGACAGGGGCTCTGAACCCTCCCTTCCACTTTAAATCACTACTTTTAAAGTTAAAAGATTGAAGCTGGAGAATATTTTGCTCACCACTAATGTCTGCATCAACCCTGAGAAGAATGGGGGAGAGGGAGTAAAGGATCTGCTTATCTACTTTATTAATGCAAAGGAACTCCTAATACAGATTAGATTCTTCTGGGTGGATTCAGAAATCTCACTTCAGACAATAGTACAATGTCCAATTCACACATGTTAGTTGGAGAAGAGGAGACTCGCTTTGTGGAGAGGGTGAATTATGCTCTCTCCTTTTTCAGATGATGAGAAATACACTTTCATGTGCTTAAAATGGCAAGACATTGGCACTAATCCGATTCTTTGAAAGTGCAGCATGAAAGTTTTACAATGAAAAGAATTAAAGTACAATAGTTAAACTAACTTCTATTTATAAGATTATATATTACTAGATGTCTTCCTATTCCAAAGAGGCTCTTGATACCCACATAATATTCCACACACCATTAAGTTAACTAATGACTGAAAAATTGTAGCTTCCAAGTGAAAAATTATTGCAGTTTAGCACAGGAAAAAAAAGAATCTCTTTTATTTCAGGAACTGTATGATCAAAAATATTTTTGAAACTGTGGAGTAACTGGAAAATAATGAAATATAGAAGATAATTGACATAACAAGACTAGGAAGAATTTTAAAGAAACAGTTAATGAATGGGAAGAATATGCGGGAAAATAAAAAAGTAATGAAAAGAAGATGAAAAGGATGAATGCTTGAGAACATATGCATGGATCTTCTCTTTGGGGTTTGTTTGTAGGTAAGAATTATGGTAATGTATGGGTTCGATGTTTCATAATTATTCTTGTGTATTTTAATGTGTGGTATGTAATGTATGTATAATGACAATAAAATAAAATATATATTTTTTAAAAAGAATAGAAAAAATTACATTATCCTCACAACAGAAGTGCTTTTAGGGGGGAATTCATTCTGGCATAATCCTGTTGTCTGGACAAGAAGGAATATTCTCATTACATTTCAGTGAAATCTAAAAGGGCAGTGGCACTTTGTGCCCACCAAGAATTTACCTCTGTCCCTTGGCACCACATCCCATCTGATCTTGGAAGCTAAGCAGAGTCAGCTCTGGTTAGTACTTGGATGGGGGACCACCAACAAAAACTAGGTGCTGTAGGCTATATTTCGGAGGAAGGAACCAATAAAACCATCTCTTGAGTATTTCTTGCTTAAGAAATGTATTTGTTTTCTATGAAAATCATGAGGTCACCATAAGTTGGTAGGTGAAAGCACATATGCACGCACTTTAAACTTTAAGTCTGAGATCTTAAATTTGTGTGTAGTTCTGCGCAGGCAGTTCTGTGTCTCCCAAAACTGTGAAGATGCAGGAGGGTCCCTTCCTGCTGTTGCCTACTGGTAGGTAATTTTTGTTTTTTGTTTTTTATTTCTATACCGCTATTCCAAAGATCATAGCGGTGAACAGCAAGTAAGCTAATTAGCAAGTAAGCTAATTTGCCCCCAACAGTCTGGGTACTCATTTTAGCGACCTCGGAAGGATGCAAGCCTGAGTCGAGTTTGGGCCCTTTTGCTGGTCTTGAACTCGCAACCTTGTGGTTTTGAGTGAATGGCTGCAGTACAGGCATTTAACCACTGCGCCACCAGGTAGGGGAAGAAGAAGAAAGTGACTCACACCATGGGGAATCACCTGGTCTCAGATCAGTCCAGGGAATGAAAGTGCACTCTTAAACAGAGACAGTCATAAACAGATAGTGTTGGAAGGGGTTTTCTAGACCATCTAATCCAACCCCCTATTTAATGCAGGATCTCTAGCTAAAGCCTCTCCATCAGGTAGCACTTTCCTTTTCATTCCACCAAGATCCCAGAGCAACAGACCCATCAATGTCTACATCATCTCACCCCCCCCCCCCCCATCCCTCTGGTACTAAACCAAAACCATCAAAGCTCTGGAAAGGACAAATTCAATAGGTAGGGCAATTCCCAAAATGGAAAGGCCAATGCAATTTTAGGCTGCATCAATAAAGGTATAGTGTCTAGATCAAAAGAAGTAACAGTGCCACATTATTCTGCTTTGGTCAAGCTCCACCTGGAATATTGTGTCCAGTTTGGGGCACCACAATTTAAAAAGGATGTTGAAAAACTGGAGCATGTCCAAAGGAGAACGACTAAAATGGTGAAAGACCTGGAAGCTATGCCTTATGAGGAACGACTTAGGGAGCGAGGGATGTTTAGCCTGGAGAAGAGAAGGTTGAGAAGTGATATAATAGCCCTGTTTAAATATTTGAAGGGATGTCATATTGAGGAGGGAGCAAGCTTGTTTTCTGCTGCTCCAGAGAACAGGACACAGAACAGTGGATACAAGGTACAGCAAAAGAGATTCCACCTCAACATTAGGAGGAACTTCTTGACAGTAAGGGCTGTTCGACAGGGGAACACAGTCCCTCAGAGTGTAGTGGAGTCTCCTTCTTTGGAGGTCTTTAAGCAGAGGCTGGATGGCCATCTGTCAGGGATGCTTTGATTGTGATTTCCTGCATGGCAGGGGGTTGGACTGGATGGTCCTTGTGGTCTCTTCCAACTTTATGATTCTATGTTGTACCTGCCTATCATTGAGCTATCGAAGATGAGAAATCCTTCAGGAAAAAAAGGGGTGGCAATCCCAGTTCAACACCACAAGCATGTTTGAATACACAGGGATTTGAATTCAGATTTTTAATTTTGCCTGAACAGGGGTAGTATTTTATTTTCTACCACATTCAGTTTTCAGTCTCGGGGTCTTTTCCATGAAATTTATGAAAAAAGTTAAGCATCTAATGAACCTGTGTATAAAAAAAATGAACTAAACAAAATTCTCACCCCAGCCACACATGCTACTGACTTTGATCCACAGTATTATACAGTTTTTTCTCCTCCACCCCAAGAGTAAAGATGGGCTAAGGGCACAGTGTTCAGAACTGAATCCAAAGCATACCAAAGTTGCAGGGCTCTTTGCTATTTGAGGCTTGGCACCAAGCTATTACTAGAATTAGCTTTAAGTTCTAATGCTTGGACTTGAGTCAAAAGTTTGAGGGTATAGTGGGTATTCCAACTGATGTATGCATATGAGACCAAAAGAGAGTACATATAAAAACAATAATTGCATGTTAGATTTGGGGGAGAAATGTAGAATTATGTTATGTAACAGCAATAAGTTGATATGTGTCCTCTTCCCCCCTACACCTCCCTTTCATTCTGTGGCATAGCAATTTGCAAGCTGCATGGATTTCGCCTGCATGCTGTCACATCAATTGAACATTCTTTGTCTCAGTTGTATTTTGTCCCCTGTGGATTCCCAGACCTCAGATAGAGTTGCTGGTAGTAACTATAATAATGTTCTGTACAAATGCGGTGGTGATGATTCTTTAGATACCAATGTGGGTTTGGTACCCACAATTATCCTGTGTCCCTTCGTCACACTCACTCTCTCAAACTGAAACAGATGAGCAGAAGTCACATTAAATGATTATCTACTGCTGGGCTGTACAGTTGTTCTATTCTGCAGACAGGAGAACAAGTTGCCCTACACCTATATACAGACAAGAGAAGGACTCTGTAGAACCACAATGGTCATCTTCCGGCCCTCCAGATGTTAGCTTGCAGCTTCCACACTCCCTCACTTTTGGGTATATAGGCTGTTGAGTGTTCAAAAATAGTTGGAGGTCTATAGGGTTGCTTTCCTGTAAAATTTTGACTAGATGTTTTCTAACTGTAAGGAGTATTTTGCGTGTGAAGAAGCATCTCTTTGCCCTCACCATACCAGAGGTTGGCTGTACTACATAGCCTGATGTTTCCTGAATAGTAGGCTCTGGGAATCTCAAGTTTCCAAATTATCAACCATTGTCATTTAGGAAGTGCTTCTTTCAGGGAAAATTCATTCTGCTATAAATCTATTTATTTATTTATTTTTGTGGGGTTTTGGGGCTATGTGGCCATGTTCTAGAAGAGTTTATTCCTGACATTTTGCCAGCATCTGTGGCTGGCATCTTCAGAGATTCTCTGAAGAGATTCTCTGAAGATGCCAGACACAGATGCTGGCGAAGCGTCAGCAATAAACTCTTGTAGAACATGGCCTCATAGCCCCTAAAACCCACAAAAAACGATGGATGCCGGCCATGAAAGCCTTTGACTTCACATTATAAATCTGTTGTTTATAGAGCCAAGCCATATAGGAAAGGTGACTTCAAAGATCATGTAGGCTTCAGCACAGGCATCTTTCCTACCCAATTCTTCCTATGGTATATGGAGATTTTCAAGATCAGGCATGTAGGAATCAGCCATGATTGCTTCCCCTCTAGCATAAGTGGTGATATGATCATGTCCACATCCTTCTCTAACTTCTTGCAGAAGTATTGCAGTAACTCTTCTTGTTGTTGAGGTGCACAAGTGCCACCATTGTATCCTCTTCCTCAGGCAGTGAGGAGAGTAGTATTGCCTCCACCATCTTATCCTGAGAGGAGTGGGATTCTGCCTGATCTTCCTTTCCTCTCACAGGATGGTGGTGGTTGTAGAAGTATGACAACCTCCACATCTTCTTCTTTTCTAGTACAGGGATCAATGGGCATAATCCTTATCTTTACACGTTAGGATAAAGATGTATTTTTCTACATGGAGAATACCCCCCTATAGGAAAATTGTAATGTGCATCATGATCCTACAGGAGGATTTCAATATTATATTTTATTGAAGCATTTTGTTCCCTTCACCCTCCCACCCTCTGCAATTTCCCAACAAATATGTGAGGAGGGGAGCTGTCTCACTTGATGCATGTATGTGTCGTTGTTGTTGTATAACTTCAGGTTGTTTCCAATTTACGCTAGCTATAAGGCAAATCTATCATGGGGTTTTCTTGGCAAGTTTTGTTCAGAGGGGCCTTCCTCTGAGGCTGACAAGTACACCACTTGTGCTCCATTCCTATGTATGTTCATTGCTTAGCAAGTACTGCTGTTTAATCTCAGGTAAAGGTACACAGGATTTCAACTTTTATTAGATATGCTCCAAAAAACTATAGAGAATAATAATTACTGACTTGATGCAATAAGCTATAGTTGTTATACTCATCAGCAAGTGACAAGATTTAAGCTAATACTCTTCCTCTCCATACTCAGAGATTTAAAGCTTCAATTCCTGATGCCCATGGCTGAGAGTCTCATCTGCCACAAATATGTTAAAGTCAACAGTTTTCAAACCAATGGGTCAATGTTACTTGGAGAAGTACAAGACCCTGAGGAGAAACAATGTGAAGTTCTGATATTCTATCATGGTGAAAGCAGACTACACTGGAGTTGTGTAGCATACAACTCCATACATAGAGTTATGCACTGATTCTGCTACACACCCTTTGTGTTGAATGGCAACATTGCACAACTGAATATCCAAGCAAACGTGCAACTATATGCACAACCTTTATAAATAAAGAATAATAATAATAATAAATAACCAAGAGTGCTACAGCCATTTTTAGCAAGGGCAAATTGAATACCCATCAGCCAAGAAAGCATATCCAGAGCTGCACTGCACATGCAGCCCCACTTCTGTAATCGTGAACTGAATGTGGATATTGTGCATTACACATGTATGATATCAACAAGATTTCAGTCCCCGTTCCCATCAAAGATTTGCAGAGAAAAAGCAGACTACATGGTTATTGTTGGCTGCAGCATCTTCTCTTTTTTCTTATTCTTTCCTGGCTGGTTGTGAAGGAGGGGGTCTGCTATGCTCTGTAATGAGTGCTTTAAGATCCTTACACTCACAGGAGTGGATTGTGTATATACAGCTTTGCGTGAAGATTCGTTGTGCTTGTTTGCTGAAGAAATGGCAGTTAATAAGGTAGGTGCTGGAAAGCAGCAACGTTCAAAAAGTTTGAGAAACACTGCTCATATCCTTTTCTAAAATCTATTTCAACTTAATGGACATCCCCACATCTTGCTTGGATGCCTTCTTGCTTTTGCATGGTTTTGCACAAGAGAATGGAGAGACAGATGAAGATAAAAATGTATAATTGGCTTTAATTTAGATAATAATCTTTAGAAATTATCCAGGTTACTTAATAAAGTATCAGGGGACTGATAAGTGCATTCAGGCGGCAGTGAAACACAGTAGCTATTTTGTTGTGGAAAGCATACTGGCTGTCGTGGCTGTATTCATGTTCCGAAACTAGAGCCTATTCAACTGAAAGAATGTAAGTCAGAGCACTGAAAGAGTGAGGTTTTTGTTGTTGTTTTGCCTTGGAAGGAGCTACAAATTTAATCCAAGTAAGTTAGAATGACCAGGCAATTTTTCAATTTGAAACTAGGGAAAACAGCACAAGTATGCCCTTGTGATATCTTGCTGTGTTATAGTGCTAGCTCATGAAATGAAAACAGATTCCAGAACTCAGGACAAACTGATATGCTTAACAAGATATGCTTATCACATGGTGGAGGAGCAGAGACAATAATCCCCTTCACTTTACCTTTAAAGCATAAGTGGGCAATTTGTGGCCCTTCAGATATTCTTGGACTACAGCTCCCATGAGCTATAGCCAGCACAGGCAATAGTGAGGGAAGATCCAAATTACAGTCCAGCAAGTATCTGGAGTCCGTATCCTATCCTACCCTTGTTAACATAGGGCATAGGCTCTCCAAATACAGACTTAATCTATGTTTGTTTTAACTGTTGTAAGCCACCTTGACTCCCAAACTGGAGAAAAAGGTGGGATATAGATAGAATATAGTAATAAACACTCATAATAAAGTTTGCTCCATCTTCTACACATGCAGACCTCTGCACTTTCACACAGCATTGTACCATCTTAAGAAAGTATCCAAGAAATGGCTATATAGGTTATAATGATTCATAATTAGGCACAAGAAAGAAGTACTATATTGTACATAGAGAATGTGGTTGCATCAGGACATAAGCACAATAATATAGATTCCTTAAATGCTTCCACAAACAGCTACTTTAATTGTACTGAATGTTCTACTCATAAATATAATTCCAGAAGCTCAGTGCAGAGCCACTCAATTAACTCATTTTCTGCATAAACCCTAATCATGAGGATAGCATTTTTTGAAATGTACAGAAACAGTCCCAGTTTAAAAGATTTCTGCATTATGTCGCTGCTAAATGTTAGTCCCCAACATCCTGAGCTTGACGGAATTTCCTGCTTGAGTGAATTAATGCAGAAGATTCTTCACAAAAACTCAAATCTTTAAGTACAGAGTGGAGAGTTCTTTAAACTCTAATGGCAAATATTCTCCAGTGTTAAATATTTTTGAAAGGGTAAATATTCAACATTTTTCCTCTCATATCTTATGACTTTGCAACAACAGTTGCAAACTATGACAGAGTGGTAATCAGTATTCCGTTTCAGTATTTTACTCAACAGTTTACTTGCAAATCCCATTTGGTACATTTCATACTTATCTGCTGATTTAAACAGCTAGGGATCATCATTTGAACAGACAAAAAGTAAAACCTCCCCAATGTGTCAAATTTTTTCCTGTCACATTTCAATCTTAGATGCTGCCGTGTTGAATTCTGGTGACAAAGTTTGACATCTAAAACAAGATTTAATTTTCAATACATTTTCCAGTGGACTTTATAAAAATTGTGACTACTTGTCTTGTTCTCTTTTCTATTCCTTGCTCCTTCAGTGTCCCATAACCTCCCTCTATAAGAATATCCTTTGTCACAGAGGTCTGTCAGCAGAGGTGATATCTAAATGAAATCTCCAGATTCAGAGACAGAAATTTTTTAGAAAAGAGTTTGTAATATTACTTTTGATAATTAATTTGATGATATTAAACATCAGAAAAAAATAATTACTTCCAAAACTAATAATTAAAATAATTTTGTTAGTTGTGTTATCATCAATTAAAATATTACTTTGGGACATATCCTGGGATTTACAGAGAAAGACATGGAAATTGTCAGTGTGAACCCTATACATTTTGTTATTAGCTTCTTCAGAAGTGCTCCTTTTCACCTCTTCAGAGATGGCAAAAGAGGGTATACAAACATAAAGTTGCCTTCCTCCATCCTAGAAAGTTTTTACCAGATGGACTACAAAGCCCATAATATAATTGTTATCCAGAAACAGTGAGAGTCCAACATGTCTGGGAACTGTCAGGTTTGAAAAACACAAGATCTCATGTTACAACCACTTCAATTCAGTTTGTCACTCACCTGCTACTCTGTTTTCCCTACCACCGCCAACAACCACATGCACACTTTACTCATTTTCCAAAAGCCTGGTTTGTTAAAGGTTAATCAGAAATGATGTATCTTAGGTGTAAATTTATGGTGCTATGCAAATTAATAAATATAAAAATAAAAATAATTAGATGACACGGATGCATCACTAATTCATTTACAAGTGAGTAACTACAATTATTCAAGAATAGAGAGTTCTTAATCAGAAATATTTTTGGAGCCTCTGGGCATACATAGAATTTTTCAGCACAACTGAATCACTGCCTTCTTTCTGCCTTCTCACTTCTGATCAAATAGAGTGGCATGCAAAGATCAATGGAAGGACACATGTTTTGCATGCAGGAACCAGGAATCCCAAATTCAATCTGTGGTCTCCTCCATTTCAGTGAGCCGGCATTGCCACTATTCTTTGCATTGATCTGACCTTGCTTGTATAATTAAAAGATAAGTAAAAAAGAAATAGAAAGGTAAAGGGCAGATTAGGAAGGGCTAGGAGGAGAGATGTAAAAGCCTAGAGATAGGAGAGGGAAATGTTTCATTTAATTATCCAAGTGCATACCACTGTTTGAGAAAAATAAGATAACAGACAGATTTATTGCAATATTATATAAGCTTATATACTATACAATAGCAGACAAGTGAAACCATTCAGGAACAGAAGAAGTTATTGAAAAGAGTCACAATGGCCTGTTACAGACTGCCAAAATAAAGCTGCTTCAGGTCTCTTTGGAGGTATGCTATGTAAATGATGAATGGGTCCTAAGAGTCTGGCGGTCGCGTCAAAGCCACACTCCATTCCTATGCCCTGGAGTGCAGCTTTTGGTGCAGCTTCCGGATTCTTAGGATGCATGCATCATTTAAATAGCATACCTCCAAAGAGACCCGAAGCAGCTTTATTTTGGCAGTCTGTAACAGGCCAATGAATGTCCACCCCACAGAACAAGTCCAAACCCTTTTCTTCCATAACAGGTATGTGTAGGGGGATCCTGTCTTTCAAGAATAAAAAGCATCACTTTTTAAAAGGGCTTTGGCTGCCTGAGGGCTTTGGACTGTAAAAGAAATCACTCCCCTCACTCCAACTTATTCCATTCCAAAACCTCACTTTTTCCTCCCCCCCCCCCCCCATTCTTTAGTTGTTGTTTCTTCTGCTGCTCCAAACAGAACTCTAGAAAGTTATCTTTCTCCAGACAAACAAGACATCCATGTGATGCATTTCCTCCATTCCTAATATTCCTTCTCCTGAGTTTGATGGAGGTAGAGGCACCCACCTTAATAAATTCTAACCACCGAATGTGTTAAAACGTTTTAACATTTCAATGTTACACTAAAATTAGATCAAATCCATAGAAAATAAAACAAATTAATAATTTATTGAGTTCAAGAACTAGTTAATTCCAAGCTTGACTTCAGAATACCAGTTGATGAGGGCCAACACCTGGAAGAGCAAGTGACTTCATACACTGTTTTTCATGTTTTCCCAGAAACATCTGGCTAGTCACTGGTGGAAACAGGCTGCTGGGCTAAGTGCACCTTTTGCTGAATCCAGCAGGACTCTTTTAATGTTTGCATGGCCTCTTTTGCCATATTCCCAACTGAAAAATTTCATTCTCACTCTGTCCTTCATTCTATTGTAAATGGCATACTGCCTATAATCTCGGTTATACATAGCACAAGTCACATAGCATGCACAGTACAGTGGACCTTTGTTACACTCTGGGGTTTGGTTCCAAGATCCCCCGTGGATAACAAAATCCATGGATGCTCAAGTCCCATTAAATATAATGCCATAGCAAAATGGTGTCCCTTATAAAAAATGGAAAATTAAAGTTTGATATTTGAAATTTATACTTTTTTTGAACATTTTCAAACTGTGAATGCTTGAATCCGTGTATTAAAAAAACCCGTGTATAAAAAGGGCTGACTGTACGTCTATCAACTAAAATATACTAAAACCATCCTATACACTGACAGAAGCAGAGGAGAAGAAAAGGAGGAGGGGAAGGAGGAGAATTGAAGGATGATGACACTAATACTGACAAATATTTATGACAGCCAAAGACATGTAACTAGCATATATGAAGATGGGTAACATGGCCCAGTGTCCTTCATGTGAATACCCATGTGGTGCCTAAGTTGCCAGTTATAGGAAGACTTTTGATGTTGCTGTGTGCTTTCAAGTCATTTCCAATTTATGGCAATCCTATCATGGGTTTTTCTTGCCAAGATTTGTTCAGAGGTTTGCCATTGCCTTCTCCTTGAGGCTGAGAGAGTGGGACTTGTTCAAGGTCACCCAGTGAATAGGGGATCAAAACCTTGTCTCCAGAGTCCTAGTTCAATATTCAAACCACTACACCATGTTGGCTCTCATAGGAAGAGTTAGCATGTTTTTATTTTTATTAGATCTGGCATCCAGCTTGTTTTGTGGTCTGCCTAAGCAACAATACGCTCTATCGTGTAACAACCTGGACTGAAATCTAAAAAAATATGTGAAATAATTATTTTGCAAGCTGTGCCTCATAGGGCTAGTGTACATGTAAGCATACTATGCAGATTGGTGCACATTTTCACATATTTGCACTGACGATTAATTGTATTCACCTTCCTGCACATATTGCCATCTATTCACTCTTCCTTTGCCAAAAATGTGCTGCCATCCAAATTCCTGAGAAGCAGATAGACAGCAACACATGTGATATTTGTAATGCACATTTTGGTGAATTTCAGTGGATGTGCTTGTAAAAATCACAAAGCCTTTTCCTGCTGAATTTATGTAATTTTTTGGGGGGGCGGGGGGCAATAAGTCTAAACTCCTGCAAACTCTATGTGGCCAAATCACATTCTATTTGAGGTGAATGAGAATTATTTTAAACGTCTAGACTACCTATCATTAAAATAATGAGAATTGTTTTAAACTTCTAGACTGTGTACGGTTCCACCTGTCTGATCCAGTAGATTCTATCCTGACTCTGCTCCAAGCTACCAGATTCTTCTTGTTTCGTTTCCTGACCCCATAGGAATAATTCTGCTTCCACAAGGTCCCTGCCCATGCTAGGACCCTACTACTACAACCACCAACACTACTAATAGTACTGCTCCTTTTAGTAATTTATTTTTTCCCTTTTACACAAGTACAAGGAGAGAACAAAGAGTACAGCTTGAAGGTGCACAGTTAGCCCTCTAATTTATCTAACAGATATCAAACATCTCACCACAGAAACCATCAGCCTGTCTGCTTCTAGCAATCTACATTAAGAGCAAACTGTTAAAGAAATAGAGAGCCAGTGTGGTGAGACCAGGGTTCAATTTCCTGCTTGTTCATGAAACCGACTGAGTGATCTTGGGAAAGTCACCTGCTCTCAGCCTCAGAGAAAGGCAAAGTAAACCTCCTCAGAACAAAGCTTAAGGACTGGAGCTTGACTTTGGCACGGCTTCCAGACTCTTAGGACGCATGCATCATTTAAACAGCATACCTCCAAAGTGACCCAAAGCAGCTTTATTTTGGCCTGTCTCTATGGGGCCTGCGATGTATGTATATAGCAGCTGGTTGACTAACTAGACTGGTTTCATCCTGTGTTCTTGCTGGAGTGTCTCACCTCAGTCTGGGTCTTCTGACTCAGCATGACTTCCCAAGATAGACCCTGGCTCAGTTCCTTGAATTCTGGATTCCACCACTGTGTGGTGTACTCTTATGTCTGATGGTTAGTTTTTCTCATGGTTCTAATATATCTGGCCATGGGTATAGACATGACCCAAATCCTTTGCTGTCTTCTCATGAAAATATATTTGTGGTAGTATATAAAACTTGCCATAACCTGAAACAACTTCTGTTCTTAGTGAGAAATTATTATCCTTGTGGCAAGGCTCAACTGGGTCAACAAAATGCATCACCTCTTCTGGAAGTCATTTCTGACACATATAACCCAAATATTTAGATTTCAAGAGCCACACACCTCCAGAGCTAACTCATGCCCTTAAAAATAGCACATGAAAGAGAATTTAAGACAATATAATGTGGTTTTACTCCTTCTTATTCTTAAAAAAAAATTCTGGGAAACAACATTGTTTGAGGGATTGTTTGATTGAGATGTGGAAACTTTCATCATTGATCCAAACATGGTTCACGTCTGTAACAATCAGGGTGGGGGGAAATAGCTACCATTTGGCAGATGTTTTGTGGCCAAGAGGATTACAAATGCTTCGATGATCTTAATCCAGTTCCCAGCGGGCAACTCGCCACATCACAGAAACCACCACCACAACTGGCAGTCCAATTGTCAGCTGGAGCAAGCTGGCCAAGGCTTAAATAAGTACAGGGAAAGTAGAACAACCCACTCATGCCTAGAGGTTGCCCTTGTAGGTCATGGATGAGACACAAAGATGAGGCTGATATGGAAAATCCACATTACATTGTGGGTAGAAAAAAGTACAGTTTCCAAAGTACTCTGTCAAGCTTTGTACAAATAATACATAATGCTGTGACACATAATGCTGCACTTAGAATATCACATATTTTTAAAGCATATATGCAGAATGGGACCTAGAACACATATTGATCATTGTTGGACAGCCAATCATTATCCAATTAATAACTTGATGATGATTTAGTTAATGTATTGTATTAATAGTAATGTCACTGTTTTATTGAACGTATTTTATATGGTACTGTAGTTTTTATTGCTGTAATGTTGTTTTTATTGCTATAATCCCGCCTCGATCCATAGGGAGAGGTGGGAAATATAAATTTTAAAATGTTGTTGTTGTTGTTTATTAGAAATTAAGACAGAAAACTAACTTTTCTCAAATCAGGAAAACTTTTCCTAATATTTTTTAATTATTCATGTTGTGTGCCTTCAAGCCATTGTGGTGATGCTAAGGTAAACCTATCATATCAGAGGAGATTTGCCACTGCCTTCCTGTAAGGGTGAGAGGATGTGATTTGCTCAAGGCCACCCTGTGGATTTCCATGCTTGAACCAGGATCTGAATTCTCGTGCCTTGGAGTCCAAATCCAACACACAGACCTCAGACCACACTGGCTCCTCTTCCTTAATACTACTGACGGGAATGCATTTGGTCCTTTAACTACCTTGTGGATTCCTCCATTAGTTGGAGAGCAGCAAAGTGCTCACTGAACCAGTAAGCACCATCATTCTCACTCTGCATGGAGCACCAAAGGTCAGAAAGAATGGGAGAGAATTCTGTTTTCATATTTCCTTACCACATGATTCATGGCAAAGTCTACCAGAGACCAACTATCTGACCTGCTGTGGCTGAAAATATGATGACCCCATATAAAGGATGGAAGAAAGAGAGCAATTGTAACTATTTATCTTATGTTGTGCCAAAGAATGAAGTCCCTTGGAGAAAGAATGCTCATAATCCATGTGACAACATAGCAAATAGTGATGGATTAAGGTAAATGCAGTCCTAAAACATCTATATGGCCATATTTTTCAATGCCAGTGGAAACCCAGACATGATGTTCCTGTTAGTTAAGATTTACTGCAGCCTGGAATAGCAGATAACATTGGTTTTGAGTCTGTACCTACACTTTATGTTCAACTGAGCAATCTTGTCCCCGAATATGATGTTTGTGGTGGAAGCTCTCAACATAATCAAGAAGACTGTCTACATAGAAGTCCTACTATCAAGGATACTAGGTGAGTCCTACCATTATGCAAAATGAGGCAACGGTCTCAGGCAGGATACGCTCAGGTATGAAAAGCAGCAACAGTGTCTTGGAGTGGCTGACACACGCAGCCTGCCCTATACTCTCCTAAACTGTCTTGCTGCCCTCTGATATGCTGGAAGACACTGTCGCTGTTCCTTTGCTGAACTAAGATTCAACTGCCAGTCTAGGAACCTTTTGTATAAATTTTGCCCTTCACCTCAGGTGGCATTTTCCACAATTAACCTCCACTCTGATCTGACCCTGTAATCATATGAAGGAGGAGTGGGTAAAGTATCTGGAAGTGACTTTGGGGCACCCTGCCAAGGTCTGCAGAAATGAAAAATGACCCCAGTATTCCTGCAGTTGCTCAAGACCATGCTGCAAAGGCTTCAGTAACAAGCAGGGATTTTATGGCAGGCATGTCAGAATGGAAAAGATTCCCTGAAGCTAAGAAGTTTGAAAACAGACTGGTGTAATTAATTGAAGTCAGTGGAATTACGCCAGGGACGGATTTGGCACAAGCAACCTTTAATTGTCCCCACTACAAGCTGAGAGAAAATTATTTCACTGCATTAAGTAGCATCAGTCATCACTTCAATTATCTCCAGATATGTCTCACAGTGAATACAACCTGTGCCAGGTACTGCTGTAAGGCTCAGTAAGGTTTTCTTATTAAGTACAAGGAACAATAGCAACTGAAGAGCTGTTGGGCAGCCAAAGACATGATACTCCTTGAAACACATATTATGCAATATTAAGAAAAGCAAAACAGGGGCTTAGGTTACCAGCAATAATAGAGGCTTAAATAGAATGACTGATAAATGCTATAGGAGCATTCATGAAAGGTCACATTAATTTGGGGTGTGGAGACAGAAAAATTGGAAATTTAATGTGGCAGAAGCACTAAAGTAGTTCAGAACAAGGGGTCCTTTAAGAGACCTGTCCTCCTGCTGTACTTTGGGTAGGGATCTTAAAATCACTCCATCTTGATTTCATTGTGTTTCTCAAAGCCAACTTGCATTTTTGTGATCCTTCTTTCATATTGGATTTTGAGTCTTTGTTTATTCATCCTGCATTGAAATTCATCTGCACTTTATATATTTTTCCTGTGTGTCTTTATTTCCACAATTTAACCAATATTTGCATTTTCCCATGGACTAAAGCTTCTTCATACATATTTATTTCAATAGTATACATTGTTAGCCATTGCCTTTAAAAATGTATGCGTTGTTTTGTGTGTACTTTATTTCTCTAAAATATCCGCAAAGAAGGCTTTTTGATCTTCCCACTCAATGTTGGAAGTCTGGATGTAGAGCTAATAAGGGAAACAGTGAATCTTGAGGCATGGTTAGCCTTCCTAGAATCACTGCTCCCTTCATACATCCAGACATTTGCAGGCAACATCTACTGGACATAGTGCTAATCTGGACCTTTCTTTCTCTAAAGTTGTCTGCCAAAATGCAGGCACAAACACGTTGACTTTATTCTGCTTAAACAGAGTAGTCATATTAGGTTAGGGCAGACAGATCACGATAATCTCAAACCCTGAGATTTCTGGTCCAAAACCTAAGGCAGCCCCTGAAAGGGACTGGTTCCAGATTAAGTTGAAATGAGGAACTATTCCTTCTCACCTACGAAGGGAGAAGGGAAAAAGAACATTTACTCTAGACAACTTGCTTCTAGGCAGAAAGTGGATGTACAACAGAGTGGAGGGTTAGTGCTGGAGCCACAATGACTGGGAGGGAAGGCGATAGCTACTAAATAAACACACTCAGAAGAAAGTCTTAGCAAGTTGCAACAACAAATGAATTAATCCTGGGAAACTGTAGCAAGATGATGCTGTTCTAGATGAACTGAAGATCTGCACACTGGCCTTTTATCTTTCCCAGATTCCCAGATATAAGCCCCCGAAAACTGGAGAATTTCCCCCTAGTCTCCCAGCAGAAGATGACCCATAAAAACTGGAAACTCAGGGCCAAATCCTGAGATCTGGCAACCCTAGACAAAAGAGAAGGCCCAACTTCCATTTCAAAATTTCTGATGTTTGTTGGATAGGGTTCTAGTTTACTGTTGGGGACGAGGGGAGATACACATAGAGAGAGTTGTGCTCAATTGCTCAAAGGGTATAGTGTGTAGTGGACCATATGCTGAAAGCAAAGCAAAATAAAAATTGGCTGAAAATACAATAAATGAAAACCGGGCTATATTTTGGGCTGATTATTTGCTGAAAACTATGTGGGCCATAAGGAGATGTAGGGGTGAAAATTACTTCCCTTTCTCTACAGCTGCCCATTCTGGATCCACCCAGGAAATAAATCCCATGGACCACATAAGCCTTGTCCAAAAGGAAAAAGTTACACTTTACTTTCCCTTGCAGCACCTAATAGTGTGCTGAGTATAACATTTAGACCCAGTCTTCCCTCCCCTTTTGCTGTGGGAGGAAGAATACTGGTGTGACTTTACAACTGGCTGGCACAACATAAGGCTCATGGCCCGCCAAAGGATTTTGGGCAGCCCATGAAGATATGGAATGACTACCTGGCTTTCTCCCAAAGAGAAGGCCAAGCAGCAGTGAAAGAAGACAGAATTAATATTAATAATATTAATTAGTATTAATTAATAAAATTAATTGATCATTAATTAGTAATTAATTAATGATTTAAAAAGTTTTGAGATGAAGTGCAGCTTGATAGCTGGTTGCTATGGACAGTGCAGGAGGACCAAAACCCAGAACAGTGGCATTTGGTGAGAGGGGCCTCCTGGTCAGTAGGGGGTTTTAAAAAGGAAAGTTCAGTTGTGATGGTTTGTCTAGTCTGGTCTGGTCTGGTTGGTGGGTTTACTAGGAGAGAGGGGGGAAACAGTTAAGATAGCTGACATGCTGACACAGATATGTGTATCTAGAGCAATGGTTCCCAGCCTTTGGTCCTTCATATGATTTGGACTTCACCTCCCATCATTCCTGAGTGTTGGCCAAGTTGGGTGGGGCTTCTGAGAGCTGAGGTCCAAACAAATGGAGGACCAAAGGTTGGGAACCACTAGTCTAGATGAAGAGAGCTGGATAAAGAGTAGCAAAAGCCTGCCACATGTTTGATATTATTATAACTGTACTAAGCTTCAAGTGAACTCACAAAAAGGTCATAAAATCATAGGCACTGTACAGATGGGCCCTATGGGGTGCCGTCGTTACATGCGAAGGGCGATGCTTTCAGACGTGACTCGCCCCTCGCACCGTTTACATATGTGCATCGCCATTTTGACATGACGGATGCGTAGCGTCCGCACGTCCCAGCACCTTTGTGATGCCGCAAATGCACCATTGGTGCCTTGCGGTGTCACAAAAGCACCACAAAAAGAACCCGCTTTTTGCGGGATCTTTTTGCTCCATGACGGAGCCACGTGGTTTGCCCGCTGTGGCTCACTCACGGAGCAAACCAGGGCGGCAGGAGACCGCCTTTTTTGGACGGTCTGTATCCCACCAAAAAATCAAAGAATCATAGAATCATAGAGTTGGAAGAGACCGCAAGGACCATCCTATCCAACCCCCCTGCCATGCAGGAACTCTCAGTCAAAGCATCCCCGACAGATGGCCATCCAGCCTCTGCTTAAATACCTCCAAGGAAGGAGAATCCACTACACTCCGAGAGAGTTTGTTCCACTGTCCAAGAGCCCTTACTGTCAGGAAGTTCTTCCTAATATTGAAGTGGAATCTCTTTTCCTGTAGCATGCATCCATTGCTCTGGGTCCTAGTCTCTGGAGCAGCAGAAAACAAGTCAGCTCTCTCCTCTGTATGACATACTGTTTTATAGTGGTTGATTGACTGAATTGATTATAAACTAAAAAGAAGAAAATACACACTAGCTAAAGTATTGAAGCTAGTTTATGGAGACACTTGGGACCTTATCCCATATATACTTAAGGACAGTGTTTAAAAATTGAAAGTAGGACAAGTGTTAGTGACAGGGTACCATTTGCAGGTATAAGGTGAAATCAACCTAGGTCCGAAGGAAGGTCCCGTCACACCTGGATGATGATGATGATGATGATGATGATGATGATGATTGCATCAACCAAACAAAACTCATCCTGTACATCTATTTTGGATGTCTAATTGTTGTCAGAAATATATTAGGTACATAAGTTTGTGCTTTTGGCCTTCTCTCTTTCTCTCTAATTACAATCGGCCCTTCTTATACACGGATTTACCATTTTTTGTAAGGGACATCATTATGCTCTGCCATTATATTTAATGGTACTTGAGTATCTACGGATTTTGTTATCCATGGAGGATCTTGGAACCAAACCCCAGCATATAACAAGGTCCCACTGTACCACTAATTTTGGACGAAATGTGGCATGATTAAACCTCTCCTCTTTATACATACCATTCCCAATCCAGACTGAAGTCCTACATGCTTCCTCTAGAGCGTACAAAAACAAAACAACTTCATGCTACACAAAGTAATGAAACATGGAGTTTGACTGTATGGAACTGTTCTAAACTGAATTAAACCCAAAACATCAATAAAACGGCACTTAAGGGTGTGGTTACTACAAAGTCATTCACATCCGTGGGTGCTCTAGAAACACTTGGCTGAACTTCATGAGTGCTAAGGGCTTGTTCTTGTTTTGTCATATGCCACTTGCTCACCTCATGGTTCAGCCAAATTGACTGGGGTAGGCAACATTTTACCAGTCCACTCTCAGATCCAAGCTACAGTGGAAATAAATAGCATTATTTGATAGAATACCTGATGGATGGAAACCACCTTCTGTTAATTAATCTTTGTCAGAAATTCTCCAAGAGAAAGATTGTGTGAGTGTGTGTCCACTTATGGCAACCCCATGAATTTGCTAGGGTTTTCTCAGGCAATGAATTCTCAGAGGTGGTTCTGCCAGTTTTTTCCTGTGAAACATAGCCTACAGCAGCAAAACTCAAAAGCTGACTAAGGGCCTGAACAGACAGGCCAAAATTAAGCTGCTTCGGGTCACTTTGGAGGTATGTTGTTTTAATGCTGCATGTGCCCTAAGAGGCTGGAAGCCACGCCAAAGCTATGTTCCAGTTCTAAGGACTGGAGGGCAGTTTTGGTACAGCTTCTGTCCTCTTAAGATGCATGTGTCATTTAAACAGCATACCTCCAAAGTGACCCGAAGCGACTTTATTTTGGCCTGTCTGGTTAGGCCCTAAAGCACTGTACCAGCAGGTATACTCACAGTATACTTTTTTTTTGTCTCCCTCCACAACCCCCACCATTAACTGAGCAGAAGAAAATGTATTACAAAAACTTACACTAATGTGTGCTTTTAAATTGCTTTTCTTAAAAACCTTCAAATACAAAAGTGGCCAGAATTACCCAAAGTGACACCCATCCTCCAAAACTGTGAGAAAACATTATTGAACTCAAAGAAAAGTAACATGTTAGCAGTAAGATTAGAATGTAGCTTTAAATGCCAGTTAAACTGCCCCCATGCATTACTGGTAACATTAATATTTGTAATGTGTTACATCCAAGTTTTATTCAAACCAAGGATCTTGGTTTTCTAAGGCCTGTTACAGACAGCCAAAATAAAGCTGCTTCGAGTCACTTTAGAGGTATGGTATTTCAATGATACATGCGTCCTAAGAGTCCAAAGGCCGCACCAAAGCCACGCTCCAGTCCTAAGGACTGGAGTGCAGCTTTGGTGAAGCTTCCAGACTCTTAGGATTCATGCATCATTGAAATACCATACCTCCAAAGTGACTCGAAGCAGCTTTATTTTGCCTGTCTGTAACAGGCCTAAGTATAACTGGACTCACATGGAACTACCTGCAGACCCTCTGGAAGAAGTAAGATGCTTCTCTCCACAGCATTTCCAAACTTTTCTGAAGGTTTAATTAAACAAAAAAAAAAATGCCCAGGGTGGGGGACTCTATAGACTACATAGCCACTGATTTGGGCCCAGAGGCCTGGCCCTCGCAATGATTTGTTGTTGTTGTGTAGCTTAAAGTTGTTTCCATCTTATGGCAAGCCTAAGGCAAACCTAACACAGGATTTTCTGAAGCTGAGAGTGTGTGACTTTCCCAAGGCCATCCAGTGGGTCGCCATGGCCGAGAGGGGATTCAAGCCATAGTCTCCAGGGTCATAGTCCTATACTCAAGCCTCTACACAATTATAATGGTCTTTAAAAGAATCTTGGCTGCTTTTCAATGACAATCTGTTCTCTCATCTTTCACGTCCACTTGTCCTAATAATTTGAGAAAAGAGGAGCAGACAACAAGAGAGGAACAGAGATGAAATGTGAAGAAAGAAACAATTGATGGAAAAAGTGTCTTCCACACACATTTTCTTTCTTCTATATCTCCATAATGTCCCCTTCCAGCTACTGTTTGCAATATTCTCTGGCTTTCTCTGCAAAGGAAGCCTTTAGAATTCTCAGTAGGCATCAACCAGCTTAAATATAGCTATTTTCACATGTTTCAGTGTAAAGTTTTACAAAACGTCAATCCCTCCCAACAGATGAAACAATATCTTGGGGGAAAAACAAATAATTAATGATCATTAATGTTTTTGAGAAAACGGATCCTCTCATACTATCACCACCATCATCTTTCAGCAAAATCCACATAACAGTGATACCTTTATTGGACAACCAAAATGCACAAAATGCATCACTTGTCTTCTTCTGTATGACTTTTAATATCTTTACTTAATAAAGAAGCCAGTGAAGCTTTGAAAGCTTTCATGAATATCAAAATGCACAAATTTTAGTTGGCAAATAAAGTTATTGCTGTTCTGTGGATTTTGTATTTTGCTACATGGCCAACATGTCTAGCCTTGAATATGTTTCTACCATTATTTTTATTCTTCGTGGTCTATAAGACCATGTTGAAAATACCTGAATGTTCATGAATTTTCATGAGAAATAATGGATGTGTCCAATTTGCCACAAGGCTCACTAAAGGCTAAGTGACCACAACATTTTAAAAATATTTTTACGATTTTAATTGTACGGTTTTAATTGTTGTGTTTTATATATGTTGTTAGCCGCCTTGGGTCCCACTTTGGGAGAAAATATGGATAATTAATTAATTAATTAATTAATTGATAAATTAATAAACATTGCTGTTTGTTTTTTGTTTTGTTTTGTTTTTAATGAAAAGAACATGAAAAATCAATTTTTGTTGGCCATTTGCTAATTTCCATGAAACAGGCAAATAAGGCAAAAGAACATGCATGCCCCTGAATATCAAGGAACTTTCCAAAACCAAATTAATTCATGTGTACAACTCTAAAACATATGCATAAAGAAACCATTAGCAGTATTACATCTCCAGCAATTTGCTGAATTAGACATTGTGGCAACCAATATACCCCAAAGAGCAATTTCTGCTGTATAACACGTATTTAGAGATCTATAGCCATACTAGGTATAAATGTTAAAACCAATGCCCATTGATCAGTCAGGACTAGATAATCCAATTCTCTGTTCCATTCATAACATTGTTCTTTGTAAGGATGATCTCCAGCCTCTTACCTTCCACCAGGTTAGCTTTCTAAAAGTATTGTTTCTCATTTGATAATGTTTTAATCATTAAATGCCCAGAATTTTATTTTTGTTAAAAAAAATAACAATTAATATTCTGTGTTGATTTATTTTTTTAATGTTTCAGGGAGTAACGTTGAGGGCCCTAGCTGTTTTTGGCTATTGTTAATAGTTTGAATGGGTTTTTAAAAATTAATTTAGTAATGCATTCATTTTATAATATTCTCCAAATATTTTAATATAAATGAATTCATTCTCTTTAACAATTTAACATTAACACATTAGCGTAAGGCAAATATTTCCAGGCTCCAAGAAAAAGAAAAAGCATGTTGTATGTCTACAGGCAAATACTTGGGGAATTCTTTATTACTTTATGTCAGGAATCAAGCATGATTGATTCCAATCATGAAGATCCCAAATCTGGATCAAGCAGGGGTTCTGCCTGTCCACCGCTGTCCAATTTTTTGTATCAAGGAGTAGAACAGCAGGAGGGAAATGCAGCCACACCAGCAAGGAAGAGTCTTTCCACTAGTTGGCTGGAACAGACCACATAATATCATCTGGTCCTATGAAGAATCCTGCTTCAGAGTTACTTAGTGGTCTGAGCCACTATTTCAAGAATGGGTAGGATGTGGTCTACCAATTGTTACATGGACCATAGCCAGCATAATGAATGATGAAGATTGATGGGAGTTGCAGTTCAGCAGCATCTGTGGAACCAATGCTTCCCTATCTGTGAACTAAGACATTCCACTATTGATATTATTTGTGGCAGATGTATTGGGTCATAGTCTGCATCTAGCCCAGTATTCTTGACTGCTCTGACTATTAGCAGATGTTCCTATATCACTCTTTTTAAATTAAGATGCAGAGCCTTCTGGGACGTGATGTAGGCAAAGCAGTATGAGCTCTGCCACTGAGTTTTATGCTCTCACACACATTTACTCTCTGCTGTGCTTCAGCCCAGTCAGAGTTGGCTCTGATACTTTATCCCTAATCTCACTTTCATAGCAATAGCAAGTACATTTCTATACTGCTTATCAGTGCACTTAAGCACTCCCTAAGGGTTTACAATGTGTAAGCTAATTGCCCCCAACTCATTTTAGCGACCTCAGAAGGATGTAAGGCTGAGTCAACCCTGGAGCCCCTGGCTGGTATTGAACCCACAACCTTGTGATTTGTAAGTGAGTGACTGCAGTACAGGCATTTAACTGCGCCACCACCAGGGCTCCCATAGAATCCCATAGTATCCCATATAACTACAATCACTCCAATCAAACATGGTGACATTGTGGAGCCAAGACTTGCCCAGTCAGAGCATCAAAACATTTTTTTATCAGTGATGATACCTACCCCAGCCCCAGATCCTTCTTCCATGTTCCTTCTGAGTTCAACTGTAATCCTAACAATAACTGGAGAAGGAGAATGAATGTTCCCACCAAGAATAGGTTATTGTGACCTAACCACATTGTAATGCAAAGCACTCAAGACCCATTGGTTTTACAAAACTCCTGCTCCTGGCAGAGATGAAAACTGCAAGAACTAGTTTAATGATAGGGATCAGCACAGCTGCCTACCTTTGGGGAATCTCCCTGGGGGTCTTGCTCTCAAGGTGCAAGACTGGGCCTCAGTATTTACCATGCCACACTGAGGAGATGGACTTCTCTGTGGTGTGTTTGCCAGCTGGTTTGGCCAATTATCTGGTGCCTAGGAGAGTTCAATAAACTGACATCAGAAGCTCCAGCATGAAGGGAGGGAATGGAACTTGAGGTTTGCCCAAACCCTTAGAAGCAATAGGTAACAGAAGCTGAGAAGAGCAACTTGGCAGTAAGTCCAGACTTTGAAGTGAGCCCTCCAAGCTCCAAGGTCAACACACTCTCTGCTGGAGCCTTCTAAGCAGGGGTCAACAGAAGCACCAAACTACCAGGTTGACCACATAAACCTCTCCACCAACCAGGCTTTGTCAAGGGTAAATATATTACCCACCTCTATTTGAGTTTTCTCCCCTTTGCCATTTAATATTTGCTGAAAGTTTCTATATAAATATGCATGGTAGCATTATAATTTAGGCCTTTTCTTATTATGATTACTAGTATCTGTTCTTCCATCAGATGTTCTACATTTTAAACTATCCAAGAAAGCCTGCACCCATGTTATGCCAGATACCTGCTGTCATTTGGAGGTAGAGAAACTGCAAGGAGAGAAAACATTTCATGCCCCTGCACCTCTTCTTCCAAGAAGCAGCAGCTGTGGGACACTGACATGCTTCGGCACATGAGGAGGAACATCTCCTTAACTGATTAAGACTTCATGGTAAGGACCCTTCTGGGCTGAAAAGTAGGACAGCTATCAAAATAATGAAAAACATGATGGAGTCAGTGATGCTGTGTGTAGATTTTATTTCAACAGAATATAGCTAATTAAATGTCACAGAAATCAATGAGACTTGAAAGTGCTTACTTTGGGTTGGATCATGATCAGTAAATTTGTTTGAGCATTTCCTCCCTGCTGCTTCCTTTCCCTTTCCAGTCCCTTTCCTTGGCATGTTTAAAAATGCAAAATACATCAGTGAAAAGAATGTTCCAGACAAGAATCTTCCTTTCAGCTTCATCTCAACAATGACACCTTCACCCGTCCTCCTCCACACCAAATGTGGCTCCATCCACTACTGTCAGGGGCTGAGTCATCAGTTGGCCCACTAATGTGAGATTCTGCTCTAAGCATCAGTATTCTTATTTCTAAAGATGTAAGAAATAGACTCCTTATGTGACAGGGGTACATCACATGCCCTCCTGCTTTCCATTAATAAAGTTATCATAGCATCTAGGATGCTGAAGCCCAACCCCAAAATAGTTTCAACAGCCAAGACAGTTCCTTTATAGTTCACACTAAAACCCTGAGTGGATTTCCTGTTCCACTTCACAAGGGAGCCACCATCTTTTTATTTAATTGGAAATTCCTCTCCTCATTTGGGTGACAGCTATATATTAAACAACAAGTTAGTTTTGTACTTTATTTATTGCTTTTGTGATTGTTTTCCATAATCTGCAAGAAAGAGGAGACAGGGATTCACTTTCAGTCTTCCAGAATATGAATAACTGGAGAACAAGACAGACTGTACGCTGAATCAGAGTATATGTCTCACCAGTCTCTGAAGCTGGAGTTTCAGAAGTGCCCCAAAGTAAGCTCTGGATCCTCATGCAGAAGGACACACACAGTAGCATCTTGTGTATTATGGGTATATTCTTGCTTCCCTAGGCATGTGTGATTGCTGCCCACACATTTACATTTCATGCTTTCCCTTACACAGCTAGAAATAAATGAAGCAGTCCAAGTGATGGAGCCTTTAGACTTTAGACAAGTTGGACACATTTTCAGAGGAAAAAAAATGGAAACAAAGGTTTATGGTTGGCATCCACATCTTGGTTCACCTGTGGAAGACTTACAACATCAGCTGATGAGTTAGGGTAAGTATGCCAGCCACATCTTTACATGTTACAAACCTCACCTCACCTCACTTCAAAAGTCATTTATTATTTAAACATTTCCCAGCTTCAGCTCTGTTCTATAGCTAAGTATTATTTTATAGTAAAATTAAATGGGCAAACAGATTCCTCCCTCAAGAAACACACTCAACAGCTAGACACTACAACTTTGAAAGTGGGAAACCCCAAGGATTGGTGAAGTTAAGATCAAGGAGTGAAGTGGCCAAGATTCTTGATGACACCAAATTATTCATGGTGGTAAAATCAAAAGGGGATTGCAAATAGCTCCAGAGGAATTTCCCCTAAAAGGAGGAAAGTGCATTATTATATCAGCTTCCATTCATTATAGGAAAGACTAAAGTGATGCTTGGAGGTATAAGGTGTCCAAGTCACCTGTTGACTTATGGCAGCTCTATGAATTTCACAGCATTTTCTTAGGCAGGGAATACTCGGAAGTGGTTTGCCATTACCTTCCTCTGAAAAACAGCCTAAAGCAGCTGGTGTTCATTGGCAATCTTTACTCTGGTACTAAGCAGGCCTGACCCCACTTAACTTCCAAGACTAGATGGTATCTTGTGCCTGGCATTTGGGCCAACGTAACTGAGAGGGAAAATACCCCAAAACCTTCTACATAGATTCTCATAGGATCTGAATGAGGTGAGTGACTAAGAAAGGGATCTTGCTTGTGGTGGAGCAAAATGCAGGTGCGGCATTAGCTGCAGAAAATGCAAATTCTATTTTAGGAATAATTAGGAAAGGAAGTCAGTGGTATTCTGACTCAGTGCCTGAGGCAAAAGAAGAAGCAGTCCTGCTACTGCTGCCCTCATCATCATCACTGCCACCTTCTCATTGGCTCTGCTTGTTCACTTGCCCTTTCTCCCTCACCTCCCTCCCATCCTTTCAGTTGCCGTCCTCCTTTCATCCTACTGCCTTGTTGGCCTTCCCCATTTGCTTCACTTTGCCTGTCTGGCTGTTGGCCTCCCCACCATCTCCACTGTTGCCACCTGCTGTCTTTGGAAAGAAAGACCAGCTGCATAAAGTAAGCTACACCACGAGATATGTCCAGAGGAATGTGTCCATCCATGCTTCCTGGCCCTAGACATTTGGGACCTTGCTGGTTCCAAAAATTGGGAGCTGAGGAGGAGCGGTAGCACTGTTTGCTGCTCCAGATATCTTCTGAGTATAGTGGGGTGAAAGGAACATTACAACTTCCTACATTTATGACAGAACTTTCTGGAGGCAGGGAATGAGCCAAAACTACTCCAAGAACACCCAGTGCTTCTACTGCTGTCTGCCTGACATGAATAACATGAAAGATTCTGGAGAAGAGCATGAAACAGACAGCCTCTAAGTACTTACACAGGAATGTCATGATCACTAAAAGTCAACATGGATTTTTCCAAACAAGTCATGCCAGACTAATCTTTTCTTTCTCTCTCTCTGGATAGAGTTACAAGCTTGGTAGATGAAGGGGATGCTGTGGATCTCTAATACCTTGATTTCAGTAAAGCCTTTGACAAGAGCCCCCATGATATCCTTGCAAACAAGCTAGTAAAATGTTGGCTAGACAATGCTATTGTTAGGTTAATTTGTAATTGGTTGACTGACCAAATTCAAAGGATGCTCA
>NC_056526.1:104437905-104451156 GCF_019175285.1 Sceloporus undulatus
CATTTGTAGAGTGCAAATCAAAGTTACTTATTGAAGATAGGAAAGGTTACTTTGGAGGAGGACTACAACTCTCAGAATCCGTCAGCGAGCTTTTACTTTAATACTCAGAGGATGCACAGATTTTATTATACCTCCCTAAAAATGGGGACCTTTGGGGGAAGCCTAAATCCTTGTTGTGTTCCACAGTTTTCTTACCCACTTGGTAACATTTCTAATCCACCTTTCCACTCCGCTGCTACATTTTTGGGGGGTTGTGGTGCCAAGATGAGAAACAGTAAGACAAGAATCGGTATTCGAAGGCTGCATCCACACTGCAGAAATAAGGCACTTTGACACCACTTTGAACACTTAGTGCTATGGAATCCTGGGCTTTTACCTTTGGGACACTTAGCTCTCTCTGCCAGAGAGCTCTGGTGCCACAACGAACTACAAATCCCAGGATTCCATAAGATTGAAACAGAAGAATTAACACACTTTAGAACTGGATTGTTTCTGCAGTGCAGATAGAGCCTTTGAAAGGATAAAATAGCACCCTCCATCCCTGATTAAACAGGGAAACCTTTGAAATGAGTCAGAATGGTTATATGTAACAAACTGCAGCCTTACTTCATAGAATCATAGAATCATAGAGTTGGAAGAGCCCACAAGGGCCATCCAGTCCAACCCCCTTCCTCCTCCTCCCATGCTCCATTTTGCAAACCATGCCACTGTTGTGTGTTAAATATGTGTGCCTTGTCACTGGTTTTCTTTGATATTTTTCAGTGTGCCTGAAGGATATAACAACCTATTTGTATATTGACAGATGTCTGTGTCTATGTGGCCTGTCAATCCTCACTTGATTCCATTTTATAGAGAGATATAATAAAGGATGTGCACCACCAGTGAAAAAAGGAAACAAAGGGTTTCAAACACAAATCTGCAGCCTCTGAAATATGCAAACTGGGCACGATGGTGCAATGGCTCTTACACTGGCACCATTTACACAGGAACATTTTCTGCCTTGCACACTTGATTCCCTTTCTAATGGTGAGAGGGAAGAGGTGCTAAGGCACTGAAGCCCTTTGGCCATAGCTTCTTATTTAGCAGCCATCATTCTAGTAGACATTGCTCAAATGTCCAGGCCTATTTACATGGGGTATGTGACTAGTGTGAATCACAGAATCATAGAGTTGGAAAAGACCAAAAGGGGCATCCAGTCCAACCCCCTGCCATGCAGGAACTCTCAGTCAAAGCATCCCCGACAGATGGCCAGAGTGGACAGAATAAAGAGTGGGCTCAGAAAATATAAGCAATATTTTTTTTGTTGATTGCCACTTATAAATAATCTACTAATCTAGTGCCATCATCACCTTCTGTTATTGCGGGGAGAACCATGGAACACATGGTGTAGCTGTGGAGAAAGAAGCAATGGACTATATTGTGGGCTCTGTTGTTAGCACCCTCCTAAGTTTCCATAAGAGACATTCAGCACAGCAGCCCTGCTGGCTAGGAAATTCTAGGGGCTGTAATACAGAAGGTAACTTATCCCAACTCTGTTCAAGAGTAGCCCTATTGGCTGTGCAACAAAAGCCAACAAAATCCAAAATCCACAGAAGCACTATACCTTTATTGGCCAAACAAAATGTACAAAATACTAAGCTCCACTGGCATCTTCATCAGGAAAAATATGTTTAAAATTATTCAGGAGAAGAAGAGTGATAATCAGTCACAGGGATAGCTTTTATATCAGATGTTTATGTTGCAGTTCAGTTGGTTTGGATGGATCTCAATGCAGACAGAGGCTACTCCTCTTCTTGGCCACTGTGGGGACTGAGGCAAAGGATAGTAAAATGTAAACTCCATTAGCAGCAATGAAATAACTTCTCTTGGGATCCAGGTTGTCTCTGTCCTCTGTGAAGCCACAACAGGCTCTTATAGGCAGAGAGAACACTCAAGAAGTCTATGTACATCTTGAAGAACCTTTAGCAGCTGTAAAAGTTGTACTCAACAGTAGACCATACATAAAAAGTACTATATAAACTAAATCATAGATAAAGTTGACTGCTCTGAACCATATAGTGCTAGGTGAGGAATCTACCCCTTTCCCCAGACACCAAAGTCAGCAGTGGACAAGGGCAGGTCTAGCTTCATTTCCAGTCCGGTCCCCAGGAACACCTCTTTGCTTTCTCCTACAAAAGAGAACAGCTGTCATCTACGCGTGTGGGAACACGAAAGCAAAATGCTGTATATAGAGATAAAACTACCCCCTCTGAGTTACCTGCATTTGACTGTGAGTAGTTCAGCTTCCACCAAGGAGGACCCCTTGTTGCCACGTGTATCTGTTGTTTTCAAGGGCCTGGAAACAGGAGGTCCTTCCCTCTCATTCAACTTGTGGCAATGGCTGGCATTTATGTAATAAGCATAACTAGGGCATCCCCTTCCCAAAGTGTACCTGAGATTGTTCTTCTTATCATCTGCCTAAAACCCACTTGAGTCTTTCCACCTTTTTCAAAATCATGTTTTGGCTCTCCTCTAGGGCATGAAAGTGGTAGGGCACATTATATCAATTGTCATAGAGCAACACATGCACAAAAGCTTTTTAGGGGGTGCTATATGGCAAATCACCTTTGAGTACAGTGGGCCCTTGGTAACTGCTGGGGTTTGGTTCCATGACCCCCGTGGATACCAAAATCCATGGATGCTCAATTCCCATTATATACAATGGTGTATCATGCACTGAAACAGATATTTTGGACCATAGGATCCTGCAGTCCAAGAGACCTGGTACAAACTTGGGGTTTCTCTTGTTTTATTATTAAGATCCTTTGATTTATGAAACAGACTGCTGACACTATATTAGTAAAGAATAAGTTGATATATAAATTTCTAAACCAATTCCATGGACAAGCAATCCCCCCTTTTTTGTGAAGAGAGTTGTGAATATTGAATCTTACTTTCTCCCTACTCCCTACTACTGTGGCCCTGTGATTCTAGCTGCAATCTTATGCCAACACCAGAGACAGTAAGGTGCATAGGACTGCACCCTGCTCATATTGCAGCTGACTGACATCAGATCTGAGGATATATGGGACTAAATGTCCGCTCATGTCAATTTTTACACTGAAGTACAGTTTTTGAAATAGGGCATATGGGGGGTGGGGTAATATTCCCCAAACCCTCAAGTGAAAAAGTTTAAAAAATAAAATGAAAATGTTCACTTAAAAAAAAACCTTTTGTTTGTCATCACTGGTCCTCCCTTTTGCTGTTTCTGCTTTGGTACTAAGTGTTTTCCTTCTAATTGCTGCACCTTCTTTTTAATGGATCAGTCAACTGAAGAATCTGCAGACAACTGGGAAGCATATGATGAATGGGGTGATGTCATGGTGCTTGGTAGCCAACCTCATCTGGAAGTACACCAAGGAAGCCAATTCAACCAGATCTTCATGTGAAGGGGGGCATGCTTAGAAAGGGGCAATGGGGCTGTGTGCAGATCCAATGCCTGCATGTTTTTCCTTGCCCCCAGAAGCTACATGCTTCTTGCAAGGAAGCCTACATACCTGCCACTTTTTGTATACAAGCTTTTGTACAGACTTCAGTCCTTGCACTTTCAAAGTAGTCACTGGACTTCATTTTGGGGAGGGTTTGCATGTGTCTCTTTTTGCTGCTACTGAAAATGTACCACCAAGTGAATCCTTTTGACTCATCCATAAGACAGATAGCATTAACACTCCTAGCAGGCTGTATGTACAGTGGATTCTTCTTGGTCCTCGTGAAAAGATATTTGATAGGTCTTCTTCAACCCTGGAGTTTTGGGAGCAACTGTGCATCATCTTACACACAAGCACTACTCTCTGCCCAGCAAACTACCGTACTGTCATGCAAAATCTAGAAACCAAGGTCCAAAACACACTGCAGAAATCATCCAGTTTGAGACTGCTTGAACTGCCCTGGCTCAGAGCTAGGGAATCCTGCAAATTGTAGTTTATTGTGGCACCAGAACTCTCAGGATATAATTCTCAGGATTCCCTAGCACTGAGCCAGGGCAGTTAAAGCAGCCTCAACTCGGATTATTTCTGCAGTATGTTTCACACACATGTTATCAACAATCCTAGGATGAGAGAGAATAATGTATTTGTTGGTATTCCCTCTCCTGTGAAACACAGGGGGAATTTGTCCCATGGTGGGGGTGATATTTTGGACCTGTTTGAAAAAGGGCATAGAGAAGTCTGCAACAGAGTAAATACTGCAGCAAAGAGAGAATATGCTTCTCTGTACAGAATTTATTTAGATGCTGGATTCATATTTTATCCAATCTTTCAGAAGGTCTAGAGCTAGTAATTAACTGCAGTGGAGGATTAGAGCCTTTATGAACTCTCAGTCAAAGCATCCCTGACAGATGGCCATTCAGCCTCTACTTAAAGACTTCCAAGGAAGGAGAGTCCACTACACTCCAAGGGAGTGTGTTAAACTGTCAAACAGCCCTTTCTGTCAGGAAGTTCCTCCTAATGTTGGGATGGAATCTCTTTTCCTGCAGCTTGCATCCATTGTTCCAGGTCCTGTTCTCTGGAGCAGCAGAAAACAAGCTTGCTCCTTCCTCAATATGGCATCCTTTTAAGTATTTAAACAGGGCTATCATATCACCTCTTAAGCGTCTCTTCTCCAGGCTAAACATCCCCAACTCCCTGAGTCATTCCTCATAGGGCATGGTTTCCAGACCCATTTTAGTCGCCCTTCTTTGGACACGCTCCAGTTTCTCCACATCCTTTTAAAATTTTGATGCCCAGAACTGGACACAATATTCCAGGTGAGGCCTGACCAAAGCAGAATAGAGTGGTACTATCACTACACACACTTTCTATACACACTAACTAAGCAATTCAACAACCAGGACAGCTACTCTTCAAACACCAATATACCTAATGTCACCCATTCTGACTATCTGGAATGCACTCCCTCTGTTTCCTCATCCATTCCACAAAAAGGGGTGTCAGTGTCATGCAGTTGTGTCATGCAGGTACAGGGTGACCAGATGTCATAACCATAAAGGAGCACAAGGCATCGCAAAATGTAGGGCATTCAAGAAAAATGTAGCACATTCCAAATAAAAGCTTAAAACACTCATATAAATATAAATTCATGCTTCTTAGTCATGCTCAAAATGGAGAACATTTTGGAATTCCTCCTGGGTAGGAGGTTGAAATGTAGGATATATCCTGGAAAAGGAGAACGTCTGGGGACCCTGTGCAGGCACCTTTGATTGGTTATGTGGCACAGTGATGCCATAACATTCAGCGCTTTATCACTCATTTATTGGCATTAGTAAAAGTTATTTAAGGAGGCTGTTCTCTTAAATGAAGATAAAACAGAAAGAGTAGATCAGAAACAATAGCTACAAACCAATGTGGGAAAAATGGCTGCCAGTCTATTTCCATGTACAATTCAAAATGCTGGTTGTCACCTATGAAGACATGTATAGCTTGGGACCAGATTATCAGAAACTCCAAGTTCAAGATTCTACATCACAAGGACCTCATTTGCATTACGTTATAAACCAGTTTGCTAACAGTTTTGAAGTGGTTTAAATTATCCTTGTTCGCACTTGAACTGAATTGCTGATGCAGTTTGGCAAGGGTGGCTCTGACCTAGACCGATTTAATGCGCATCTTTTTGAAACTAATTTTTTCCACGTCTTTTGCAATAAATAAATTCAGCACAAGTGTGAACAGGATGCAGATCGGAATCAATTTCCTATGATGTCATCGCATGTGAGCATTGGCAGAAGTACTAAAATGCGATTGTTGTGATGGACAGAGGGGAAAAAAGTCTGCTGAAGAGGGTCTGTTTTGAAATGAATGATAAGTGGGTTATTTTAGCCACATGAAAATGCGATCGGGACAAATGCAGTGTGAACCACACGATGTTGAACTGATCCATCGATTTGGATTGCAAACTGAATATTTTGTAAGTGGTAATGAAGCCCAAGAATGCATAAAAATTCTGCAGGCAGAACTATGGTACATCTTCCCTCTCCCCACTCCCAAGATTCATTGTTTCTTGGTGATAGCCCCCTCTCCACAGCCATTCAGTGGCGGCTGAGGAAGTGTTTTAGTTCTGTCCTCATCTCTAATTCTTACACTCTGCTGTCCTTCTGGTGGCTCATAAAGACCTCTGTATTGAATCAGTCATTAGGCAATTATTAGCTGATTGCGCAGAAGAGTGTTCTGAGATGGCATGTACGATGCACTTTTATTCTTATGTTTTTAAGTGGGTTTTTATTGATTTAAATTGTAGTCTTTTAATAGGGTAGCATTTTTTTAATCAACAGGTTTTTAGCTTTCTTTGTTTCTAAATTGTCTTGGGTCCCATGTTGGGAGAAAGGGTGAATACAAATAAATAATATAAATACATTTTCTCTCCTCCTCTCACACAGCCCCCTTGAAATAGCAACATCTAGAGCAAAAAAACACGTGTCATGAAAAGTTCTGCACAATGCTAACATATACAAAATATGTGTTTGCACAGGTGTACAAGACATAAAGCAAAAAATGCCTACTGTTTCAGACCAATGGCCCATTTAATGTGATATTTTCTCTTCCTCAATTAGGAAAAAATGCTTGAGGTGTACTAGTAAGACTCAAGTCCTTGACATCCAATCTTCGGCACAGAGACAATAATTCCTGTTACTGGCAGAGTATGAGAATCTCATTCCTGGTTCTGCTTCCCATACCGGTCTGTTAACATTTCAGTCTAGAAGCCATGTGGATACAACAGCATTGTTCTCCAGCTTCTGAACTTTGTACCTGTTCTGGTTGGGTAATAATAATCATTAGCACCCCCCAAGTAGTTCACAACTCAAATCTTCACTGGAAGCAAAACCAAGAGGGACATGACTACATGATAAGCTAAATCTTCATAATCAGTAGAAACATGGACAGTGCCACTTCCAACTGTAGGTGAAGTATCACATGTTTGAAGGCTGTTTGAACAGGTAACACAAAAGAGACAGATACCCAGACCATGAAAAGCATCTATTCTAGGCTGATTTGCAGCATGCTAGTTTTCTATGCACAAGGAGGAGCTTCCTATTGATTTAAAACTGGAGTGGTCAACTTGTGCCCCCTCAAATATTGCTTGTCTGCAATTTCCTGTAGCAATACGCAGTGGTGAGGAATGCTTGGAGCTGCAGTCTAACAACATCTGATGGACTTAGATTTGCCCATCTTGTTTTAAATGCAGGAACAAACAAGCAGTCCAAAGTGCTCTCTGTGGGTCTCCCAAAAATGTTCAGAAGCAGTTTGCTTCCCTTGAAACTCCTCAGAAATTTATTATAGTATATTATAACTGAAGACAAAAATCTCCAGGGCTTTGGATGAATCAACTGTCTGTGATTGTTTCTTTTGAGTGTGAAAAATGGTCAGTGCACTGCCAATGCCAGTAGCTGGGTTTTTGTTTATTGGTTTGTTTGTTTGTTTGTATACTCTGCTGTGTACATTGTTTTGGCTATAGCTGGGTGATTTTTACCCAGACTGTGCTAGGAGTTGGCCTTCGCTCAAATGTATTATACTGGCTGACAGATTTGTTATTACATCTTTACTTTGCCTAACTGCTTTTATTCTGAAGTTCTGACAAGTGCTTCTTCTAACTAACAACATGGTGAATGTGGGCTTTTAATCACATCAATAATCCAGTTAATAGCATTGTCATGATGATATATTTTTTCCATTTATAAAATAAACACCATTGTTTTTCCTCTAGAAACAACAGTGATTTGGCACATGATCTTTCCCAATGAGTGTCATGAAAGAGCTTGAATTTTCTATCCAAGTCAACTTGATGACAGTTACCAACAACAAGCTGGATAGTGAAGAATGCTGATAGAAAGAAAATCAACTCATTTGAAATGTGATGCCAGAGAGCAGTTCTACCAATACCATTAATTCTTAAAAAACACAAATAAATGGGTCCTAGAGAAAATCAAGCCTGAACTCTCCTAAGTGTAGATTACTAAATCAAGACTGTTATACTTTGGCCATATCATGAGAAGACATGACTCACTAGGAAAGACAATAATGTAAGACAGAAGGCAATATTTATTTTATTTATTGGATTTATATCCCATCTTTCTCCTAAAACAGGATTCAAGATAGATTCAGTAGGAAAAGAGGAAGACCTCATAACAGATGGAGAGACAAGGGAGCCACAATCCTGAATCTGCAAGACCTGAGCAGGACTGTTGATGCCAGGAGGACTTGGAGGTCTCTCATTCAAAGGGTTGCCATTGATTGCATAGGTATCCATTGATTGCAGACAAGTAGACAAATTTGTTAGATCCTTTGTCTGTATTTTAAATCCACATTATTTCAGAGAGAAAGTTAATCACTGAAACCAAAAGAACCTCATCATACTTTAACTTGGCTAGATTAAACCCATGTTTTTAAAAACAAGTATAAAGCACATAAATGCATGCTACTGATTTCTTAAGTGCAAAGTTGCACTCGTATCAATGCAGGAAGCAAAACTATGATGATTCACTTTGCTCTGCAACCTGTAGCCTGACAGCCTGTAACAAAAATGCTCTATACATTGTTCCATTCAGGCAGAGTTCCATGGGAGAAAGAGAAAGGCTCTTCGATTGTGAGCAAAGGTTATTAAAAAGTTGGCTGTTGAATATGGAATATACTGTTTGTATTACAGCTACTGTATTGTTTGGAGACTATAAAGAGGAAAGGACCCCAATAGACAGGCCAAAATAATGCTGCTTTGGGTCACTTTGGAGGTATGCTGTTTAAATGTCACATGCATCTTAGGAAGCCAAAAGCTGTGCCAAAGCTGTGCTCTAGTCCTTAGGACTGGAGCACGGCTTTGGCATGGCTTCTGGCCTCTTAGGACGCATGCAGCATTGAAACAGCATATCTCCAAAATGACCCGAAGCCTGTCTGTTTGGGCCCACATTCTGGACTATGCCACTGGCCAGGAGTACAGGGACCCTGAGGAAGTATACTCTCCTTGCCTCCCAGAAAAAGAAGAGCAAGAGTAGCCACACTCACCTCATCCATCAGTTAGAGAAGGAGCTGCTGATCCTGAGCTTCATTTCTTCTTCCTTCCTTGTTACTTTTTCTTTTTGTGTCACGTCTATTAAACCCGTGAGCCTGCCAGAAAGGACCACTTTATCTATCAGTATTTATGCAGAGCTTAGAAAATGTTAGATGCTTTAAAATAATGTTGCTGTTGCTACATCAGATAACTATTACTAGTAGAAATACTACTGTTGCTGCTGCTAGTAGTAGTAGTATTAGTAGTAGCAATAGTAGCCATTGTGTTTGGCTGGCATGATCCTGCCCAAATTAAGCACTTCTCTCTGCCCTTTTTTAACTGGAGATTGTGCACTCAGAAAGCAAGACTACATATTTTATGAGGAAATAGATACCAAACCTTTTGTAACAGCATATCACATTTAAAGTCTCCATCCTTCTCATTAGTGGGTTCTTTTTCTGGCGCACTCATGATGTCACAAGTGTGCCACGATGTGCAGATGCTAAGCATCCGTCGCGTCAAAATGGCAACACCCATGTGTACAGGGCACCGCCATTTTGACGTATGGAATACATACTAGAGTTAGGAAGCATCTTCATGGTGCGCGCTCCCTAACCCTAGTACCACTGCCACCATGCCACATTTTGCTCATCTGTACCGGGCCCTGATCACCATTTTTGGAGGTTATAAAATGAATACACTTTCAAACTGTTATTTTTATCTTATTTACTTTAATTTTGTTTACCATCTCTAGACAATTTTTTCTTTATTTATTATCTAGGATGATATTTACGTTATACCTTAGGAATTCTGTGTCTTTCCTCCTTCATCAGTGTTTCAATCATGGGACACTATCTCAAGGAGGAACTGGTGACAGACTGCATATAAAGCATCTGCTCTTGTTTTGATCAGTATGCATTAATCAGAGCTCTAAAATAGCCTTGGATGAATGAGGGAAAGAGGATTGTGACAGGAGCAAAGATGATGAACATAGATAGCAAGCAAAGGATCTTATTTCCCCAACAGTTCAAAATAGTATAACCATTTGTAGCAGAGTTAAGTTGGGGTGGACTTGTAGAAAGAAGGTTTTCCCTCTGGTGGAAGTAGATAGAAAGACATCTTCTGGAATCATGAGAGGTGGTATTTGTGACCTTTAGTATAACAATGCCATCTAGAGGGCAGGATAAGCAACAGATTTGAAGAATTTATTTTTTGAAATGACCTGAAGGCACACACAATAAAAAACAACAACAGGAATTAGGTGATTTGTCTCCACTTTAGGGTATGGAAAGTCAACTCAAGAACTATTAGGTATTTTCACTTCTTGGGAGAGGACTCAGTCCTCCAGGGCAGCCTCCTTTAAAACTAAAACCATCTGACATTGTTCTACAACTTTTCTGCAACTTTCCTCATTCTGCAAATTTCCTGATTGAGCTGGAATGGCCGAATGGAACCCAACCCCAGCCATAGGATAGTTTTAGGTTCCTGCATTGGCAGGGTTTGGATTAGAGGACCCTTGGGAATGCTGTCCAACAGATTCACAGGATCGCCAGGGTCCAATCCCAGTTTCCCTATCAACTGGTGTGGTAACTCTGGACCAACTGCAGCCTCCTTCTGCAACCGACTTCACAGGATTCTTGTTTGGTTAAAGTGAGGGTAGGGGGAAAGAGTGTACAAGGGATGAGCAGAAAGAAATTTGTTTAAAAAACATGTAGATGAAAAAAGACTGTCAGAAAGAAACTGCTGCATTGCCAACAGCCTTTTCGTTTAAGTGTAACCCCATAAACCACTAGTTACCCTTGCCTCCTCACTTCTCTTTCCATTTTGCATCCACAAACATGCACTCTCTTCTTTCTTGGCCCTCATTCCCATTACACGATAAACCAGTTTGCAAACCAGTTTGAAGTGGTTTAAATGACCCTTTTCCACACTTGCGCCAAATCCCTGACAGTGGTTTGTTGAGGGGTCCCTAGCACTAGACCCGTTTAAAGCACGTATTATTATAAACAATAAGCCATTTAAGTTGTGTCACAAAGAACTTTCTAAATTTATTTAGAGTGGGCAAAAACCGAGAGTAAGGTACAAAGTGATGCAAGATCCAATTTCAAGAGGTGGTTTAGCGATGCCAAATTTTCAAATTTATTACAAAGCTTGCTGTATGGAATGGCTTATTCAGTGCATGACATCTTTTATTCTTAAACTCCGGCCTGCTCTTTGGTTTTCAGAGATTGAATGCACAGATTAAGAACTACCTCTACATCACAGGACTCAACAGATGCTTCAGAGGCCGTGAACAGCACTTGCAGCAGCCTGGTGAAGGAGGATTGGCAGCCCAGCTCCGGTCCAGCCAGGTACAGAGCCACTATTTGTTTTTGGACAAATGTTCCTAAAGGCAATGCTGCATCGGAGCTGCCCTGAAGCTGATGGCAAGTCAGTGCACAGCAGCCCGTTGGCTGGAAATGGGCCTTCTTGACCCCTACAGAGCAGGACTCTTCCCATCGGCAGGAAAGGTGGTGGGATGGGAGCCAGACGCATCTGCTGCAAGGGGCATCTAGGGAGCTGTAGTTTGAGGCATGCAACAGGCCTCTTCTGCTGGATTCACACTACCACAGTTCTTGAGTTCTTTCTTCTAGTGTCCTGGAGCCTAGATGGCAGAATACATATAACCTGGAGGAGTCTTCTAGCCCCTGGATAAGGAAGGAAAGCCTGCCCCTAGGTGAAAGGGGGAAGGAACACGGAGGAAGGGGGGACATGACATTTCATAGGGGCTAGACAGAAAGAAGTAGAGAATCTGTTCCTTGCCCTGCCCTTCATTTTTCTGGTCCCCACCTACTGTGGGGGCATCTAGAGATCTAGAGGACTTCTAGACAGAAGTTTGGAAGTGGAAAAGACCCCCCCCCAAAAAAAATCCACCCTAAAACAAACAAAAACAAAAACAAAACAGCTTGCACTTTCTCCTCCACCCTACTCCTCCAGTCCTGCATCCTCCTTCTGCTCCCTTACATGAAGCTTCTGTGACCAGGATAGGCTATGTAATTATGTTAGCTTCTGCCTTTTCTTTCAATCATTGTGATCCCAGGACTCACCCTCCATTCTGCTCTGCATCCACCTTCTGGCTAGAAGCAAGTAAACTAGATTAAATGTTCCTTATCCTTAAGTACGTGAGAAGGAATAATGCCATAATTTTAGCTTGATCTTGGGGAGATCCCCCTTAGCTAAGATTTCTGGCTCATTTTCCAAACAAGAAAATATTTTCTCTCCTCCCCCTCCGCCATCCCACTCTGTTTGAATAACAAACTGTGAGCAAGTGTGCTTAGTACTTAATAACATTTAATGATATCACTAGGGGACGGGGGAACAGGAAAATACCAGGCAATGTGTGAGAGATGTGAATGCAGACAATTATCATTCTTCTTTACTGTACTTTGAAACTGATATAGTGATGAACACACAGCTCAGGAAGATATGTCTTCTGAAACTGGCCTAAAATTCAAATACTAAGTATGTCATCTCCCCCTGCCTCAAAAAATAAATAAATATCACAGTGTTTTCAACACTGAAATGGCAAAACATTCCATTCTAATTCCTAAATGCTCTACATTTAGCCCCTGTTGAGACACCATCTGATACTTTCTGGTTGGCCTTACTTGAACACACATCAATAATTTTCCAAACCTAAGTTATAGTTAAAGAGTTATGAGGATATCCATTACACTGATGTCTTTTTGTCATTATTACAACTTCTGACCCCACATTTTGGCAGTCTTAGAATGCAGTGTATAATTAGCTGTTACTCCTCATCCAAGGACAGGGTGGTCTTTTAGATCAGGTCAGAGGTTGAAGATAGGGTAGACTGAAAGAAATTCATATGGGTTTGAATAGTTTCGTATCTGATCAGTGAGATACAGAGGTCTCTAACCTCATGGCTAGTGGCCCGGATCAGTGAAAATAATTTCCACAAGGCACAAGTAGCAATGGAATTTCTGGCTCCAGCAACAGAGAAGCTGTTTGCCATATTTTTAAAATGCCTGAAATTGTTCAGGGAGGTGGATTTAGCCTTGAAGGTAAGAGTAATAGCAAAATTAGGACTGGGCCGGTGCTTCTTAAAGTATCTGATGTGGGGAGTCAATAGTCCCCCCCACTAGTGTGCCAGAGACCTGCAACACATTTTTGCCCACTGACTAAAAACCTTCCTTCCTTCCTTCCTTCCTTCCTTCCTTCCTTCCTTCCTTCCTTCCT
>NC_056526.1:104451166-104470799 GCF_019175285.1 Sceloporus undulatus
CATATGAGGAAGTGGAGTTAAATCCCATCCTACCAACTTATTTCTTTCAGTTAGTCTTAAGAGTACTACAAGATCTCCATGGTTGCTTGCTTGTTTGCTTGCTTTCCTGGAAACTCACCATGGACGAACAGCCAAGAACTTTGGTACCAATCTATGAACCACCATGTTGAGTAACATAGTCCTACTTGCTTGGAAGCTCATAGGAAAAACGAGAATAGACTGACAAGTACAAAAGAGAAGGAGAAAGGGAAAGAGTGAAAGGGTTGGTGAGCATTACACCTAGGAATTTCAACAATCTAAGAAGGCATGTGGAGTCTTTCCTATTAAAGGAGGAAATATGAAAAATATAAATATGAAAAGCTATATTTCCTTAAAATAAAGCAACCATCTATCTAAAATAGTTGAATAACACTTGATTCACCAATGGCTTGACAAATAGATCTCCTCTCTTGTCCTCTCCATGATGCTGACTACCACAGAAACACTTCTCTGAAATGTTGGCACTAGCTCCAATGGCATATCAAGTGTGTGCTGTTCACTTTTGTTTGGCAGGCAATGACTGCTCTGCATGTCTCAACTAGCATTGCTGTGAGATGTTATTCTCCCCCTCCTGAAGGACTCTTCCACTGAGGATGAGGACATGTTCCCTACCACAACCTTGAGTCCAAAGATGGTGAGGATCCAGCTGCTCTTATGGCCCCAGGACCCACAGGAGGACAGGGAACTGAATCTTTAGGTAGCGACAGAGTGAGGAAAGAGTCTGACAAGAAGGCAGGTCCCTTATCTAGTCCACAGAATAGATATCATATGCAGGCAGTTTCAGCATGAGGCTCTACTGTGATCCGGAGGATCTCATCCACTTAGATCCTGATCACTTTAGGGTCAAAACATACTGATCTTGTGCATGTGTGTGTATGTGTGTGTGCATGAACACCTTAAAGTCACCTGTTGACATACGGTCAACCCATGAATTCCATGACAAACTGATGACAAACAGATGAGGACAGAGTGCAGTTACAGGAGATATAAACAAAGAAACTATTCTCATATTGCTTCTGGTACCCAGGTCTGTAAAGCTCAGATGTTTCCCTCTTAGATTACCACATTACACCCTTGCAGTGCTGTTATTCCACTTTAATTGCTCTGGCTGCCTCCTGTTGTATTCTGAGATTTGAGGGAAAGGCATTTAGAATTCTCAGCCATAGAGCTCTTAGGCCTAGCTGAACTACAAGCCTCATAATGCAACAGGAGGCAGCCAAGGCAGTAAAATTAGAATAGCAGCACTATAAAAATGTAATGTGATAATGTGGACTATCTTAGCTTCGCATGAGCCATTCTAAGATCAGGACAAAGGAAAGCTCACACAGCTAAGGTTTAATAGACCTGGCTTTCTAGTAGCTACAATGAGATCACAAGTTTGGGAGGAGGTATAATACCTCCTACAACAGTCTAAATAACCTAGAGGCACCAGATCTAAGCATTGGTGGAAGACCAACAATGAATACCAGGTGTTGTAGGCTATATTTCAGAGGAAGGAACTGGCAAAACCACCTCTGAGCATTCCATGGCTATGAAAACCCTATGGAATTCATGGGTTGACCATATGTCAACAGGTGACTTTAAGGTGTGCATGCACGCACACATGCACACATACTTCTATTCTTGCTAGGACTGAGAGGGGGGGAAGCCCTACTCTCAGAAAGAAAGCACTTTTTATCAGGAATAAGGCTGGATCAATCTCATATCAACTGCATCTCTGTTTACATGTATAATGAAGGCTTCTTTATTGAGTAAAATTTGAATAGAGTGCAGTAAAGTTATGAAACAGTAAAAATGATTTTTTGTGGGGTTTTCTGGCTATGTGGCCATGTTCTAGAAGAGTTTATTCCTGACATTTCATCAGCAACTGTAAAAATGATCTTTAAACTAAGCTAAAAATACCTGAGAGAATATTACAACAAATGCATGTGAATGGATGAGAGGCCCAATTGCTAAACTCCTCACCAATCTTCCAAATGCAACCTGCAACAGGCTATCAGTAGGAACGTACATGGTAAACTACAAGGTACATGGGGTAGGGGCCTTTCAGGACAAAGAGGTCTTAATGCAGGAGCATTTGCACTGGAACTCTGGATGTGGTTCAGGCAAAATATGTATCAAATCTTCAGAGCTGTCTCAAGGTGCTGAGAACAGTGTTGTTCTTAACCTTCAGATCTGCCTGCTCTTTCTATATTCCTTGTTTCCTGTGACACTTTTTGTGCTTGATCTGTGTGCCCATGCCCCTAGTGCTGGACAGTTTTATTTTCTAGGAGTAGTCCTGTCTATTTCCTATTTTTGGAAAGCTTGTCTCCTTACTGTTTTCTGCCTTTAACATGCTTTTTAGTACTCTCTTCACTACCTGATATTCTGAACAGAACTGTTTAGAGCCTATATTGTTAATTTGTCTTTCTCTTTGGATCCTATTCACTGAGTGCTGTGTAGTCCTTGACAAGTCTATCTGCTGACTTTACTGACACTGATTCTGAACTGTTACATCCATTCAATAACAGACCAACACACAGATTAACATATAAATCACTTCCTCCCAACCAAGGATCACACAGTATATATGCCCCACTCACTTCCATGCCACCATTCTCTGAAGATGCTAGCCACAAATGCAGGCGAAACAGCAGGAATAAATTCTTCAAGAACACGGCCACATAGCTCAAATAAACCCACAAAAAGCTATAGATGCAAGCTGTGAAAGCCTTCAACCTCACAATAGAAAGATAGTATGGCAGAACCTACAGGGTCGGAGAGAGCTGAGTTTCCACAGATCAAGTCTTGATGGTCTTAGCAAAAAAGAAAATTATTCTGTTCAGTGTGGTTTTTTTGCAACTATATTACAGATTGAGTCTCCCTTATCTGGAATTCCAAAACCCAAAATTGTGCACATAAGTGACTACGATAGTGACACCTTTGCTTTCTAATGATTCAAGGTACACAAATTTGTTTCATAAACAAATGTATTAAAATATTAAAAATAGTGTGTATAAAAATACCTTTAGGATATGTGTATAAGGTGTGTATAAAAACATAAATGAAATTTATGTTTATATTAAGGTCCCATCACCAATATGTTATGTATATGCAAAGATTCCAAAATCCAATAAAATAAAACAAATACATCTGAAATTCAAAATATTTCTGGTCCCAAACATTTTGGATAAGGAAGATTCAATCTGTATTTCACTTCAAGAAATAAAGTACGCCCACAACATACAAGGTCACACGGAAGACAAGTCCCCATAGAATGAATGGGGCACATGCGCGCTCTGCATGCAGGAGCATGCCCCATTCATACAAACGTGGGGTGGGGAGTCCGAAACAGATCCCCTGCGTATGGTAAAGGCGGACTGTATGCTTTCACCTGTCAGATGTTAATGGATAGCAATCCTAAAAGGTTCTACCACATTTATTTCTGTTTTAGAGTCCTATCTTTATTTCTATATTCTCCTTTCAAAAGTTAATACTAAACTGCTTATTTGTTGTAATATATATTGGAACTGTTGTGCAGTTATGATAAACAACGGTAAAAAAATTAGGTAAACAGTGGTTTAAAAAAGGAAATTAAAAATGGAAGTTTATTTTCATATTTGTAACAAAAAGGATACATTATCATTAGAAACTGTAAATACATACAACACTCATTTATTGAAGATGGTTATTTTACATTATTGGCTCACACCTAGGTTTGCTATGCAAAGCCTTGAGCACAATTGTTGTGGTACTTTTCTTCACAGAACACTAGTAACTGTAATTCCTTTAAAAGAGGCTAGGGATCTCCAAGTGAATTCTCTGAACACATTGCTGAATTTCAAATCCCAGGCCTGTTTGGAATAGAAAGAAATGATAGTATGTAGTGTAGTCATACACCCAGCTTAATTCAGTACCACCACCATCTCTTTACCATATGCTAAGTCCAAAAGTTTCCATATAGAACAGGACCATTTTAGTGAGATTTCATATCTCAGTTCTACAAACAGATTTCTCTTTTGTATCCATGATCAGCTCAAGGCTAGAGATGGAGTATGCTTCAAGATGTTGCAATGCAGACATAATTTCTGATGGAATACATATGAATCCTATCATAAGCTCTGTTTACAGACTGTATAGGTTTTTATGTTGTTTCATAAACCTGCAAAACATGTTTCACCAGCGATGCAGTGGAAGAAAAAAATGTGTCTGTGCTCTGGGCAATGCCAGCGCTAGGTATCATGTCACCTACTGTTTCTCAAAAACATCCAGTCAATGAAAAATTCTTCTCTACACTAAAATCAACATAGCAAGACTCTCACACACCCAATCTCTCTCTCACTATATTAATATAATGTGAAAATTCAAAATGCTTACAGAAAAGAGTATATCTGTATGAAGAGGTTAGATGTGTGGCTAGAATCCATTTGGTACACTATGCTAGCAACTGCACATTTTGCCTGGTCACGCAATGATGGTGAGGGAAGATAGATAAAATCTGCTATCTTGGAGCAGTCTGTTTCTCCCAATGCCTCCCTTCCTTCACAGACTCTGTACTTGTGGCCTCTGTACTCCTGCCACTGCCAGTGTAGTTACACTATGCAATGCACCAACTATGCCAAAAATGCCCTGAGTTGTTAATTCTTATGGAACTCGTAGTTAAAGTTTCAAATTTATGTATGTCTGCCCCTTCAGTTCTAAAACCGTAGGCTCTATGACTTTAAGGAAGTGCCAAACAACTACATTTTGGGTGTTCAAAGGCTTCAGAAAGCCTTAAGCAGTTTTCCTTATTTTTCCATTTGAACAGCAGACTCCCATGCCATATCCCTCCCTTCTGTTTTAAAACTGGTTTGCCACACAACATGAGCCAGTGCTGTTTGGGGCAAGTCCAAAACTCAATTCGAAACAGCCATGCAACTCTTTGGATCCAGGTCACGGAAATATTAACAGTTCCTTGGGTGACGCTCCGTATGTTATCATTTAGTGCCTCAATATCTTGGGGACACCGATTTAAGCCTTGTTGGTGATCCCAGCTAGAGTTGTCCAGTTGCAACAATTGTTTAATGGTGGCTTAGAGCTTGGGTAAATCCTACTGAGTCAAAGGGTCTATGGTAGTTGCGACTACCTGTAGGATCTGAGCCAATGTATCTGAGCCACTGTATTCGTCTTCCACAATCATGTTAACTGATATTCTCTTGACCTCAGTGCCCTTTTAATGAAATCCTAATACACACACACATACAGACAGACAGACACTCTCTGCCCATGTAGGAAAATATATGGAGTGCCAATGCATGGGTGGGGGGAGTTATAGGCTTGTAAATACCAATTGGATTCTGTCCCTGAAGGCACTAAACTGTGGGAAAACTTGCTTTTATGGACAGGCCAGCTATTCTGAGATAATGGAGGTGGCAAGGGTGAGGGCAGGCAAGGTTCTGATCCTGCAAAATCTTGCATGTATCACCCTGTTTTATGGATCTCTAAAATGAGCAAGATGAGGGGCAGCTAGACACACTATTTGTTTTATATACAGAGTATGACTAGAGTGGATTCTAGGATATTGCTCCACCCTACATCTATTTTAGATAGTTTGCTATTCAACCTTTAATTAAACAATGAGCCAGATATGTTTTTTAAAAAACAAGAAAATTATTTCATTTTTACTTTCCCATCCCATCCTGTCCAAAAAGGTATACACCATTCTAGGGGTTCATGGTGGAGTCTTTCTTGGAGCCCTCCTGCTTCCATCAAAAGGGCAGGATCAATCAGAACCAGTATTCGGAAACAAAGATGTGCACGTTGACAATATTACGGTGAGAGACGACACCGCCTACAACGTAGTTCATCTCTAGTTTCAAGGTGGCATAGAAAGGGCCAATGATGGGCTTCACTTGACGAACAACACCTGTGGGTCGGAGAAGGCAACAAAAATTAAGATTAGTGCCACAGATGTTACTGCTCCCACCTCTCTCAGAGCCCAGATGTAATAAATTACAAATAATGTGTTATTTCTAACTAACCCCCTTTCCCCAAAAACGTAGGCACAGTAAAGCTACAATACAATTGTAATTGTAATCTAAAATGTCACTTGTGGGTCATTTGTACCACAGACTAATGTCTTGTAGCTTTAAAACAGTAATTAAAGGGTTATTAACAACTATACTCATTTAAAAAAACTACTGAATTATTTCCCAAGCTCTATCCCATAATGTATGATGGATTTAGTCATTCTGGCTGAGTTGTTCCTGGAAGAATTCTGTTACATCTAGTGGCCTTACAGGATGCCACAAGCTTTTGTCTTATTTTCCATGCTGCTTAACATCTGCATTAGGGTAGGAACCATATGGTATCCAGATATTGGTGGATTGCCAGTCCCAGCAGCTCAGAGATGTAGTTGACTGTTAATCACACTCCAGCATCTGGAAAACCACAAGGTGCCTACCCCTGATGTGCATAAAACCTCTAGGAGAGGTCATCCAAAGGTGACAGCTACGAAATCTAATTCTGATTTTCATATCAGTCTTCCAGTATCACAGAGGCAATGGAAGTTCTAAACCAGTGCTTGGGATCAGTTTTGGAGTGGGTGAGGGTGAACAAACTGAAGTTTAATCCAAACAAGGAGAATATTAGTTAGTTATGGATTACAGCAATCCGGGACTAGGTGTTTAGTCTTGATGTGATTGCACTTCTCTTTGAAGTAAGCGTCAAAGTCTGGGGGCCTTATTCTCAGATTAACAGAATGAATTTATGACTAGGAGTTCTTTCATTAAATTCAGCTAGCCTATCAACTTGACCCTTTTCTTTGAGAGATTGGCTATGGTAATGGATGCACTCAATACCTTTAGGTGGATCTAACTTTAAAGATAGTCAGGAACTATTGTTTGGTCTAGACAGAATGTAATTGTTACAGAATGCAGTTGGCAGGGTGTTAACTAGAGCTAGTAGACCAGATCATATAACATAAGCACTGAATCACCTCATTATATATTTTACCAGTCCATTTTTGAGCTCAGTTGAAAGAGCCAGGCATGTTGTTTAAAGCTTTTGACTAGACCCTTGAGAAAATGACATTTTTGGATTCCCCAGGCCACATGATGCCAGAAGTATTCTGGGTGCAATAGTCCAAATACTGTATGTTCTCCAAGCTCTGCTCTTTGAGGGTCTTAAGATCTCTTTTCAATTATATGAATTTATCTGACCCTTAAGATCATCCTCTGAGACACAATTTTGGCATTAATCCTATAGTTAATCCAAACTATATGTTAATATACAGTTAATCAAAACTATAATGAGTTCTGTTGTTTCATTGCAGACTTTGGATAAACAGGTTTGGCATGTGTTTACAGATTACAAAATCCTGCAAAATCTATTTGTCAGAAGCAATAATAGGGAAAGGATACAGATCACAAACAGAAATCCCTTTTTCAAACCATTTCTACTCTGAGAAGAAAAATATTGGTTATTTCTAGCCTATGCTTCACTGACAGTATCCTCTCCAAGTTTCTTTTGGTTCATGAAGTCTGCTGTCCTCCACAATACCCAGAGCAAACGGCTATTGCTGTAGTGTTTTAAAAGTGCAAAATATACGATAATGATGGTTCACCCAAATTCAAAACTCCTGCTGAGCTGAACATTTTGGTATAGAATTCCTTCACTTAGTTACTGGATTCTAAAATGTGGCATTTGATTTGGAAGGAAACACACAATTTAAGGAAGGATTATTTGATACATATCCCATTTAGATCTAAGCTAAGATCGTGTTTCAAAAGTGGAGAGCTCAACAGCATTTGTGGAATTCCAGAAGTTCTCTTATAGCAGTTCCCTAAGCACACATTGGCTTAGGATCTGATGGGAGACATAAACGTTTGCTTATGCCAGCTGTCAGCACCCTTTTCTGGATGCTGTGATGACCTTAAAGTTCTGTCCTATTTAAATACTGACTAATATCTTCAGCATGTGGCAAAATAGCACACTTTTCACCACATTCATTTCCCTTACTATATTTCATAAATGCACTTCTTCTCTTTTTACGTATCCCTTCCATTCCTGAAAATGTTACATATAAGATTCATTTTCTTGGACTGGTTTCCCTGTCTTATAAAATTGATTTCTTTTCGTCAACAGCCAAAATGGAGGGTGTGGATGGGGAATCTCCCTGGCATTCAGCCCTTGCCAGGAAGAAAGGATTTGAAATGCTTTCTCTTTATGTTTGACCTGTGAGCATAGGAATATATAACACAATTTCGTATTCATACTGCCCATGTGCCAAGCATGTATGGAAAGTGTGATCAGCAATTCGTATTGCCAGGGCAGCCCTGGCCTCTTCTCCCTATTCCTTTCCTGTTCTTATCTTCCATGGCATCTCCTTGGCTGATCTTCATTGGAGTCATATTTGTTACAGACATTAAGAGACTGCTTGAGGAGGATCATATGGAAGGAGACACAGCTGTCTTGACTCACATCAAGAGGTAAAGAGAAACAATTGGTGTGTATATGTGTCAACTTGAGGGCAACTAGTTCTTTGGAAGTGTATTATTTGAGCTGCACCAAGTCTGAAAGACCAGCACTGTCCCTACCTCTGAATTCAACCTGATGCAAATAATGCAACACCCCCCCGACATGACATATGTGGACTGAAAAAAATATTCTCCTATTATGTACTCAGGTGTCGGAGGTGTGTTACTCGTTCATAGATCTTTACTGTCATGAAAACAGCAAAGAGTTTACTTGGTAGCACGAATGGGTTTATAGGCCCTTGCATCCAAAAATAAGATTTGGACTGCTCCATATCCTATGACTCTGTAACTCTGAGAACTACAAGAACACTGCTCCGTCAACCCTGCTTCTTTATTGCAACATCCTTTAAAACAGACATAGAGAGTATGTAGCCCTCCACATGTTGGAATGTGATACCTATCACCCCTACTGGCTAGCTAGGCCATCCAGGATTTATGGGAGTTACAATTCATCAGTATACTCCAGATTGGATTAGGAGTAATGATGCCCCACAAATTATGAGTACAGGCATACGTCAGTTAATAAAGCCTCTGACAAAGGCTCTCCTTTTAATAAAGTTTTTAAAGCCCATTCTTCCCTCTTTCTACCTTATTCTCTGTCTAGCTGAAAGTTTTTAGCAGCATCTGCACTAGGAGGATAGTGAAGGAGGTTTGGAGAAACACATACTTTCAGTATCAGGTTGCAGCAGCACATCTGTAGTAAACAATAAATTGAACTGGAAAAGAATGGGATTCTACTTTAATCAGTCCTTCTGTAGCTATGTGTGCTTGCCTACAACAGGCAAGACAACCACCTCTAGAATTCCTTCCTGAGCATATATGAACAAGCAAGAGAGCAAAAAGGGGAAAGCAGATAAGGCTGCCTTACCAGCTACTGTCAGCATGTTAGAAAAGCAAAGATCTCTAAGTGTTGCTACTAATATGCAAACTGTAAGAAAAACTGGAGGCTGCTGAAAGTAAAAGTCATAATTGGATGAACTTTGGAAAGCCCTAAAGTGACCTATAGAAGGTTTAACATGTGTGAGGGGGTTGATTTAAAACAAAAAGTTATGCAAGATTTACCTGACCTGCTTGTTTTATTTCACATATGCTGAAACATGTTAAACTTTCTTTGTTTCTTTTTCATTTCTTGCTTTATACTGTAGGAACCTTTTTCTATTCTTCCATGCTATTTCTGCCTCTGGTACCTAAATTTCTGTTAAAGAATTCCCAGGAACCCATCTATTTTGTTAACTGAGTAGATGAACCCATATGTGATTTATGGAGATAAAGGTTAATTTTGAATGCATATACCTTCAGTTTCTTATTCATACATATATCACCATTTTAAAAAATCTTACACAAAACCAACCATTTTAACTGGAGAAAACTGTTGTGGATCTTGATGTGGACAGTCCCTTGAGCATTGAGACACAGGATATGGAACGTGGGAATACAGGAAGCTGCCTTATACAGAATCAGACCGTTGGCTCATCTGGCTATGTTATGGACTCTGGCTGCACTATATCAGCTGTGGTGTCAAAGGGTAGCCTTGCTGTGTGCCTCTCCTTTCAACAGGTTTTGATGCTGCTACTGTCAACACTGCTGACACACCCACAGAAGCAGACATATCCTTCCCCACTTTTTCAAAAAATCCAGACACAGTCAGCCAGCTCTAGCAAATCTACCATTCTACATGCAACAGAGCAAATTACTACACACTGACTTGGAAACATAGGTCCAAAATGTTTTGGAGCAAGAAGAATGTATCTTGCTAGTCAAGTTGCCAAATGCATGTTTCCTGATTTGGAAATATGAATCTCAATGGCTTGTAAAGCTATCTTGTCTAAGTCAAGCAAAAGCATGACTTAGATTTGAAAATAAGATAATATTAAATGTTAGAAATCGGGGGATTAATTCTTTGCCAGTAATACTCATTATAGAAATGTTTGAATTAGGTGAGCTACCATGGATTAATTTGTTATTTAACTTTTTCATTTCTCGAGTAGACCATGGGATTTACAGAGAATGGTAGAGAAGTTGTCAACCTGGGTCCTGGGAATCTAAAGGATGAAGGAAAGGAAAACAGTGCCAAAGAACTTAGAAAATTCTAGCAGGCATAACTCTGCTCATACTAAAGACCGAATGGATGAGAGAATGGGGTGGGATCAGTGCTTCCAGGATAGATTACGCTCTTGCCTTTCACCATGGGATGGATCCATTTTAAATAGGAATTAGAATACAGTACTTACATTGACCCCTGGATAAGGCGACTCAGTTTTTTTGGATCAGTTTTTCGACCAAAATTTCTAGACTTATACATGAATATATACAGTAGATCAAGGGAACTGGCAGTAACTTATCAGGTCTAAAGGACCTGAAGGGCCACAACTTCTGAGGGCAAATAAATCACTTCCCCACCCTATTCCATTTCTCACTTTTTCCCTTCTTTTCATTCTTTATCAATTGCTCCCCAATCTCAGCTCTTCAATTACTTCTCTATTATTGTTCATCTGGGTTCTGCTCCCTAGAAAGAGCATTAGATGAGGCCAATCCTATTTCTCTCTCTCTCTCTCTCTCTCTCTCTCTGTAGGCCTTCCTGTCCTACTAAATCTGGCAGTACAATATATTAATTTTTGCACATATTTAATGACTTCAGCAACATTGACAACATTTAAACAAAGCAGCTTAATGAGAATTGATAAACTGTTTCCAGAATGGGAAGTCAAATGCTTTCATGGCCGGCACCCATAGTTTTTTGTGGGTTTTTCGGGCTATGTGGCCATGTTCTAGAAGAGTTTCTTTACTGACGATTCGCCAGCATCTGAGCCATGCACTACAGAAGCCACAATACTAATGTCTAGAGAATTCAAAAGATTGCAATACCTGTGGTAGACTTGAACAGACAAGATCAAGGGTTACACTACAAATGTTTTTTGTAACTTCACTTGGGCATTATTAAAATCCCATACCACAAGATCAGGGAAACATCCATTCTGTGTACTCCTGCCCCCAAAGTGTGACAACCCCTAAAACAGTGGGACTCCCTTTCTACTGTCCCCCCTCTGTTTATTCATTCAGTGCTGCCTTTCACTGATGCCATAATTGTTTCAGTACAGTTTCTCAAAGCAATCCTACTCTGGTCATTTTAGGAGAGCTAGTCCTAAAACTGACTAAAAGTGCTTTCAGTGAATAGATAAAACAGAAGTCAGTGAAGGACAGACTATTGGAAAATGGGTAAATATTGGAAGGCAAAGGTGGGAGGAATCAAGACATGATAGTTGAGATGAAGATATTATTTGTTTGTTTATACATACCTCGCTTTCCCCCAAAATTGGGACTCAAAGCGGCTTAGTCTAAAAACATAGTTCAATTAAAAACTTACAAAACTGACAATTAAAATGGCATTAAAGAATAGTGGTGTCAAATCTGTCACCTCTGAAATGTTGCAGAATACTGTGCACAGCCACTTGACCTGAGCATCATGCCCATCTGTACCACACACTTTCACAGGGCGTTTTTTAGGACTCACAGGATTGTTGTAAGGATTGCAGAAATGGTGCACTTAAAAGTGCTTTGGGAGTACATAAGAAAAAACACACCAATTTTTCTCTCTCCTTTTACAGCCAGTCATAGCCCCCTCCCCAACCAACATGTCCAGACACTTCCAGTTTTCCCCCAATCCCTTTTATTAGTCAAAAATGTAAGAGCAAGGGACTGCCTTGTCTTAGTTTAGAGAAGAAATGTGCTTATTGGAGGCTTCCAGGATCACAAATCTCCTGCTTTTAATGAAAGAGGATTTGCCCATCCCTGTTGTATAAAACTAAAATATGGGATTATTGTTATTAGTATTATTGCTATGATATCTAATAATCTAGAAAAAGAGGCCATCAACAAAACCATGAGACGTCATGGACATTAGTTGCCACAGATGCCAGGATACTGATGGTACTGATCTTAATATTTTTAATCTTCTCAATTTCCTCCTCAGCGTTTCTGGTATTCTGCTCAGGTGTTGTAGGTATTCTTTTGGTTTGTCTCTGCTGCTGTAAGATATAATTACATTTCCCTCCTCTTTGCCCCCTGTGAAATATGCAAGCCCCTCAGGCAGTTTACCTTCATGTCTGGTTCCTGCTTGTATTTTGTATCACACAGCCAGTTTGTTAATAAGCCTGCCTCTTGAACTCAAAAGAGCCACTCTGTAAATTAACTCATTCCTTCCAGTTCCCCTGAACTGACAGGGCTGAGGACCTGGCATCTAGGCCAGTCAACAGAGTAGCTTGCTTGCTTCATTCCATGCCTCTTTCACACTACACAATTATAGCACTTTGATACCATTTCAGCTGCCGTGGCTGCATCGTACAGAATCCTAGAATTTATTTGCTGACGCACTAAAGGTCTCTGGCAGAGAATTCTAAATATTATGCCTCATGAAACTACAAATCCCAGGAGTCTATATGCACAAGTCCTATAATTGTATAATGTAAGAGACCTAAGTGAAGGTAGGTAAAGGTAGTTCCTTGACATATATGTCTAGTCTAACTGACTGGAGGGGGCGGTGCTCATCTCCATTACAAAGCCAAAGTACTAGTGTTGTCCAAATACACCTCTGGTGGTCATGACTGCACCAAATGTTGTTACCTTCCCACCAAAGTGGTACCTACTTATCTACTTGCATTTGCATGCTTTCGAACTGCTAGGTTGGCAGAAGCTGGGACTAGTGACAGGAGCTCACCTCATCATGCAACACTTGGGCCTCGAACTGCTAACATTCTGATCTTCCACTTGTCAGAATTGGCGTCTTAACTACTAAACCACCGTATCCCTAATAAGTGAAGGTAGTGGGCTAGTAACTCATTACTTATACTGAGTACAACCAAACTGAGAAGCTATTACTGCCTGCCAATTGCAGAGCCTGATATTGGATATGCTTGACTTTTTTCTTGTGCCCAAGGTGGGCTCTGAGCATAGAGAGCCAATAACAGCACTATCAGTATCCAGGAGTTCCAACTTCAGACCATGAAAATACTTAGTTTAAGCCCTGGAACTCCTGATATGAATTAATTTATCTCAATTTGGTGAGGCACTAAAGGTCTCTGGCAGAGAATTCTGCTATCTACTATACAACAGACAGCAGTAAGGGGTGTCCTTTAGCCAGCCCAGTGGTATCACCAGGTGCAGGAGATGGAGCTTTGGAAGCACAGCTTCCAGACACTACATATATGGCCTGCCTCGGTGCACAAGGTGAAAGGAGCGCCCCAGGACAGCTGTGGGGGAGGGCCCAATCAGGTGTCACCCCTCTTCTGCAGTGTCACCCAGTGCAGGACACACCACTGCATCTCCCTAGTAATGTCATTGAGCCAGCCACATTTGTTGGGATATCTTAATTACATTCAGTCAGCCCTCCATATCCATGGATAAAAGCATATACAGTTTTGAAAATATTTTTAAAATATAGAAATTCTCAAAAGCAAACCTTGATTTTGCCATTTTATGCAAGGGACACCATCTTACTGCGCCATTATATTGGACTTGAGTATCCACGGATTCTGGTATCCACAGGGGGTCCTGGAACCAAACCCCAAAGGATACCAAGGGTCCACTGTATACAGGTTGAGGCTCCCTTATCCGAAATGCTTGGGACCAGAAGTGTTTTGGATTTTGGGTCTTTTTGGCTTTTGGAATATTTGCATATACAGAGATACCATGCAGATGGGATCCAAGCCCCAAGATGAAATTAATTTATGTTTCTTATATACCTTATACACACAGCCTGAAGGTAATTTTATACACAATATTTTTAATAATTCGTGTATGAAACAAAGTTTCTGTACACTGAACCATCAGAAAGCAAAGGGGTCACTATCTTAGTCACTCATGATGACAATTTTGGATTTTGGAGTATTTCAGATTTTGCTTTTCCAGATAAGGGAGACTCAACTTGTCTGGATCACACAAATACTCTATTAGTATAACATTACAACAGTAGCCACATGGATGCCCATGGGAAGGTGCAAGTCACTTTTTCCATGGCATCAAGGCCCTTTAGTTTCAGTCCATCATCTGATACTCAGTTACCATGTCTATGAACATGGAGGTTCCATCAATTAGCTATTTTCCTAATCCTTTTTAAACATAATCAGCACATCTTGTGGTTTTGAATTCCATAAATTAATGATATGTTGTCTAAGAAAGTGCTCCCTTTTGTATATTTTCAATTTCTCCTGACAACTCATTTTTTCCCCAATAACCCCAAATTGTAGCATTACAAGGAAAGGAGGAAAAAGTATCCCCAATCCTGAACTGTGTCTAGGCTCTTAGATGCACTGTGGCTGTATGATTCCATGTGTTTTTCTTGTTTTTTTTTAAAAGAAAAGAGGATTTGGCCTGGAAACTATTGGATAATCAATCCATCATCACCTGGAGATGAGAGATCGGTTGATATGTTCAATAGAATGTTGAAAGAAAGAAGCCTCCTGGGCTGCAATATATGCCAACCCCTAATCAAATTCTAAGAAACAGGCTAGAGTCCATGGTCACAACATCCTCTTTAAATTCTTTAAATATAGTGATAATACCGTGATATCCATGGAAATAACTGGGAATGAAGGACTCTAGCCAAGGGATAAATACCAACAGTATGGTTCCTCTTAGAGTAAGTGCCTCCGTGTGTTACAGTAATCAAATCATGGTGATAGGAATCAAACACCATTCTTAACAAAAAGGTTAACTGAAAGCAAGAGTCACCATTTCCTAAGTACTTGTTTATTATTATTTTACCTGGATCTGCAGATTCTGTTATTATACTGATTATTTTGTCATTTTACCATACTTGTTCCTCGCCAATATCCCCTTGATCTGCTGCTACTTTTGTGCCATTAAAACAACAACATCCCAACTAATTCAGTGAGAATGGTGATATCACAAATCTGACTGGCCCCCTGCTCACATTTGATTAAGCTCTAATTTTGCACTCAATTCCATGTTTTATCATTTCTTCACAGATGTGTGGTATACACACGGTTCTGGCTACATACACATATGTATATCCATTTTGTTACAGGCCCTTTCATACTAAACCAATGGTACTCAGACTTTTTACCGAGACCCCATTTACATCTACATGTGGATGGCACACGCCATCTCTTGACGTAGTATTTGATTTAAAATGTTTTGTTTATTTATTATGTATATTTTCATTCACACATTCATGTGTATTCACAGTTTAGCATTTTATAAGGAAATAACATTCTTCAAATTAGAAGAGTTTTATTTAAGTAAATTCATAATTTAACTCAACACATGTGTAAATTCAATACATAAAACAAATTTAGTAGTAGTAGGAGAGCTCTGAAACTCCTAGTCTTGCACCCCACTTGAGCAACTCTTATGTTCTCCCTTGGGGGTCCTACCCCACTGTTTAACAACCACTGCACCATTATAGCACTATGATACTAATTTAACAGCCATGGTTCTTCTGCCTTAGGAAATCATAGGGTTTGCAGTTTGGGGGGGCTCAACCAGAGAGCTCCAGTGCCTCACCAAACTACAAATTCCAGGATTCCATAGGATGCAGCCATGACAGTTAAAGTGCAATATGGAAGTATATAACTGCATAGTGTACTTCATCTGGATGATTACAGGATTTAATTTGTGCCAAAGCTAATCAGAAGATCAGTCCAGGCATATGAGTTCAATGATTGCAGGAGCGGAGATTCTGACTTGAAATAAAGCTTGCCCCCTCATCCAACACGTAATACCTCCCTCCAAAAATTTTTTTGGTAAAACTGAATATGACATTTCAACTTTATTTTGAAGGGCTGGAGGGTTTTATACAGTTTAGATGGGTCCTAATGGCTGAAAATTTGCCTCTAGAGTGCTAGAGCTTGCACACTGCATATCTGGGCATTAAGCTCTTCTTCTCTGTCTGTGCCTTTGAGTCAACTCCAACTTATGATGACCCTATCCTAGGGTTTTCTTGGCAAGACTGATTCAGAGAGGGTTTGGTATTGCCTTCCTCCTGAGCTGAGAGAGTGACTTACTCAAGATCATCTGGCAAATTGCCATGACAGAGCAGGGATTCAAATCCTGGTTTCCTTCAATCCTAATCCAAAACCTAAATCACTGCATCACACTGGCTCACTCATATTAAGCACTAGCACGATCAAATTAGGCCCATGACCTGCCAGCTCTGCCATACCTTGAACACCACCAGCAGCGGCAGCACTGCCTCCTTGGTTGATTTCAAGAGAGGTTTAAAAGTGATATGAAATAAGTCCTTACTTTTAGCTATATGAAAGAATTAGGAAGTGAGGGGACAAGGGGAAAACAGCCTTTAGATGACTATGCTGCCCAAATAAATGTGGTATTACAGAGTTGTAGTACAGAGTTAAGGGTGGGGAAAAGCTTTATGGTGCTCTATAATACCCCTAGGCTTTGATAAGACTGAAAACGAATTCTTCACTGACAGCTGGTTAAAAGGGGGGGGGGAACCAAAACAAAAAAGATATGTCGCAGTGTCTGTAAAAGGGCTTAAAGAGAACAAGCTGAGGCTTTACTTCTGTTTACCTTTTCCCTTAGTTCAGCTGTGTTTTAGGGCTGCAAGTGACACCTTGCAAGCTGAACTACAGAACTTTGAGGCTATTCAAATTTTTACATTTTGCAAAAGCTGCTGCCAAGGCCCATGCCAGACTGCACTTTGGAAAGCAGCTTTAGGAATCGTCTGAGTGACTGCCACACACACACACTCCTTACAGAGATCATTCAAGGGGCTGCAATGTACAGATCATATGCACAATCACATTACATTCTCAAGAGGTCCCTAAAATATGTCATCTCTCCCACTGACCCCAACCAAAACATCCACACATGACATGCACTTACACAATACAGAAATAGCTGAACAAATTGCCCTCCGTGTCCATCACTTTTATATCACTTTCAGCACAGACACAAAAACATCCTCAAGTAACATTCTTTCTTTTAACATCTTTATCTAGGATTTGAAAACATACAAGCCTGCATTAACAAGTTCTCTCTTGGCAGCCAACCTTGCATTTTTGCTAGATAAAGTATGACAGGGCCCAGGGTTTGATTTGCTACAAGACAATAAAACAACAGCACCACCTTCAGGCAAATTGGTTCTCTCATGTGCATCTCAAAATAATACTTTAAAAATCTATAAATGCAGATGTTTACATTTAAAACAAAAAATATTGTGTGACTCTTATTTTGGGAGTGTTACCAAGGCAACTAATCCTATTCTGCAATGCCCACAAAAATAACAATGCAATCTGCTCAGATCTCTAATTGTCCTCATAATTCTTAGGCCAGACCATAAACCAGGCCATCAATCTAGAATCATAGAATCGTAGAGTTGGAAGAGACCACAAGGGCCATCCAGTCCAACCCCCTGACCATGTCTGTTTCAAAAAATGCACAAAATATGTAACCCTAGCAATTTCAGGGCCTACTTCTATGGTGAAGAAATTGAAACTTTGCTTAAACTATAGTAAGTAGTTTAGTAGTAAGAGCAGCAGCAGTAATAACAATACCAACATCTTCAGCTATTTCTATCTTGAGGTATATGTCTATGCCAACCCAGGCTAATTCTAACTGATCAGCCCAGGAATATATGAGACTGCCATATATTTGGCCAGATAGGAATCTATACATCAAATTTTAATGCTCATGCTAGGGATTTTCAAATTCTGAAACTGAAATGTGACTCCATGAACATTCCTACTGTACTCATGATACAGATGGTGTTCTGGGTCTCTGGATGTTAATAGAAAGCTGGAAGTCTGGATCTCTTTGTCCAGCCTATGACCTTAGGCAGCACCTCCCCTACCTCCTTCATCAATCCCAAAGTCTCTCAAGTCCCTCCAGTCTCAAGTCTCTCTCGTGTCTCCTGGAAACATGCTTTTATAACTTCTCATCTTGGAAGCATCTCAAAGCTTCTACACATCTCCCAAACAGGTGATTCTTGTCTCTCGTCATTTCTGTTGCCCCTACATGATGCTGACTCCCAATAAAGATAACCTAACCCATCACTCTTTGTTTACCTGGAGGAGAGACTATACTCCACAGCTGTGTTGCCCAAATAACAGGGAAGTCCATTATTTCAGACAATGGTAGTATGGTTCCAGTATAAAATGTTAAACTTTCTAAACCAAAATTATGAAAACCTGACTGTTGAAGTCAATGTATACTAACAAGGATAATCATCTACCAATAGTTATGGTACAGATACTGAATAACCAAATAGTCAAAATAATATCATACTCATTGCTTATCAGAACACTAGCAGAGATCATGTGGTTTTAACCCTTTGGAAAACAGTTTCATAGAATATCAAAAAAGACTCTGTCAGATTTTCCACTTCATTTGGTGGTGGAACTTAAAATAGGTCCTCATATGATGACTCTTCAAATGCTCTGGCCCAAGCCATTTATATATCCTCCAAATTTTCCAGTTTGGCAGGGACAAGATTTTGTTAACATTCAGCATTTTAAAATGGATTTAAATGGGAAAAGAAAGGATATGCTATGCTTTCACTCATTTAAATCAGACAATCAGTGGATGAACTCGACTTTGTTTGTGAGAAGCTAATCTTCTTTTGTCCCACTTTTTCAGATGTTTCGCCTTTTGTCCTCAGCTTACTTCAATTGCTGCAAACTGAGTTCAACATGCAAAAGTTGTTTGCACTCAATTACTTCAGCAGGGAGTAGAGAAGAGAAGATGAATGTTGCACTTCTTAGTAGGCTAAGGCAAAAGCAAACTGCTTCAACCTCCCCTAGCTTATGTATTCTTCCTCATTAATAACATTTGCCATCTTGACCACATTCTGATGATGTTTGGCCATATTAGGGTTGCCATAAGTGAGGACCTCCAAACCGGGACAAATGTAGGACAAATGTAGGACAACATTTTCAAATGTAGGACATGTTTTTATAAAAATGGAGGATGCGCAAAAAATTGAGGTTTTTTTTTTAAAAAATGTTAATATAAATGCATGTTTTTAGGCATGACCAAAATGAAGGACATTTTGGCATTATTCCTAGACAGATGGCAGAAATGTACTTGCCCTCGGGTTCAACTTTACTTCTCAGAAGTGTGTA
>NC_056526.1:104485799-104491840 GCF_019175285.1 Sceloporus undulatus
ATGGTATTGGGAAAAGACATTGAAATTAGTGTACATTAATAAAGGTGATCTGTGATTTGAGAGTGTTTTTGCCTGGTCTGGAATGACACCAAAACTATAGGTATCTTTCTTTAAAGGAAGCTATGTTAGTATATGCTGCTTTCTGTGTATATGATGGCTTTGCTCCATAGCTCTATGGATGCATTTTTCTGTAGCAGCAGGTCACTTGACTCTTCATAATAATATCTACAGGAGGACATTCCATTATGGTTATATTACAGTTGATTCTACAGATTAAGAAAAACTGTTTACCTTCAGGCCTTGTAAATTCTCTGAATGTAGGCAGCGAGATTACTGTGTGAGAAATGGTATGAACTGGATCTAACACACAGTTGACATCATTCGGTCGGCAGGACTTAATGCAGCGAACAGTATCTGTCTTCTCCTGCCTGACTCTAATGGGAAGAAAGGAAATAAAAATGTTGAACATTAAATTGATTGTTTTGTATGGCAATGATAAAAAATGAAAGAGCTTTGAATGTGGATCTTGCATCCTGATCTTACTATAAACCATTACTCTCACATGGGTGTGCTTCCCAGTCTCTTTAGTCTGGTTGATTTTATGGATCTCCATCCGGGAAAATTTATGTAGTTATTTCTAAAGCAGACCTGAGCTGGTCCAACAATCACTGGGCCTGACATAAGCTTGCCATCCACAAAATAAAGAAAAGAAAAGCTTCAAGCAATGTATGTTGGACCAATATTACATGCTTTTAAATCACAAATGACTATGTCTCATGTCAGAAATTGACTTGAAAATGGCAATTACCCTGACAGTTACCAAATTCTGTTTTAGGAATGCAATATGTAGCTCACATTATCATTATGCAATCTATTCCCAATCTATTGTTATTGTTATTTGCCCTCAGATCAGCTTCAGCACATGGCAACCAAATGAGAGTCCTCCAAGAGTTCTATCAATAGCACTGCTCACATCTGTGGCTGGCATCTTCAGAGAATGCTGACCTGGAAGAGAGTGGGTATATATACAGTATACTGTATGACCCTGGGCTGTGTGTGTGTGTGTGTGTGTGTGTGTGTGTGTGTGTTTGTGTGTGTGTGTGTGTACCCACTCTCTTCCAGGTCAGCATTTTCTGAAGATGCCAGCCACAGATGCTGGTGAATCGTCAGGAATAAACTCTTCTAGAACATGGCCACATAGCCCGAAAAACACATTATTGTCTTTTCTAATGACTTTTACCTTCTCGTGACATGTCAAAAGTACAACAGTCTCATTTTAGTCGTCTTGGCTTCTAGGGAGTGTTCGGGTTTGATTTGCTTCAAGACCCATTAATTTGTCTTTTTAACAGTCAAGGGGATCCATAGAATTCTTCTCCAGCACCTTATTCCATATAAGCAGATTTCCTTTCCTGCCAGTTTTCTTCACTGTCCAGCTTTCACAACTGACTTGTGTCTTTCGTCGGTCTTTGGTATTTAATGATATACCTGTACAATCAATTATCCTGGTGCTATTGATCCCCCAACTACTTCAATTATGTTTTCTTTTTCCAGTGATGGCAGTTTCTGGGCATCCTGTGTGTTGTATGTTACACACCTTCTCTTCTAGCAGAACTAGACTCTTAATGGTGGGAGTGGTGGTAAAGCTGTAGGACCTATTTTATAGCTCTGCACCCAGCTACACTACACTCCCACATCTGTCTTCTTCTTTTCCCTTCCCAGTTCTTCACTTAGGTTTGAATTGGATTTGCAGACATGAATTTGTTTTGTTGTTTTCAATGCACACATATACAGTATAATTGCACTTATGATAAACCACAGAAAAATCCTGCTGAAAAAAGAAAGCATAACTCCCCACCTTCTCCTTCCATCTTTCTCCTCATCTTTCTTTTCATGGAGTTTGGAGGGGCTTGCAGGCATGAGATTCTCTGTATTATTTCTTTAAAAACAGTATTTTGCAATCTGAACCTACACAGCTTTGCCACTGCATTTAACAACAGAACAGTAGCAAAGTGGTGCCTCAGTCACAAACACTGTCGCCTCCTGTGGAAAGTCTATCTTAATATACATGCTATTATTGCAGTGGTGCAGCCAACCAACCATGTTCTTTTCTATAAAAGTATCATATTTATTGGAGAAAGTGCATAATTGTTATATAAATCACTGTGTGTTCTACCACGCTCAGTTGGCGGCATGTAAATATGCATACAATTCATAATGCCCCTATTTCAGAAAATAACCACTAAATACTAATCACAAATAACAAAAACAGGATACTTTTCTGAACAAACCTAGAATTGTTAAGAATCACTGTGCACTGCCATGCTCAGTTGCCTGCTCAAAGTCCTACAATGATATAAATGTGATAATTTATGAAACCGTTTCTGATTGTTGGGACAAAGTGAGCTGTGTCACTGGAAAATATATATATTTATATTTCCTGAATGAAGAAAAATGTTACCAAGTTACATAATCAATTCTCTTTCAAACTCTTGATGAAAGTGGGATAAAACTCCCCATGGTGTCCAGTTTTCTCCCAGGTGAATATGCACAGAATTTCAGCCTTGAATTTTCAGTTCTGTCCAGGAGTGAATTTATACAAAGTTTTCTGTCATAGAATCATAGAGATGGAGAGACCACAAGGGCCATCCAGCTATGCCGAAACTCACAATCAAAGCATCCCTGACAAATGGCCATCCAGCCTGTTTAAAGACCTTCAAAGAAGGAGATTCCACTACTGTCCAAGGAAGTATGTTCCACTGTTGGACAGCTCTTACTATCAGGAAGTTCCTCCTAATGCTGAGCTGGAATCTCTTTTCCTGTAGCTTGCATCCATTGTTCCATGTTCTAGTCTCTGGAGCAGCAGAAAACAAGCCTGCTCCATCTTCAATTCGACACTCTTTCAGATACTTAAAGAAGGCTAGCATATCTCCCCTTAACAGTCTCTCCTCCAGGCTAAACATACCTAGCTCCCTAAGTCTTTCCCCATAAGCCATGGTTTCCAGACCCTTCACCATTTTGGTTGCCTTCCTCTGCAAACACTCCAGTTTGTCAACATCCTTTTTGAATTGTGGTGTTCCTGCATAGGTTATTATTGCTTCGGTTCGGCTCCTCTCAACCCACACACACATTTCATTTTCAAATTAATTAACAACCAGTACTATTTTTCTGTTTTGGAGATCATCAGTTACCAGTTGACTTAATTACAGTAGTCTCTGAGCTCCCTCTCTTTGCTGTCCTGCAACCCCTTTCAGCCAGTCTTTTTTACTTTGGCACTTCCCTACTCCTCCAGGAAATGGCAGCACCCAAAAGCACCATATATTTTTTTTGGAGGAGAAGGAAAGCTCCAAAGTGAAGAAGACTGGCTGAAAGAGGTTGCGGTGACAGTAGAGAGAGTGATATCATAGCCAAGTGTTGAGAGACAGGTGTTTAATAACTAGTTTGCCACAGCTGGAGCAAATAGTCTGAATGATGCCACTGTGTACATGTCAGCTTCAGTGCAACTTGGAATTGGAAGTGACACAAGTCCCCATCACAGAGCTAAATCAGCTTAATGGGACATATCTGCTGTAGTCATGTGCTGGCAATATTGAATCATCTTTGCCCACAGGGCATATTGGGGCCTCCTGACATGATCCTCTTCACACAGTCCACTAATTTCACCCAAATCCTAATTAAAGTGGTAAAACACACTGCATCAGTTAGGAAAATAATCTGGTTCATCTCCAAAAACATGGATTAAACTTCTTTAAACTTGTATTTTCTCCCATGGGCATATAAAAGTAGTAGTCTGGACTCAGAATGGCAACGTGCCACATTTAAGCTTGACACTGGGGCTAAGATTCCTTATTTTTCTCATGCAGATTCAGTCTTTACTTCCATCAGCATTATTTTTTATCCATCAGATGTTCATACCAAAATGAATCTTCTTTAACCATAAAATGTTCCTTATTTTGATCTAGCCTGAAATAATACATGATACAAAACATTTGCCAAACAAGGCGTTTTGTGGCACAAAGATAAAGAGACTCTTATCAGGTTTTGTAGTTTGATTTTTGTAGTTTGCACACTTAATTGAAAATTATGGAGCTCACTTCTAGGTAGTCATGTCTAGGCTCCAACTGCCTTCAGGTAATCTCATTTTTGAGTTATGAATCTCATCTCATTCAAGGACTCATTTGAACAGAGTGTGGATATGTTCTATTTTGACTACAATGTCTATACTCCCTGGGAACTGTAGTAATTACTCCAAGTCCAGTAAATGATATAGAGAAGTTTGGAATGAAGGTATTGCGGTACCCAAACAATATATGTATACGTATAGCCTATGTGTGCAAATGGAAGAATTTTGCTGTTGAATATTCTGTTTCCTGTGCAACCTCTTTGCCTCCCATTAGAAAATAACACAACCACAAGCGCCACCATCCCATCAAAACTGTCTTATCCAGACATGGTAGCAAACACTTTGTTTTCTGATGTTTTATATTGATTTTGGAGTCCATCAGGCTTTCATCTGTTTCTGGCCCCATCCCTTGCCTTACCCTGGTATCAGAATGCAAGAAATCCAAAATTGTTAACTGCAGCTAGTGGGATGGGTGTAGTCTACAATTTGGAGAAGTCAAGTGAGAGCGGATAAGCTTTGGTAGTAAGCCTTTGGACTAGAAACTCTTTCTATCTTTAAATTACAGTAATATTTCCTGACCCCTTAGTAGAGGGTGAGCAATAATTACTAAACAGAATAAAGCCAACTAAAGAACCATGCATTTATGGAAGAAAGAAAATAAAGCAAGGACTACAACATTTAGGTCAAAAAAATTGCCTTTTCTTTACTCTCAAAATGGCTTCAGTATATGGGACTTGGGAATAGCCATTCTTGGTCCAATGGTAATATTACCATAAGAATTTTTGCTATTTGTCAAGTCCTTTAAAAAAAGGCATTGCAGTATACATGCAGGAAGCAAACAGGAACATCTTTGAAGGAGTTATAGCTAAGATTGGAAAATAAGTTAAATAAAAATAGAGCATTTGCAGGGGGAACAACTCCAGGTGAAAGCCCTAAACCCAACACAGTAGTTGATTTGGGCATTTAGCTTCAGATTTTATCTAATTGTTTTGTATAACAAGTTGAACGTTTTCCAGGTAATCTAGGAGGTAGGATGAAAATAACAACTGAGCAGGTGTTAGCAGGCAGCCAAGAAGAATGAATTACTGCGTGGCTAATGTGCAACCATTTCATTTCAATTTCCACCCCTTCCGAACAGATTTTTTAATTATAGTTTTTGTGTCTGTTGCCAACATTATTCAGCCATAACCTAAAGTCAATTTGCATGAAAAGTTATTTAGGGTAGATTCTCATGAACAACTTTCTATCTGAATTCAAGGCACGTTGACTCACCTCATGCAGGGTTATATGTGATGCTGAACCAGACTTACAGTTGGTTTTTCAACTTATTATTATTATTATTATTATTCCTATTATTATTCATTTATACACCAACATTGTTCCTCCCAACAATAGAACTCAAGGGAGCTAACAACATATGTAAAATTATACAATTTAATAAGTATACAAAAATATTGATAAAAATATTAAGTTATCTAAAAAAACAATTAAATAACTATCTATTGGGTTAAAACATTAAACATTAAAAATATTAACATTCATTAAAAGATTATACGGACCATAAAACATAAACACCCCATTCAACTTCTAAAAGCCAAGTGGCACAACCTAGCTAATAACTCTAGCTTCCTCCCTTTGTGTATGCTTATGAATAGGATCTCAATTTTCTGATGTATCTCTCTCTGCCTGCCAAATTGTTTTTAATTTTAACCTAATGCTGTATTGCATTTTATTGTTTTTAAACTCTGATTGTTTAATTCTAGTTTTAATATTGGGGAGGGGGTTGGGAAGGAACCATTTAGTATTTTATTGTAAGGTATTTTTACTGTTGTAACCCGTCCGGATTCCTAGTGATTGGGCGGGCTATAAATAATAATAATAATAATAATAATAATAATAATAATAATAATAATAATAATAA
>NC_056526.1:104491850-104584022 GCF_019175285.1 Sceloporus undulatus
TAATTTATAGCCCGCCCAATATATTACAATGTATTATTATTATTAATATAATGTTTTCATTTGCTGATGGAAGCAGAGGAAGGAGGGAGCCATACTTGTTCAGATCATAACATTAATTTATTGAATTAACACTGAATTAATTTATCATAATTTGATATTTTCCAGGGTGGTTTGAACTGTGCTTTCCATGCTGACATCAACATATGAGTGGCCCCATTCTGTACAAACTGAAATTTCTCAATAGCTTTTAAATGCATACAGACCACTACTTATGGAAACATGCTGAGGCCCTACACTAGGTCAAATTTAAAGACTTCCCTTGGTATTACCAAAACATGAAAATGTTAGTCTATGTGTATGTATAGAGATTTCTCAGAGTCTAAGGGCCTGCACTGTAACTTAGTTTGTTCCTAAATACAGCACTAACAATAGTAGTCCAGCAAGTACTCTGCTAATCATAGATCGCTGAGGCAAATCTCAACCTCTCTAGAATAAGCTGCAGGTAGAGAGCCAACCCCTGTGATAAAAAGCACTCCAGGTTACTACTACCACCAGAGCTTCATGCAGTTAGTGCAGAGAACTCTGAAGCAGCACATTTTATATAAAATCAGCTCCCCAAATTCTCCATCAGCAATTTGTAGTTTTATTTTTAAAAAATTATGTTAGCTTATCCATGAAGTTATTCCATGGATACAAACAAACACAATCCTTCTTATCTGTAAGCAGTTGAGGTACACAAATTGAGCAATACATAGGGATAGAGAATTGAGAAGATAATAAAGACTAGGCAGAGATTAAGGTATATGTGAAAGTAGTAGTTATGGGACGAAGCTACAATGCTTGCAGAAGTGTAGCATTTAGAAGCATGTAACTTAAGCCCCATACAGACAGGCCAAAATAAAGCTGCTTTGGGTCACTTCGGAGGTATGCTGTTTAAATGATGCATGCGTCCTAAGAGTCCAGAAGCCATGCCAAAGCCACACTCCAGTCATGTTTCAACTAAGGCCATTGCCCCTGAGCTGCCACACATGCTCACAGTTTTTCTACCCTTCCGAACACCTTGGCTTTCCTTAGGAATTACACTGTTGGCAATTATCTGACTTCTGTGAACCAGGTGATACAGTATTGAAATGGTATGAGCTACTTTGGAGTGGCTGGATCCCACACCGTGGTAATGCCTGCAAAAATGAACCACTGTATTGGGTCAAAACATTGTGGCTTTCTTTCACTACCCAGATTGCTAGACCCTCTTGCCAGGGATGCCAAATCTGAAATGATAATCTTAAGACTATAAGTATGGAGCACAGACTAATGGCCTTCCACAGATTGTAGGTATTTGAGAGAGATAAAACTATATCAATATCCCCTGCTGTGAAGAGCAGGCAACATGAAGTCACTGGACTGGCCAGGCTAATACAAACACTAGAAGCTCACCTTGGCCTTCAGAGCAGAGCAATACGGGGCTGTGTGTTATATCCGGGCTCCATCTATTAATTAGGTTTCCTCCTGAGCAATCCTAAACCAAGGATTTGGGTACAGGTGCTTACAACTTCAATCTGATCTAAAGTGCTAACACAAGCTCAATCACAGCCACTGAAAATGCTATCATAGGAAGGACCTAGGATTACCCCTTAATCCAGAGGAAATAGACACAGTTTCTCAAGTTATCAGTACCCAGGACCACACTTTTTGTGGCAAAAAGAAAGGACAGAAAGGCTCTCCTAGAAGATCCTGGGAGCAGTTATTCACCTTTTAAATAGGTTACAGGTCTCCTTCCCCCACTATTGTTAAAAATCCAATAGTACCCATTTTTCAAAACTAGAAGTGGACTTCCAGGTATTTTGGTGTTTGGTGTTTTGGACAGGTTCATGCAGCCCTCACAGGATCACGGTCAGGTGAAGGCCCCAGAACCCAGTGCCTTAACCATTTGGTTTCTCCTTACAGACAATGCCAGATCCAGCTGAATGGATGTAGCTCCTCCAGTATTCCAATAATGATATATTGATTAGACTCACCTTTCCCTCAAATTACCTTTAGTTCATCTCTTGCTCATTTTAAAAATATAGGTCAACATTAAAGAATGACCAAACCTAGATTTTATTTTATTGTGGAATATGGAACTCTCATCTCAAGCTATTTTGCTTGCTACATCATTTATTTTATTTTTTGCCATCTGTCCAGTTTAATCTGTGAGCCTCTTATGTGTGAAACCTTGTTTTCATTCTCATCTGGAAAACACCTCGTTGGTGCTATATAATTATGCCTATTTAAACATTCCAGTTAGAGGTAACATAGAATTATCTGTCTAATGTGATTTATTCTGGGCTGCAGTGTGTTTTTAAAACACAAGATTAATATAGGCACTCAATAAAATACAATACAGCATGATTTGTCAAGGCACTATGCCAAGGTCTCATTTTAAAAAAAACTCATATAAGGCCTTCTTTTACGATTTTGAAGCCATTTGGTTTTGTGGGTTTGCCATTAGTTTGCTCTGGCCTCATGTACAGTTGACTGTTTAGTGAACCAGTAACCACATCTACATTGTGCACAGTGTCTTTAGAGCTTAAGGGCTGGGTATGCCACCGAGTGTGCATTTGACAGAAAGTTTGATCAAATTCTGGCTCTCTGATAAATCTATCTCTGTACAGATGTCTTAGTAGAAATATCTGTTGCAATCATTTCCTATATACTTAAAAATAGCAGTGATCCAAGGAACAATGCATCAAGATTTGGAGTTGGATTTCCTGAACTCCATTCCCAGGTGGGAAGTCTTTGCCAAAGAGAGGCCTTTGAAAGCATTTTGTGACAACATGACAACATGATCTTCCATCTAACAACATAGGGCTGGGACAGATTGCATAAAAAGCTGGTTTCCAGCCAGCTTGGGGCAGTGACATACAGACAGCACATGCCTCCAAGCCGCCCGGAAGCTGAATGTGCCACCAGGGCGACTTAAAGTCGGTTTTCAGTCCCAGCGGGGCAGAAAAGCTGGCTTTTTGCTGGCTCAAAAAGGTGTAGCTCTTTGCTGCTCCTTTTCAGTTAGCAAAAAGGCAGATTGGGACAGCGGCGTGTGGTTGCCGCAGCCCCGATCTGGCTTCGGAAGGGGCAGTCTGTTTTGCCCCATAGTCAATGTTCTAACATGCTACTCTCTTATTTTTGGCATGCCTGAATCAGTGCTTTGGATGGGTCAGTGAGAAAATGTATTCAATGCTCTCTATGTGGAAACTGAAAATATCAGATACACAGAACTCAGTGAACACTGATCAGAACAAAGAAAGAAGATATACAAGGCATTAAAAAACCCAGATTATACAAAGAGATGTTTGAATTCTACAATTTTAAATCTGAAAATAAATATGAACTAAGAGCAGCACCTGGTACTAAAAGAAAGTAAACCTAGAAAATAAAGTGCAGGCATACACATACACTAGCCATAATTCAGTGCCCTTAAATTCAAATACAGTAACTCTGTAGTGTATTGGAGTCATAGGGGATTCTTTTTTTAAATATAGGGATGGGTTTAACCCATTTTGTCTCATTCTTGTTCCCTGCTTGGCTCTCCTCTGTTTTGAGTTCCAATGTTAGACTGTATGAACATCTATAATTTCAGATTTATCCCCATACTTTCTTGTTGTATTAAACCCATGTATCCTTAATCACACATCTAAACCCACGTCATTGTGTGGCCATTTTAGACTAACTGAAGCCCCATACAAACAGGCCAAAATAAAGCTGCTTCAGGTCACTTTGGAGGTATACTGTTTAAATGATGCATGCGTCCTAAGAGTCCAGAAGCCAGGTCAAAGGACTGGAGCGTGGCTTTGGCGTGGCTTCCAGACTCTTAGGACATATGCATCATTTAAACAGCATACCTCCAAAGTAACCAGAAGCAGCTTTATTTTGGCCTGTCTGTATGGGCCTTGAAGTTTCCAATCTATTTTAAAAGGCATTCTCATATATCCTTTTGTTGTAATCTAACAGGAAGGTTATCTGCTGGTTAATTAACATAGAATAAAAAAAATAGCTATCCCAGATGATGATGTTTAAGATTGAAATAGAAAGTGGCTGGAGAGGTTTTCTCTAGACTATATTGTGGAATAGGAAAGTATAACCCTCAGATTGTTGCTGGATTGCAATCACCATCTGCCCTAAATAGCATAGACAGTTGTGAGGGATCGTGGGATTTATCATTTGGAGTTTCATGTTCCCCAGTCCTGCTCTACAGTCAAAAGCATTTTTAAAAAATAATAATAATTCCTTATTATGTACCTCCATCAGCAGTCTGATGAAACAACAAATATTTCAACCATGAAGAGCACAGTGACAACAACAAACGTTTTTCTCTGCAACAGTATTAGCAGTGGCACAGAACCGATGACCTGCTAGGCAATTTGACCTGTTTTTTTTTTTTTTTTTTTTTGTCTTCCCTTTCCACAAACTAGTTACATCAGCTACTGGGTATTTAAATGCTGCTGCTGCTGCTTGCACCTTCTACAACAGAACCTGACTTGGAGACACTGTGAACCTTTGTGCTGCACTGAAAAATACAGGGTGTTAAGGCACAAGTGCTTGTCTTGTCAGTGATTGCACAGGCATGGAGAATTAAGCAAGAAAACCCCTTCTAATAGGGTAGAGAATATTAATGTGCTGCAAAGAGGAAGGCAGGCAAGGATATGGGGCAACCCAGTAGGAGAAACCATCAACTTGTGAGCTGTGCTTGTGATTCTTTTCTGCAGATGGCAAACTTACCTTAAGACTACAACTCCCAGAATCCCCAAGTCAGAGCAAGTAGTATCCATTCAGGTTCAAAGATTTCAGTTCTTATCAAATGGTTGAGACTGAGCTTTGACCACAACATCCCCACTATGTCATTAATGCGACATTCCATATACAGCACTACTTTGGATAAAATAGCTGAAGTATTCAAATAAAATTGGGGAAACTGTGACCCTCCAGCTGTTGAACTCTAAATCCCATGAACCTCAGCTAGACTGCACTGTATTTGTAAAGAATTATTGGAAAAGTAGTTAGTCAACATCTGTAGGGCAGCAAGTTTAACCACTCAAAATCTAGCAGTAAAATATATTTCATAGAATCATAGAGTTGGAAAAGACCACAAGGGCCATCCAATCCAACCGTATCCTGCCATGCAGGAACTCTCAATCAGAGCATACCCAACAGATGGCCATCCAGCCTCCTGTTTAAAGACCTCCAAAGAAAGAGACTCCACCATACTCTGAGGGAGTGTGTTTCACTGTCAAACAGCCCTTACTGTCAAGTTCTTCCTAATGTTGAGCTGGAATCGCTCTTCCTGCAGTTTGAATCCGTTGCTCCATGTCCTATTCTCTGGAGCAGCAGAAAACAAGCTTGCTCCATCCTCAATATGACACCCTTTCAAATACTTATAAAAGGCTATCACATCACCTCTTAATTTAATTTAATTCTGTCATAGATGCTATGAGTGTTATGAACAGGATGCACTGATGCATTTGCTGACTTTTTAACTTTTCTAGTCTTATGTTACAGCTCAGATTTTTACAATCTATCTTCAGCTCAGCAAATCTTGATTGGTAACAAAACTGGATTTGCTGACTGATGTTCCCACACTCAAGCTAAAAGCACAAGTAAAGGTCAAACATACATGTACAAACATACACAGAGCAACAGTCTGTGTCCAGCATTTCCCCCTCTGGTCTTGCATTTGCCGGCAAACTAGGGACAGGGAAGAACTCTATGCCTATGTTTAGGACTTCATGTAAATAATGAATTCAGTAGGGTGGTGGTCAAATGGTCCTTCATCTGTGGCTTGGCTTGAAAAGAAGAAAACAACTGAATTGCTTACTGAAAGGTAATCCTTCCAGGCAGAGAATATTTTGGAAGGCAGTTGGGAAGAGATGTGGTTTACACCCACCTCCTCACCAATAGTCATTTCATGCCTATCCCTGACTTAAATGCTTCACTGCTCCCCAGGGGGAAAAAAATGCTCCTTTTTACTGCCATATAGGCTTCATCTAACTGAGGTGGGTGGTGGGTGGGATTAGAGGCCCTTTCACACTATAGAATTATAGCACTATGGTTCCACTTGAACTGCCACAGCTCCATTCTACATAATTCTGAGATAGGCACTTTGGGTAGGGGCATGTAGACTCCCCAGCCAGAGAGCTCTAGTGTCTCACAACAAAGTACAAATCCCAGGATGCAGTCATGGCAGTTAAAGTGGAATGTACCATTACAACTGTGTAACATGAATAGGTCCCAATTTTTTTAACATGTTCAATAATAAATAAAATGTGAGTGCATCATGCAGGAAGTGATTTATCAATAAAACTTTATTTTTATAATGATTAAAAAGGAAGCCACCGCCCAGGGAGACAGTAGCAAGGGATGCCAGCATGCAGGGATCAAAGCTGTGCAGAGACAAAGACAAACAGCTTGGCTAAAAAGGTGCTGATAGTTCCATGGCGGAAGACTTGCATCTCAATGGTCAGGAGGAGGTCTCTAGGCTCTGTGATTTGCTTCTGCATGGTCACTATACCACTGTGGCTGCTCACTTTTTTTGCAGTGAAAATACCCTCCTCATTCCCGCTGATGATGGAGAGCTGAATTTTATCCCCTGGAACAGCATTGGAAGGGCCCATACGGAAAATATCAATAGGCACTTGAATGTTGGTAGGAAAAGAGAGGTGATAAGAAGTTATTCTCAAGGGCAGCTTCTGGCATTCCTTATTTTCGTGACAAGGCAAGCGCTCACAACGACTGCAAGAAAAGTGAGAAGACAAGGGAGGGAGATTAGCAACCATTCTATCAGCAAGAGAGGAAAGGATAGGCAAGCAAAGGGGGAGAAGCCAAGCCTATTTGCACTCACCAAGTATTAAAGGCAGTTGCCCCACATAACATAGGGCACAGCTCAGTGGCAGTTTAGGTTTGGCATGTAGCAGGGTATGCCAGCTTGCAGAGCCACGGGGCTGAGTACAGCCAATAATTAAGGCCTAACAGAATCCCTATGGCTCCAGTCCTAGTTAATTCTAAAAATCTTCCAGACCAGGGAGGGCAACATGCAGCCCAATGGTTGTATGAATCCTCCTTTCAGCCTTATTTTAAAGGAAAAAACATTCTTAAGAGTTTTTTGTGGGTTTTTCTGGCTATGTGGCCATGTTCTATAAGAGTTTATTCCTGATGTTTCGGCAGCATCTGTGGCTGGCATCTTCAGAGAATGCCAGCCACAGATGCTAGTGAAAAGTCAGGAACAAACTCTTGTAGAACATGGCCACATAGCCCGAAAAACCCACAAAAAACTATGGATGCTAGCCATGAAAGCCCTTGACTTCACATTCTTAAGAGTATTTTGGAGCAGTTTTTGTTGCAGTAGAGTGCATTTGAGGTGAGAGGGTATAGCCACTGTGAGCCTATGAGGCAATGCACACCTCTGCTGTAGGGAAACACAGAACCCTTTCATTCCAAGCATTTGGCACAATCAGTTCTGAAGTTTGGCAGTTATTGTTTCCTGAACTCATTTACCCTTCCTTGTAGCATTTTTCTTTCATTCCACAAGTGAATCCACTCAGTTCTATAGGCTTCAAATAGGAAGTAGCAATCAGAATTCATTCTCTATCTCTGTCCCCACACTCCCACCCCCACACTCCCACCCACACAGTTTAGACACCCTAGAGCTGCTTTGCCCTGACTCTCACTGTTCAACTCTTCCATCCTCATCACATCCCAAAATTGTAACAGGAAAAGCAAAGAGAAAACAGCTTGCAAATGAGTTGTTTAGTTATACAGTACTTGGATGAATGGGTGTGAAGCAATGGCTGGAACAACAGGGGGCAGCCAATCCCAGCACAGATAACTCTGTGGTAGGAGGGTAGGGTCTCTGAATTTAGAAAGAGAGTTCAGTTGATAGTTGGGTGAGACAGTTGGACAAGTCAGTGGGGAATGAATGTGTACTGGTTGCCTGAATTGATTGAAAGCAAGATCTGACATAGCTTGGATTGAACGTTATTGTATGGTTGGAACTAAGCACTGTGGTGCTTGTTCAAGCATTTACTATTCTACAGGATATAATAAATCACATTAACTCTCTTGTCATTTGGTTAACTCTGACTCAAGTCTGACTTCTTTTACCCTGAATCAAAGGGTAGTGATGCTTACCATAACGAACACAAAGCTAACACACAAACCTGTCCACTCTGATAGCATACAAACATGTCCACAGTGAGGTCACCAAAGACCCCAGGACCCAAATCCATGGATAGATTTTAAAGTGGACCATAAGTGGCAAGATGAGAGAGGATGGCATCCAAGACTATGAACTGTGGGGCCAGGCTGGGAAAGCCCAACATCACACCCAACTACTTCCTCATACTCCCAACAGTCCAATATCCCTGGATCCTTCTCCCAAGTCATGTTTAAGCTGTTCCTCATGTTCTACACATCTGTAGCTTGAATGCAATGCTTACACCGGCTACAGTATAATTCAGAAGCAAATCTAGTCTTCTTCTGCTTACATTAACATTGACATATTTCAGAGTAAAAGACCTTTTTATCATAACTTGGGAAGAAGTCTGTAGTCTCACCACCTGGGACAAGTCACCCTACAGTCTGCAGTTACACTACATGTCTGAATACTTCATGACCATAAGAGTGCAGAAGAAGCCTAGATAGTAAGAGTGGATTTCTGAGAGATATCTGCTTCCATTAAAAAAACAAACCAACCAGTATTTCTTCGCTTTACAACTGTAATGATCAACATGAATGGTGTAGAGGGGATGGCTGCTAAAATCTTTGTAGCCAGAGGGACAAGTGAGTGGTTGGGATCCAGGCTTCAGTTTCTTGTCCCTTATTTGACTATGAAACCTAAAATAATATAAAATTTCCTTCATGTATATAATTTGTACCAATCAAAAAGGTTTGCTTCTCTTGGCACAAATATTATTTGTTTATTTAAAGCTTCAGGACACAGCCTTGTACACAACTCTAGCTCTAATCACTGGACTTTTCTGAAGGAAAACAAAACTCACATAGGCCCGTTACACACAGGCTCTTCTGGCGCCCCCGTTACGTGCTAGGGGTTGGCCGAAGACCTAGCGTCCATACCGGCCTCACCCCTAGCATGTGACGGGGGCGTAAAGATGGCAGCGCCCTATACACACGGGCGCCACCATCTTTATGTGCTGGACGCGTTGCGTCCGCACGTGTCGCCTCAGAAATGACACCGCAAATGTGCCCCTTGCGCTTTGCGGTGTCTTTTCTGGGGCGCGAGAAGGAGCACGATTTCCGCGCTCCTTCTCGGCAGCGTCCGGGAGCCTCGCGGTGTGGCCGCTACGGCTCCCGGACACTGCAACCGGCGGCGGAGCCAGACCGTTGCTTTCAGGCAGTATGTAACCCGCCATACACTCACTCAGATTCCTTCAGTTACCCTTTAAACTATCACATACTACAGAAAGGTAAGGTAAAGTGACTGGAAGTAGGGGAAGACTACAAGGAAGGCACATTTCCTGTAGTAATGTCCACAGCCATCCTTAGCAACTAGATCCAACAGACCAGTTGCTTGTGAACTGGGATTAAAACAAATCGAGTCTTTCCAGAAATGCATCTTCTTGAACCAAGCATAAAGGCCGAGATTGGTAGGTCAACTCAGTTCAAATAAATTATTGTTACAATAGCCACATATAAACAATAGGCACTTGTGGGCCCTTGATATTTGCTGGGGTTTGGTTCCAGGACACACACACACACACACACACACACACACACAGCCCATGGATAACAAAATCCGTGGATGCTCAAGTCCCGTTAAATACATAAAATACTGCCCCTTATATGAAATGGCAAAATCAAGGTTTACTTTTTGGAAATTTTAAAAAATACTTATTTTCAAGCCATGGATGGCTCAATCCATGGATGAGGGCGATTATATTAACTTCCTGACCATTTCTGTTTGCTTACCTACCTCATTGACCATGATCTTCCCTCCATAAAGACTATCTTTGAAAAGCCTTATGCTGTACTTCCTTTACTAGGAGAATTGGGAGATGATGATACTTCTGGGATGTCAATCTGCTATGGACTTCAAATCAAGATACAAATGCGCTCTTCCTGCATATATGTTATTCAGAATAATCTGGGGAGGAGAATCATTTTGCTGATTCTGAAATATATTGTTGGAAGCAGATATGCCTGTGGCTAAGAAGTTAAGAATTGTTTAGAAATCATCAATCTCTTTATCTTATCATTTAGTATCCCAACATATTCCCCACACACTTCATTGATGGTTTACTTAAACATGTCCTAATGATTCCTGTACCCACAAAGTGTAGCTTGCAAATACAAGTGGCTTTGGAGACCTAAGTTCACTCACAGGTCATACCCCACAATAGTATCAGTAATTAGCAATGAAATCCCAATGCACCCTTGGTATTCAGTTGCTACTGATACAGGCAGAGGTAAGAAAGCAGTGGGGGTCTTTAGTTTAATACTGGAGAGCCAGCAAACTGAAACCGCTATGGTGAGTCCAAACCCACAACCTTCTCCTACTGACCAGTCTGGCACATTTACTTATCTATAGGTGTCACTGTGGAATAAACCCAAGAAGCTGGAAGAGAAACCTGGAGGTGGGGACAACTGCTGAGCTAGTAGAAGAGGATAAGATTTCCCATAGCACTATAGTCTAAAGACCTCTTTGTGTAACCTTTCAGTACTCTGTAATTATATAAGCCACATTAACCGGAAATATAAGTATGATTATAAAAAACTACTATTGGGTTTAATTTCTGATTATTTTAGCTTTACCATTGGGGATTTTTTAAAAAAACTTTCCTCATCCATGATTACATGTGGCTTAATTCTGAGCCACATAACTTAAAAGGCTTTTTTAAAAAGCATGTTAAATATTAGGTTATGTATACACATACACAATACTAACTCCAGAAAAAAAGGAAAGAATTAAGATTTTACACTGGCATACACACTTATAAAAGAAACTGTAAGTTTTACTTTACAATAACAGTGTTTTGGAACTGCCCAGCTTACTATAAAAATTCTCAGCAATAAGCTGTGAAGCAGCATCACTTGGTTTATGGTTTAGTTGTACAAAACCTTAGCCTCAAAGGAATGTCATTTGGTATGGAAAATTCTGCTTTTAGTCTTGAACCATTTTCTTTCATAAACAGCTGAATTTTATGTGTCAAACAGAGCCCCCAAGTGTCTGGAACTTTTTCCTGCTTTATAGGTATATATACTTCATAATAATTTCTGATCTCATTTTAGCAAATAGTCAGAGCATCTGATCCTATCACAGTGTTGATACTTCTCATGTGTGAACCAAATTAAATGCCTTTATGGGAGATCTCTGGAAGCCATATATATTAAAGCTCTTTTGAGTGTTCTGGAGAAGAGAAACTTTTCCATATCTGTTTGGAAGATCTTTAAGGCAACTTGCCTCATTTACTTCCACAATCAATCACAGACCTTTTGGGTGGCTGTCCTAATCTGGAATTTCCTCCTTGGGAAGCATATCTTGTCTCCTCTCTAGTGGCCTTCCACAAAAACACACTCCCTTTTTAGGAAGGCATTTAGTTGTAAAATGCTGAACCCTTTCTACTCTTGAATATTTTTATTGCTGTTTTAATATTTTTCAAGTTTTCATTGGCATATTGTAACCGACTTAACATTAACTTGCAGTTTTATATCTGTTATCTTTTTCAGCTCTTGCGCTCACTCTCTACTAACACAATATCTACTAAAGTCTAATGGTAAGACAAAAGACCAATATTCACCCATCTGGGAATATTTAGGACAATGTGTAAGAGGAAGTAAATGTATTTGTTCAGCTACACTATATTTAACCACCCTACAAATACACATAGGAATGACTCTTCTCTTTGCCACATAGCATGTGGCATTTTAGAGTTAATATCGTTGCATTGCCAATTGGCTGCTCCCCGGGAAACTATTTGTTTTGTTTAACTGACTGGCACCTTTCACGATTTATTTGCAGCTATGCAATTAAATAACTGAGGGTAAATGTAGCTAATTCAGAATAAGAACAAGGCCAAGAACAAAACATGTTTTTTGTCATGTACTTAATTTGGAAAGGAAGCAAGCAAGTAATCTCTCAGGGGAACTAAATAGAATATTTCAGGATTCTTACAGTCTTCCTTTCACACACAAAGAAACTGTCAGATTAAAATAAAGAACATGAAGATTTACAGAACAATAAGTTTTTGTCCGATTTGTGAAGTTGAAGGCTTTCACAGCCAGAATCTATAGTTTTTTGTAGGGTTTTCGGGCATGTGGTCATGTTCTGGAAGAGTTTATTCCTGATGTTTTCCCAGCATCTGTGGCTGGCATCTTCAGAGAATGCTGGCATGGGAGTGAGTGGGGTATATACATATATTGTGTGACTCTTGGTGGAGGAAGTGATTTACATGTTAATCTCAATGTTGATCTGTTGTTGAAAGGCAAGGCTTCAAGGTGTCTATTTAATTAATGATCCATTGTCAGCAGGGAAATCCCCCTGACCCTGGATGGCTTTCATTTGCATGGGCTCGGTGTTGATTTTGGTGTTTTTCAGCACTGTTAGCTAAACTTTGTATACTTTAAGAGTATCTTCTTTCATGTTGAAGTTGTCTAGGTGTTTATGGGTTTCAATGTCTTCCCTGTGCATTCTGATCTGATAGTTGTTGGCATCTGGGTCCAGAATTTCAGTGTTTTCAAATAGCATTTTATGCCCTGGATGGTTTATAACGTGTTCTGCTACTGCTGATTTTTTCTGGCTGACCCAGTCTGCAGTGTCTCTCGTGTTCCTTGATTCATCTTTGGACGCTGTTTTTGGTGGTCCCTATGTAGACCGCAGTTGTACGGTATCTGGTAAACTCCTGTGGCTGTGAGAGGGTCTCTCCTGTCCTTCGCTGAGTCCAGTATTTGCTTGATTTTCTTGGTCAGTTTGTAGACCATCTAGAGGTACTGTTTCTTCACCAGTTTCTCTATACTGTCTGTGTCTTCTTTGATGTATGGTAAAATGCATTCCCTTTGGGTGGTTGTTTGTCTTCACTCTTATAGATTTTTCTGGGTATGGCAGTCCTTTTGATGTCTGAGCTGGAGCCTATAGAGCCCAGTCCAGGTGCTTCAATTCTGTAAAATTGTTTCCCAGGTAAAATAAACATGATCTTCAACCCCCTAATCTCACTCTAATGTATATACAAATTGCAATGGTATCTCCGTTACAACTGCCTTTGAGAACATTGACTCCATATACTGGAGTGAATATGCACCTCCAACTCCAGTCACTAGTTCATCTTTGGAAAAGAGATGATGGTTACATACTGTGAAGGTCCATTCCAGACTGTGAAGGAAACATCAATAAATGGATTAATCCCCATTGCCAGCCAGGCCAGGCCAGAGTCACATGACTGAACAATTCTCTTTTTAGACTCTTGGTCCCTGTGCCAGTTCTTCCCATAGCACAGAGAAGGAAGCTTCCGCACACATATCCTTAGCATGGCGTGATTCTCTCTCTGGCTTGGTACCACATGTTCAGTTTGTCCAGTGAATAGACAGGAGGATCAGTCCACAAAAAACACTGTGTCTTCCCTACATCCAAGCTGGCCAGGCAGGATTCCAAAGCTCTTGATAACCATGATAACCACGCATTCAGTTCCCCTCTCCCACATGATGTTGTAGCTGTTGTGTGGTTGACCCATAAGGGACTGTAGTAAAAGTGAGTTTTTTTAATTACATAAAAAATCTGTTAATGCCTTCCCTTAGCACTGCTGTCCCATTTGATTTGATCTGCAGCGTGAAAAATTCAATTTCACTTTCTTGATTATTTTGATGGGAGATCCAGCCCCTTTCTAGAGTCCTCTACTGTCCCTGCAGTGCTCTCTCTCTCTCTCTCTTACACACACACACCTCTACCTTCCTTTCTCCCACCCTTCTTCCTCTCTCGACTCCTTCCCAAAACTGCCACATGCCTTTTCTTGGGGATTGAGCAGAGGGGAGGTAGGGAGAGCAGAGATGGGAAAGGCAGGAAATTGCAGTGTAATGAGTTTTGGACATTAACAGCACTTTAATTCCAGATCAAGACTGAAGTTGTGGGATGAGAATGCCATCCTACTTTTTGCATGCCATGGAAATACAGCAGGGGAGCACCTGATGTGATAAGGCTCAAGAGAAGTTAAAATGCATTTTTTCTGTCTGTTGATCAGCAGGTCATGAGCTTAGAGACTGAAAAGCTAAAATACCATATACGTTGAGCTCATGTATAAGTCAAGGGCAGGTTTTGGGGCCAAAATGATGGATTTTGATACGGCCCATGGATAGGTTGAGGGTAAAACTTAGGGGTATGAAACAAAGGATGTAAAGGATGAAGCAAAGGAAAAGAATGCCAAAGAACTTGCAAAGGTCCAGCTGACATAACTGTGCTAACACTAAAGGCTGGATGGATGAGAGAGTAGAGGGGGTTGGTGCTTCTTTTACATACTCCGAGGATGGACTAAACTCTCGTTTTTCTGCCACTCTACAAACAGAAGAGAATGATTCCTTTTTTAAATAAGAGTTAAAGTACTGTACAGTACTTACAATGACCCATGGTCATTTTTCCTTTCACAGAGGAAGAACTTGTGAGAGGCAATGTGAATTCAACTATAATAGAGGACAGTGGTTTAGAAGCAACAGCTAGTTTAAGAGGCAAGAATTTCAGCAAGTGAGGAGAAGAGCAGATTGTTGGGTAATTATAGGCAGTTACTCAAGGTCATAATGTTTTTATAGGGAATCCATTTAGCATGGATTTTGTCATGTACATTTTTCCTTACTTATACTGATAGCAAAAGAGAAACAGAAAATTGTAAGATTGTCTTCTACAACTTGGAACAACTGAGAGAGTTTCATGTAGTAGCAAGTTTAAAGGGTTTTAGTCTCTCTTGTTTATGGTGCCAAAAACTAATGGTACTTATTGTCCAGTATTGGATTTGGATTCCAGAACGGTTTGGTAAAAGATGAAAGATTTAAAATTGAAACCTTGCAGTCTGTTAGGGCTGTCTGTTTGGCACTTGTGCATTTTGTGTCTTTTGTCAAGGACAAACATGTACAAATGTGTATAGATCACGTAATTGTGAAAGCATACATTTACAATCAAGGTAGAGTGCAGTTACTTCCTCTAATCAGAGAATCAAACAAGATTCTGAAATGAATGGAACAGACTGTAAAATCAATAATAGCAGTGTATTTAAAAGGCTCTCTCGTTGTTCAGGCCAATTGCTTGAGCAGACATGCGATAAACCAAGGGGAATAGTAATTAAATCAGGAAGTTTCTCTGAAGATGCCAGCCACAGATGCTGGCGAAACGTCAGGAAGAAACTCTTCTAGAACATGGCCACATAGCCCGAAAAAAACCATAAAAAACTATAAATCAGGAAATCTTTAACTTCTTAGACAGGTGTTTTGGTCCATTCCAGGTCGATTTATTAACATCTGGTTGGAATTACAAGTTAAACAGATATTTTTCAGCAGACGGAGACAAAGGTGCAGAGCAGCATGATGCTCTGGAAGTGACATGGCCTACAGGAATACTGTATATATTTGCATCATTCAAAAGGTGATAACCAAGATTCAAATAAAAAAATGTTACAGTGGTACTAAAATCACCATATTGGCCATGTCATCCTTTGTCTTAACTAATGGTGAGGAATGCTGGAAATTGCAGTTCAACATCATCTCACCTTATAGGCTTGAAAAGTAAATATTAAAGCCTGAATACAGACTCCATGAAGAAAACCTGTGAACTACTAATGGGTTGAGTAGGAAAGCTCCAAAGAAAGAAAGAAAGAAAGCATTTATATGAAGGTGTGATCCTAAAACAAACTTTCCATGTTAGAGAGGACCAAGTGGGGAGCAGACACCTGTCTTGAATCCAACAACTGAATCCAAATCTGTTTGGATATGCTAAAATCTCTCTAAGCAGTGGCCAATAAAGCTATTGTGACATCAGCATAGAAACAGGGTTTCATATAAGTATTGAGTGGCAGAACAAAGCATTCAAAGACATAGCCACGTTAGTCTGGAAAATCAGTATGCAAGGGACCCTGTAGCACCTTTGGGACCAACTGAAAGAAAGAAGCCGATACCATGAGCTTTCATATTGTTGAGCCTACTTCCTCAGATGTATGTTTGAAGTGTTTGGAACAAGGCATGGTATATTAGAAACCTTAGCAGAATAGTCAGCAGTCAAATAGAATGCAAAAAGCCCAACTGCTGCTAGCCAGGTTTGGGTAGAAATAGGTCCCTGAGACAGAAGGTGAGGCAGAGTAGAGAATTATTTTTCAACCTTGGCATCTTTTCAAAACAGAGCTACTTCTCTGTGAACATTTTGTGTCCTCCCTGCAGTGATAAACACAGTAAAGAAGACAAGCCCACCTCTACTTTTATGCATTTTGAACAAATGCAGCTACAGAACTGTGCCAGCAAGATTACAAAAACAAAGGAATTGAAGACAACATTCATTCTTTCCTTGCATTAAACTCTTTCAGCAGCTTTAAACTTTTTCAGTTCAGTAAAGTCACAAAAGTATGTTTACAAGCAAAAAACTATAATCAGGCAATAATCTTATACTGGATATAACAGTAAAAATGTCTTTAGCCTGATATAAAAGATGGACAACATATCATATCCATTGCCACTCATTCCATCCTATGACATATATTTCCCATATTTGGCCTCAATTAACTATTGAATCAACAATGCATTCATTTACTCCACAGCAATATGTGCATAACAGGAAGAGACTTACTGTGTGGCTTGGTCTACCATGTTTGGTTTTTGTACAACTTTCAAGTTACTTCATAGGATAAAAAAGGTACTTACGTTTCTCCAGATTTCCTGTAATTTTCTGGGCATTCCAAAGACAGACAGCGGAAACCACCCTGAATGTTGAAGCAGGTCTCATTGTACGAACAGGTATGTATTTCTGCCACACACTCATCAATATCTGTTTAAAAAATGGAGGCATGAGAAAAAGAAACATGCTTACTGTGTGTAGACAGAGTTGGCAATGGCCTGGTTTACAATGAGGCAACAAACCTACATCAGGCTGTACTATGTCAGACTGCAGTGTGGAGTTCACATAACTACATTATATATTTTTTAAAAACCCTTCACATATAAAGGCAACATATCAGGAATAACAACAGGGGTAGAGTGTGAGACTGAAAGGTTATAGTACTACTACAACAGATTTGATGCCTAAGGTGGAAAATCAAGAGCTTCTAAAACAATAATGATAAATCAAATAACTAATAACTTTGCTAGTCATTAATGGAAAACTACAAACAGTCATTTCACTCCATCATATGGTACCACTGGTCCTCAAAATGGTGAGAGATGGATCTGGTGTGGGGAAAAAGATGGAATTTACTAATCAAGAGGGAACTGGGAAGGGATATCTGTCTCATGATGAAGTTGCTTGACAAAAAATTATTTCCAGATTTCCCCTACACAATGTACATTACCACAAAACATTACAACAGTTCAAGGAATGCCATCATCTCTAGACCATCAACACATGATGAGTGAATGAACACATAATGAATAAGAATGGACCCATTCTTATGGATGCCAAAATGTGTTATATTTTCAACGTACCTTGGCAGTTTCGTGCGTTGGGGGCCAACTTATAACCAGAAGAGGGGCAAGTACACTGAAAGCTCCCTGGAATATTAATGCACCGATAGGCACAGATATGTCCTCCAGTGGGTAAAGCACATTCATCAATATCTGAAAGGTATAGCCAATGATCAGCAAACACAATAGAGCCACTTGATAATGCTGCCCTAAATACTGTATGTGTGTCCTGTATGCATCACAGTGTTCATATTACTTTGAGGTGACCTTTTCTATTAGTGCTTTGGTTTATGTTATGTCATCTGCTATTTGTTGCAGTACCCTTCATGTGACACATCTGGCTGTGTGTGGATCCGGCCTAAGGGTCGATGCTAGAATTATGCTATGATAGGGAAGGCCATAACTCAGTTGAGGAGTACTTGCTTTTCAGGTAGAAATTCCCATAATCTTTAGTAAAAAGATTCAAGGAAGCAGAAGATGGGGAAGCCTCTGCCTGAGCCTTTGAAGAGCCACTGCTACTGCCAGTCACAGTAAACAACACTGGGATAGCTGGACCAATGGTCTTAAGTCAGTATATTATAACTTGGTATGAACAGTACATATATTGATTGCTGCTCACCTTCACATGTGATCCCATCTATATCACTAAGCTGGTAGCCCCGACGACAATAGCATTGGTAGGAACCATACACATTAGCACACTCCTGGCTACAGGGATTGCTTTCACATTCATTTAGGTCTGAAAGAAACAAAAATATATCAATGCAAAACACAATTTGTAAGCTGCTCTGATAGCCTGGCTGAAGAGCGGGGTATAAGTAAATAAATATTATTATTGTTGTTGTTGTTATTATTATAATTTATTAGCAATTTTATTCATTGTGGCCATTTACAATACTGATAGAGAGCTAAATTTATCCCATTTCATTTCATTCCTTCCCCTAAGGATCTAACTCAAAGTGGCATATATTTTTCTCTTCCCCCTACCCCCTGCAACTATTTTAATCTCACAACACAATGAAGTAGTTTAGGCTAAGATCATGAGACGGCTTAGGTGAAAATTATGAGATAGGTTAGCCCTCATTTGACACACAAATGTATACAGCACACTGGTTCTTTAAAATTATAATCCTATGCACATTTATCTGGACATAAATCCTGCTAAACTTAATGAGTTTACTTCACAGACAACATGTATAGGTTTCCACTTTAAATGTTGCAGTATGGCTGAACTTGCAACACAGAGCAACTTACCTTCACATGCAACTTACCTTCACATGACCTCCCATCGGTTGAAAGTTTGAAACCCATTGTACAGCTACAGTAGTAAGAACCAGCAGTGTTTTCACATTTGTGAGCACACAGGCGACCAGGGTACCGCCGGCATTCATTCACATCTATGGATATAAATACATAACTTTGAAGATTCCTGCTCAATTTTATGGGAAGGGACATATAGATGAACTGTTGTTGTTTCGTCAGTGTCACACAAATGATTTAGGGATTGTTTGAATGGATCACCCTACTTTTGACCCAATTCTTAACCTGATAAAGTAATAGTGCATTCGTAAGGCTTCACAAAAGAGTCTGGAGTAACAAACACCTGAGGCGAAGTACCAAAATCAGTGTCTATAGAGCCATTGTACTGTCTATTCTCCTTTATGGGTCTGAAACATGGGTCACCTATCGCCAACACCTACAACTCCTTGAATGCACTGTTTACGCACAATTCTAAATATACACTGGACTGACTATATGACAAATGTCCTTGAGCAAGCAGGGATCACCAGCATTGAGGCCATGCTATTTATGGAGGACGCAGCTGCGCTGGGCAGGACACATCTCTAGGATGAAGGACCATCGCCTCCCAAAAACAGTATTCTATGGTGAACTCGCCACGGGTCAGCATAAGAGAGGCGCTCCAAAGAAGAGATACAAGGACTCCCTGAAACAACATCTCAGTCTTGGCCTAACTGATCACCAACAATGGCCCGCCCTGGCCTCACACCGGGAGGCATGGAGACACACTATACACAATGTTGCAGCCTTTTTTGAAAGTTCACACCGAACGAGTCTCAAAGAGAAATAACAACGCAGAAAGAACCCAGAAACATCACCCAAGGAGATTTTCTGCTGTGCTTTCTGCAACTGGACTTGTTTATCTCGGATTGGCCTTTTTAGTCATCAACGCGCTTGTAGAAAGCGCGGGATGAATCCTTCCTGAATCTTCGTTTGCAAAGTAAAGCCAGAGAGAGAGAGAGAGAGAGAGAGAGAGAGAGAGAGAGAGAGAGAGAGAGAGAGAGAGAAAATAATGTAATAGCTGCTGAAAAAATATGCTACGACTTACCATTATTGCAGGACACCTGAATCACACCATGTCATGATAGAAAGGCATTCTGTCCTGTGCCAGCTTCAACACCCCATGCCACCATGGCAGGGGAGGACATCAGTAGTATGGAAAGAACATAGTCTTTCCACATGGAAAGATCATCATGTATAGAGCTTGGCAAAGATATCTTTTGGGCTAAAACTTCCAGAATACTTTCAGCCAGCATGAATAGTGGCTGGATGAGGCTAGAAGTTATCTCCTCCCAAAGAAAAACACCTTTGCTAGCCTCTGACCATATGTTGCTAAACCAGCATGCTTTTTTAATGGTTACCACTGGTAACAGAAGAGAAACCTGTACTGTATTAAAACAATTTAGAAAATGCAGCAGTTTCTGTGTTTGTTTATGCTGCTATCTTGTCCACAAGGGATGAAATGGTATTGACAGAGAGAAATTAGAAACTTTACCTTCCATTTCCTGTTTGTTGCTTCCTCTGTCAGCTATGCCTATACCAAAGTATTATGGGTAGATGGCATTATCTGGTTCAGCCAGGATTGTTCTATTGAAAAGTAATCAACTCATGCTGAACTCTCTCCTTCTTGCTTTTCTGGCCTATTATCTCTGTTCTCTCATGAAGGAGGATATGTTCTAACATATTGACCTGCTATCTTACAGTATAGAGATAGCTGCCCTGAACCCCATTTTGGGAGAAAGGCAGGATGTGGAGTACTCAAAAAGGGATAAATGTCAATCAATGGCTGGAACTGTCAAGAGTAAATTATTGTTAAAGTCTTCTTAATTTTCTAAGAAAAGTAAGAAGGAACTCTTTATCCAGCTATTCCACCCACAAACCCTTTAAAAACTTGCCCAACAAAGATCTCTTTACAGGAAAGTACTTCTGGCTTCTCTTTTCCCCAACTGACACTGAAAATTCTCTCAAGATCACTTTTGGTTCAGTGCCTGTTATCATTCCACCTTGGTGATAATACACAGACTGGCCTTCAATCTCATTCAACTAAAGACAACTCTGGCAGTTTCACAAGTATATCAAAAATAGATTTTAAATTTTGCCCAAGAGATCTTAACCAAAATCTTGAGACTGTTAACCACTGTGCACCACTCACATAAAAAAGCCAAAAGGCATATGCAGGGACAGGGGGAGACATATTTCATACCTACTGTACAACTAAAATCAGCAAAAATTAGTATCTTTAGAAAATTTCTTTTTCCATTAATATCTACAAGAAATGAAATGGCAATGCCTAAATCAAAAGTCTTGAGAAAGTAGCAGGTGGGCATTGCTAATAGTTTTAAAGCATCGAACAATAATTTACTCAAACTGTATGACAATACAAGATATATAATAAATTAAATGGTTGGTTATTTAAATAAACAAGTCATGCACGACAGCTATACATATACATTTATAGCTAAATACAAGGAAAAAATGCCACTGAATTATAGGATTTCTGTTTTTCCCAAAAAGTTTGGAAAACTGGACTGAAGTAACAGGCCAAGACTTTCTCAACAACAATTCATGCCACCTACCAGCACACGTTCTAGTGATTCCATCAAAATAGTAGCCAGCTTGGCACTCACAACGATAACTTCCTGGGGTATTGGTACAAATGTGACCTTCTCCACAAGGCTGACTGGGTGCCAAACACTCGTCTACATCTTGTAGAAGAGAAAGGTTAGAAAAATAATTTAAGGTGGAAGTATAACATAAGAACATAAGAAGAAGGAAAAAAACTTTGGCAGATAAACCATCAAAAGTAGCCTTAGTTAGGAATACTCATCACTAGAGTGTTGGTTTCATTGTCATCAGACTGGAGAGCTTTCTTTAACAGGTTTTAAGAGGTACAGACCCAGCCATGCTAAATCACAACTGGATTCCAGTTGCACTAACTGAAGAGTTAAGTAAATTACAAGAAAATGCAGTGGCTTTTTCATCTCCTTTCCATCTAGGTCCTATATGCTACATCACAGAGAGGACTGTGCAAAAACCATCAAACAATCTATGTTATTGGATAGTCTCTGAATTAGTCTCCAGGGCACAGCTTCTAGATGCTCCCCAGTATTGGGATAAATGGTTCTGGTACTACAAAATCCCTCACCTTGAGGTTTCCCACTAGGAGGAGCCAAAGGTTTATTGTTGTTACTGCCTTAATGTTGACTTCAACCTTTGGCAATCTCTATCAATGAGAGACCTTCAAGTCACTCTATCAACAACAGTCCTGCTCAGGCCTTGCAGATTCATGGCCATGGCTTTTCTGAATGAATCTATCTATCTGCTATTTTCCTGTTGAGCTCCAAGCTCAAGAGAGTTTACCAAGCGTTATCATCTATTCTAGTGAGTCCTTTCTTCTCATGATACGGCTAAAATAAAACAACCTCATTTTAGTCAACTTGGCTTTGGGGGAGAGTTGAGGCTAATTCGCTTTAGGATCTATCCATTTTTAGCACTCTATAGTATTCACAGAACTCTTCTCCAACACCACATCACAAGTGAGTTGATTTTCTTCCTATCAGCTTTTTCACTGCCCAACTTTCACAACCATGCATAGAAATGAGAAATATTATGGCATCATTACTTTGTTATTCAGCGATACATTCTTACACTTCAGGATCTTGTCTAGTTCTTTCATAGTTGCCATATATGCTTTACTGTACATATATTTTTGGTTAAACATATTAAGTTAAACATATCGAGTGATAGGATACAGCCTTTCCTGACTGCTTTGTGAGTTGGAAACCTTTCCATTTCTCCATATTCTGTCCTAATGTCTTGAGTACAAGTTACACATCAGGACAATCAAATGTTGTGACACACCCATTTCTTTAAAAATCCATAATTTTTCATGACCTATACAATCTATACAATTTTGATATAATCTATAAAGCACAGGTTGATTTTCTTTTGAAATTTCACAGTGTGTGTTTACTATACAATCCTTAGTATACTTTCTTTCCTGTACCCAGCTTAAATACCTGGCACTCCTCACTCCATGTATGGTAAGATTCTTTGTTGTAGAATTTTGAGCAGCACATGGGCGGGTTACAGACCGCCATTTAGTACGTAATGAATACGTACTAGGGTTAGGAAGGGGAGGTGCTTCCGCACCCCCTAACCCTAGTACGTATTCTGTACGTACAATATGGCGGTGGCCGTTCCACACGGCCGCTGCCATATTTACATATCGGACGCTGTGCGTCCGCATGTGTTACAGCGTCTATGACGTCGCGAGTCCGCCCCTGGCGCCTCGCAACGTCATAGAGGCGCCGCTTAAAGAAGCTCCATTTTGGAGCTTCTTTTTTGCTCTGTAACGGAGCCGCGCGGTTTGGCTGCAGTGGCTCCCTTACGGAGCAAACAGCAGCAGTGGCAGATCGCCGCAAAGTGGCGGTTTATAACCCGCCATAGTTTCCATGGGAAATTAATGTAATGGTCCCATGGGTACTGCAGTCCCTGGTGTCCTCTTTCTTGGGGACTGGAATGTATACTGAGTGTTTCCAGTCTGTGGGTCACTGTTTTGTTTTCCAAATCTTTGATAGTTTTTAGTTAGATTCTGTCTCTATAGCTTGAAGTAGTTCTGTTTGCATGTCGTCTGTTCCTGCTGACTTATTTCTCTCAGGTGCTCATACTCAGTTATCAATCTCACTGGGTAACCATGTACAAGTCACTCTCAGTCTAACCTACACTCTACACTCTACAGACATGAAACAGGATTGGGGGTAGGAGAGAACCATACATTATTTATTAATTAAAATATTTATACCTCATATTATATCACGGTATCTCAGAGTGGAATTAAGTTAAACCATGTATGCTATTTTGAGTTGGCTGGAGGAAACATGTGGTATAAATATAATAAACTAATCTGTTGGAACAGTATACTTGACAAAGTGCAACTGACCTACACATCTTGTTCCTTCTTCATTTAGATGGTAGCCTCGTCCACAGTTTGGCACATTCCTGTGGCAAGCATAGGAGCCATCTGTGTTGATACATGTCTGCCCAACAGGACAAGGAGCATTAGCGGTCAGGCACTCATTAATATCTGCAATAACACACATACCAAATTAAAATGGAAACTCAGAAGGTTAAGAGAAGAGAGTTTTCCTTGAAATCTTAACTGAAAATGTTCACTGATTAGACAAAGCTCATGGAGCAGCAACAAATATAAATGAGGGACATTATCAAGTGGCAAAAAAGGGACAGTTAGGGGCTAAACAGACGAGCAATAAATGCTGACATCAGAGTGGGAGCATGGCAACTGCATGCCACATGCCCCGACTCTGCGCCGATGCCAGAGTCACACCATTTCTTTGGTGCAGCATTTAGATGCACTGTGCCAAAGAAACCCTGAAAAGCCACCATGATGATGGCAAGGGCACCTTTTTGCTGGTGCTAAAAGGAACGGCATTTTGCCATTCTTGTTAGTGCCAACAAAGCACCGGATCAAGGCTGTGGCATCTGGTTGCTGTGGCCCTGACCTGGTGAGGAAAGGAGCGGAGGGACATCACTTCAAAGGGGTGGTCTGTTTTGCCCCTTAATTTCTATAAAGTAGTAACTGGAGAACTCACACATCCAATTCAATGAAAATTGGCTTCCAGGTGCAACATGGCTTACCAATACAGTTGCCTAGAGCATCTTGTATAAAACCACTCCTGCATTGTTGCTTGGGTCGGCAACGGAAGGATCCTGGAGTATTCTGACAGATAAAATCGGGGAGGCAGTTATGAGTACCAGTCTCACACTCGTCAATATCTGGTACATCACAAAAGAAAGAATTTGTTAGCAGAAGATTTCACAAAACTGTCTTGTCATGCTTCAGACAAAAGCAACATCTAAGCAGGTCAATTAAATTAGTTTCCAATCTAAGGACAGCACTACTTTGTAGGCCTGAGATGAAATTATATGTGACTACATCTATTTCTGTATTTGGCAGTGGGAATCTGTGATGCAAATGTGATGGAGAATCGGTCTGTAAATTCTTTGCACCACTTTTTCCCCAGAAAATGTTCTCCAAGGCCATTTATCCTCATGTTGGGTTCACTTCTTGTTTCAGAACAATATCTCCATCTGAGGAAAAGTAATTTTAAAAGGCTTCAAAGTACATTTACAGTAGTGAGTCGGCAGGGCGGGATGAGTGAAATGCTCTTTCCTACCTGTTGATTTTCCTTTCAGTTTCTATATTAGCACTGTGAGAGAAGCACAGGGTTGTGAACTGGTTTAATAATAATTCTGCCCTTGCCCCTTAAGAGTCTGCCAATGGTAAGTTCTGAGAGGATGAGCATGCTCATCAAATATTGTCCCTAGCCTTCTTTAGGGAGAAAACATAATAGTGGTAAAATTGTAAGTGAAAAGCAAATGGTTGGAGAATGAATGGTTGATACTTACTGAGAACAATCATTCTCGTGAGACTGAAGGAACAGCCCACAATACTTGGGTTTATCCCTCATGCCAACCTTGACAGGCAAGATTCACAAAATTCCTGTCCAGCTTTGGTGGCTTGGATATATCCCATGTGTGGTGGATTGTGTCTCCAGCCTCACAGAGAATGAGTGGTTGACACTTACTAGAATGGTTATTCTTGTGAGGCTGATGACACAAACCACAACACATGGGCTAATCCATCATGCCAACAGTTCAGGCAGAATCTAAAGTTTCTAAACCATTGTAACTGTTTCCTCCAATCCCTCTCTCCTCAGTTTTCATTTTTTAGTCTACGATTCAACAACATCAGTCTAAACTTCATTGAACCTTCCTTCCTTCCTCTCTCTCTCCCTCTCTTTTCTTTTGTCCATGTGTGGAGGTGGATTGTTTCATCAGCCTCACAAGAATGACCGTTCTCGAAAAGTGTCAACCATTCATTCTTTGTGAGGCTAACATGCTTAACATGATAAGCATGTTAGCGGCATAATGGTGAACTGTGTCTAACACAGTGAAACTTAAGATGGAACTTTGGTACTCTTCAGCAAACATCTATCTTTCCTGGGAAAATGTTGAAGCATACCTTTGCAAATATTATTGTCAGTTAATTCATAGCCAGTTCCACAACTGGTCTCACGTTGACAGCGGAAAGATCCTAGGGTATTGATACAAATTTGTCCAATGCCACAAGTATTGCTTGTAGTAATACACTCATTAATATCTAGGGGAGAGAAATCAAGTAAAAAGAGCTGAAACTGTAAATTTATCATTTAAATTAATATCAATTATTTCTTTTTAAAATATTTTGATGAAAATTTTTTACTTGTACACCGCTATGATCAAAGCAGAATAGCGGTCTATAAATAAAATAAATAAAAAATAAAATAAAGAAAATCATCATTATAATCCAAAAGACAAAAAGCCTAAACAGTTGAAGGAGGAGAACATCATGCATAAATAGATCCTCAAAGCAACAAAAATATAGCTCTCTTATAACAAGTATGGACAACTGGGGAGTGCTAGGGTTGAACATTAACACCCTCTTCCAGGGAATCTTAGAAGGCCACATTCCCCAACTACATCACCTGCCCAACACAAAATATGAACAATAAAAAAGTTCAAATCCATTGCCCTCTGGGGACATCTCCATTTTCACCCTCATAGAATCATAGAGTTGGAAGAGACCACAAGGGCCATCCAGTCCAACCCCCTGCCATGCAGGAACTCTCAATCAAAGCATCCCTGACAGATTACCATCAAACCTCTGTTGAAGGGCCTGGGACACTTTTTTTTATCAAACCTCTGTTGAAGGGCCTGGGACACTTTTTTTAATTGGTAGTGACCCCCATGTTATTTCCTGTTTACTTCCTGTTTTAGAAAAAGGTATATCATGGGCCTTAAGTGGCCCCAGGAGATAAAATATTCTATATACTCATCTATAAGTCTAAAAATTTATGCCCAAAAATTGACCCCAAAATCCCAGGTCGACTTATTTAGGAGTCTGTATGGGAATGAGACAACAGCCCTTTCAGATTCCCCTGTGCAGTTTTTTTTCTGTTCTGAGCCAATCAGATAGAATCCTTGGTGTGACTGATTGCTCTTTGTTTAATAAACCCTCTCCTGCCCATGCGCTTCGCTGTCTCAGAGTGAAGGTTGAGACACTGAAACCTCGTATTTATTGCTGCTTCCCTTTTACCACTCGCATACACACACTGAAGGAGCCTCTAAGTTTTACACTCGACCTATCCATGTGTCATGTCAAAATTCATAATTTTAGTCCCAAGACTGTCTCTGTCCAGTATCCAGGTCTGAAACCAGACTGGAGCTGAAAAGCCTCCACATGCTCTAGTACCTTATCCTCAAATGGATGTCCTCAGGAGTGTGCATCAGGGGAGTTCAGAAGGTGCAGACCCTACCAGAGGGAGATGAATACTCACTGTCTGTTCCAAGATCCTTGGCTGCCCCACTTCACTACCCTGAGTTCCCCTGCCCTCCACCCACTGTAACCACTAAAGTGGTGGATTGCTCATGCTGCTACCTGGTAGCCTGATATGGCTGCTGGCCAGGCCAGGAATGGGAGTTGCTGGTGGCGGCAGCAGTGGTGGCCATGGAGTCCTCCACTTACTGCTGCCATTGCCTCTATTTTCCTCTTAGGCAGGAGCCTCGCCAGACACAGAAGTGGCTGCTGGGTGGCAGCAGCACTTTTCCCAGATGCCTGGCACACCACTGTTTTTTAAATTTGTTATTTATACTTTTTAATGCTTTCATATTGTTTTTAATTTGTATTGTTCTAAATTTCTTGTGAGTCACCTTGAGTCCCTATAGCAGGAGAAAAGCAGGATATAAATAAATACATTTAATAATAATAATTTGCTTTTAGTTCTTAAAAGCTATGAAAGCACATCAGGAAATATCTGTTACCTGAGAGATCACCTCTCTAGGAATCTCAAGGTTCTCCAGTGCAACTCTATAGTCAACATCTGCCAGACATTGACCAGAGAATTGTGCTGGGAGAGCTACAATGCCTAGTGGAGTGTTCTCTCTGGGAATCTCTAGATATTCCCTCGGTGAGGACACAAGAGAGTCTTCTCAGTAGCTGCTCCCACCCTCTGGAACTCCCTTCCACCAGAGGCTAAGTGGGATATAAATCCTTGAATAAATAAAATAAAATAAATCCTCAGGGGACTTCCGGGCAGGGAGGCGTTGAAGGAGGACGCAGGTCCGAGAGCTCCGAGACCTGGTCTCCTACAACAGCGGTTCTTGGAGGAACGGGACTTACTCCAACCCGTCCTTAACTGCCTCTGAGACGAGGGGTTACCTAGTGGTTTGCCGGGGGTTTCCTTGAGGAAGACGTGGATGCCAGGAGACACACCATGAAGGTTTGAATCCGAGGCGGCGCTCCCAAGGGAACCGCAAAACCGAAGCCTCCCGCTGTTGTTGCTCGGGCGCGCCCGAGACCAGAAACGCCCCCGCTTACAGCAAGCTTCAATATTAAAAGTACTTTTAAGAGTTGAGGAAGATAGAGGCACAACCTAGATGAAGAGATTTCCCCTCGCTTCCAGCCGATGATAACCTCCGGAGGGAGAGACGCGACGAAAGGCGGAGACGAAAGGTGGAGAAGGGGAGTAAAACGCGGGCTCTGCAGTAAAGACCGCAGTAAAGCAACAAGACTGTCGCAAAAGAGCATGGAATTTACAAACTAAATTGACTTGAGACGGATGCTAAGACAGTGACATTTAAGGGATACAGAGGACATAAACACCAAAAGGAGGAAGAAATTAAAAGGACTGTGAGTACATCAAGTGGGGAAGAAGGAGAGGAAGGAACGAGGGAGGGGACTTGAGTAGTGGTGTAAGAAAGAACTAAGGAAATAGAACCTATGTTTGGCAATTACAACAATAATAATAATATACAACAAAGAAGAAATTATCCCTCAAAACAAGACGTGGAAAAATTTAAAACAAGTCAAAGTAACGCTGGCTATAGCATTTCAACAACACAAACTGTGCTCTTGAATTGTGTAAAGCCTGTTTGTAGTGCTTCTTGTTAAGCAGAAAATAGGAACTTATAAGAACAAAAAGGACGGAGCCTGAAAGGATCCTCCCCTGTTTTTCTGCACTTGAGGCTGTGGGAAAAAGAAGCTTACCTCCTCTGGATGGAAACCAGAAAATCCAAGCAAAGGAGAGAGAAACTGGAAGAGCAGGAAAAAATGGCAACCAGCAAAAAACCCCAAATTCAAACCCAAATACAATCACAAATACAAAGAAGAGGATCCTCAGAGGGCACAATAAAAATTACAGATCCAATAATGCACTTAATTGAAGAAGTAGGAAAGATCAGGCAAGAGATGAGGGAATTACGCCAGGAGATGAAAGAGGATTTGAGAGGAACGAATCAAGAAATCAGAGGAGAAATCAAAGAAACGAGAGAGGAAATTAGAAAAGATTTTAAAAAAGAGCTGGATAATTTTGGAAAGAAAATGGAGAAGATGACATCTGATATCAAAACCACTCAAAAAGAGGTAGAAAAAATAAAAGAAAGAACAGTAGAATTAGAAAATACCTCAAGGCAAATTTTAAAGAAACAAGAGCAACAACAATTCACTGAATGGAATAATGAAATGCGATACAGAGACAGATGCATCAAAATTCGAGGACTTCCGGAAAAGAGCAATGAAAATCTCGCGGAAAGATTGATACCAGATTTAGCTAAATATATGGGATTACCTGTGGAGACGATGGACCAGGAAATAGATAAATTATTTCGCGTGAACTCGATTCAAGCACGAGAAAAGAAGATGCCGCGCGATATTGTGACTTGTCTAGTAAGAACAAAAATTAGAGACCAGATAATACAAAAGAACTTCGAAGAAAAATTTATAGTAGAGGACCAAGAAATAAAAATTTTTAAAGATTTACCTCCTCAAATTTTAGCGGCGAGACTTAAATATAAAACATTGACCCAAATTCTTAAACACCTGAACATTAACTATAGATGGGAACGCATCGAGGGATTATCATTCTACTACAACCAAAAAAGATACAGAATAGATAATGAGGAGAAAGCGCGGGAGATGGAGAAGAAATTAAGAAGAGAATCTAGAGAGAAAGAGGATAAAAATAAGGAAAAAACAACACAACCAAGAGAATGGAGACCGAGATATAACAAAGAGAAAAAACACGAGGAAAAGGAGGAAAATAACTCAGATATAGAGGAAGAAGAACGAATAGATAATATAAACCCCAAAGAACAATTAAGAGTTGAGACAATATCGCCTTCGAAAAATCACAACCTCTTGTTTGATTTTGAGACCTGACGAGCCTTCCCACTAAACGGACCTAAACGGATCTCAAATTAAAGTAATAATTTCCTTTACTTTCCTTTTTTTTTAAGGATTTCCTTTTTTAATTGCATTATACAGGATAAATAAATAAAGAGAATCGATAAAGGGGAGGAAGGGGTGGAAAAAAAAAAAGTGAAGGAACTCACCGCGTGAGACAATTTAAACGTATTTCATTACTTATTCATATAAGTAGGATGCCTATTAAAATAACATCTTGGAATGTAAAAGGAATCAACTCAAAATACAAGAGAAGTATTATATTTCACCACCTAGAAAAACTGAGAAGTGACGTTACATGTATCCAAGAAATTAAAATTAAGAAAGAGGAAGAGAGATTCTTAAGAAATCCCAAATTGGGCCAGTGTTTCACTTCACTATCAACCAAAAGAAAAAAAGGAGTATCAATTTTTGTTAACAAAAAATATCAAGCGAGGGAGATTTTTAAAGATAACGAAGGCCAATGCATTGCTGTTGAAATTAAATTTAAAAAAGTGACGATATTAGTGATAGGAATATACGCGCCTACAGAAAATCAAGAAAAGTACTTTACAGAGATCAATAAACAAATAAAAAATACTAACTACCATAATATCATACTACTTGGCGACTTTAACGCAGTCCCCGAACCCATAATAGATAGGAAATCAAATATAGGGAAAAAAATAAGACCAAATCAGGGAAAGTTACCACTCACTTTTTTTGAATTGAAACAAGATAACGCCCTAGAAGATGTATGGAGACTCAAGCACAGAGACGAGAAGGGTTTTACCTTTTTCTCCGAAAGTCACAACTCCTTCTCGCGTATTGACTTATTCTATGTATCGAAAAATCTACTACCACTAATCCAAGATATGGATATCCTCCCGAAAAGAGCATCGGATCACAACCCCATAAGCTTAGAGCTAAAAGAAAAAAAAGTGGAATATAACTGGAGACTACAAAATAACTTATTAAAAGATGATAAGACCAAAGATAAGATCAAAGAAACATTGAAATTATACTTTAAGGAAAACAAAACAGAAGGAATAGCGAATAAAACCATCTGGGACGCAGGGAAAGCCGTAATAAGAGGCGAAATTATAAAAATGCAAATAGAACTTAGGAAAAAAGAGAAACAAGAAGAGAAATTATTGACGGAGGATTTAAGAACTACAGAAAAGGAATGGAAAAGAACAGGAGACATAGCACTCAAACACCGAGTAGAAGAGATACAACATCAATTAAAAATAATAACCTTGAAAGAATTAGAAAGAAAATTAAAATTAGCCAAACAAAAACACTTTGAATCAGGAAATAAGACTGGGAAACTTCTGGCAAGTAAACTAAAAGATTATCGTGGAAGGAAAATTACGACGGAACTAAGGTATAAAGGAGAAAAATTGACTGATCAGGAAAATATTCTAAATGCCTTTAAGGAATTTTTTGAAACCCTATATAAAGAAAATTTAAAAACGGTACAGGAAAAAAAAGAAATAGGTAACTACTTAGACAAACAGGAAATCTTAAAATTGGAGGAGGAAGAAAAGATAGAACTGAACCAACCATTTACTAATGGAGAGATTAGAACAGCAATACAGAGACTGAAACCCAATAAAACACCTGGCCCAGATGGCTTTACAGCCGAATATTATAAACAAATGCAAGAGATCTTGATAGATCCTCTGAAAGAGACTTTGAACGAAATTAATACTTACGGGATACCTGACTCTTGGAAACTGGCCTATATATCTGTGATCCCAAAAGAAAATAAAGATAATAAAGATGTCAAGAATTATAGACCGATCTCTCTGCTCAACGTCGATTATAAGATATTCTCTTCCATCATAGCAGAGAGATTGAAAAGGATTCTAGGTAGAATAATACATGAAGACCAGAGCGGCTTCCTTCCTGGAAGGCATCTAAAGGACAACATCAGAACAACGATTGATATTATTGAATACTTTGAACACCACAATGAAAAAAAAATGGCCATGGTGTTTTTGGATGCAGAAAAGGCATTTGACCGTGTAAACTGGCACTTCCTGTTGGAGACCATTAAGAGAATGAATATGGGAGAGAGCTTTTTGAAGTGGATTGAGAACATATACGGAGACCAAAAAGCTCAAATAATTGTTAACGAAGAAAGAACTTCCAATATCAATATTGAAAGGGGAACAAGACAGGGGTGTCCGCTTTCACCCTTACTGTTCATAATGACTTTAGAAGTCCTGAACACCAAAATAAGAAATGACCAGTTAATAAAAGGCATTCAAATTAAAAAAATATCAATTTAAGTTGAGAGCATTCGCAGATGACATTGTTCTTTACCTAGAAGATCCTAAGACATCGATAAAATACATAGAAGAAATCTTGATTGAATATGGAAGAGTCTCAGGCTTTAAAGTAAATCAAGAAAAGACGGTAATACTGACTAAAAATACATCACAGAAAGAAGATAAAGAACTCGTCGCACTAACAGGATATAAAATTCAAAAAGAAGTAAAATATTTAGGAATAAACATAACTAAAAGGAATATAGACCTTTTCCACAATAATTATTCAAGAACCTGGAAGGAAATACAGAAAGATCTAGGGAAATGGACCAGATTACAACTCTCTCTTTTGGGCAAAATAGCTGTCATTAAAATGAACATCCTTCCAAGATTTATGTTTCTTTTTCAAAATCTGCCGGTAATTTCACACTTGCGCTTCTTGGAAGTATGGCAGAGAGAACTCTCCAAGTTTTTATGGTCTGGTAAGAAAGCAAGAATAAGCTGGAAAATATTAACAGATGATCCTAAAAGAGGAGGTTGTAACCTGCCTAATCTAAGATTATATTTCTTTGCGTCCTGTCTACTATGGATAGAGGATTGGGTTAAACTAGAGAACAAAAGATTGTTATGCCTGGAGAGCGTCAAACTGAGATACGGATTCCATGCCTTTTTATGGTATGGAAAACAGAAAGAAAATATTGACTTCTCTCATCATTTCGTGAGGAACGCATTGTTAAATTCATGGCTTAAAATTAGGGATGTTTTTTACAACAAGTTACCATCATGGGTATCACCCCATGAAGCCTTTTGGCAAAGAACACAAATAAGCCATGAAAACAAGTATATAACTTATAAGGCAATATTAGAAGGAAGAAGGGATATCAAACTAAAATCATTGGAACAATTACAAGAGGAAGAAATAATAAAGGATTGGTTTACGTATAGACAAACGACAGAGAGATTCAAAATAGACACAAAAAGCATGGGAATAAGTATGAATTATAATGAATTGGATGAAATTATTTTTGATAAGAAAACAAAACACGTTTCCAAATACTACAAATTGCTAAAAAGTAGAGATCTCGAAAACGAAACGGTAAAACATATTATGATAAAATGGTCGCAGGATCTGGGGAAAGTTATAGAATTGGAAAAATGGGAAAAGGCTTGCTCAATCTCCAATAAATTTACACTGTGCCAGAATTATAGAGAGAACTTCATAAAAATGTTGCACCAATGGTACATATCCCCGCATAAAATTAATTTAGTATATAAAAAACAAGATGCTGCCTGCTGGAAATGTAATAAAAAAGATGCAAATTTCCTACATATGTGGTGGACATGCAAGGAAGCGGAAAAATTCTGGAAAAGAATACATCAAGCAATGTGTGAAATTTTAGACTGTACGCTCCCATTTGACCCTTGCCTCCTCTTATTAAACATGATTCCAGATCTAAATTTCGGAAAAGAGAAGAGTTACAAGCGCATCATATTGTATATGGTAACAACAGCAAGGATTAGCTTCGCTAAATCATGGAAGAAACCTGTGTCACCTAAGTTAGAAGACTGGTTTTCAAATCTCTACGAGGCCATAGAAATGGATATATTAACAGCCCTGATGAGAGGGAAAACAAGGGAAAAGATTGAAGAAGATTGGCTATGTGTAATAAAATACAGAGGAGAAAAAAGAAAATAAAACAAGAATGGAAGATGGAAACAAGGATATTAATTTAGCTTATGTGTCCTCTCTTTCCTCTTTTCCTCCCTTCTCTTACGTTTGAATAATGATCATAATATTAGATTACATGTGATTTAAGAAAGAATTCTAATGGTTAAAGAGATACAATACTTTAGGTTAGAAGCCTGTAAGCATTATAGACAGTCTCATAATAAGCTTCTTTTAAAACAAGTAAGAAATGTATTACTATCGCTTCTAGGCAAATAGGAAGCATGTTGACACAAAACTTACACTTGGATATGGGAAATAAATAAAAAGCTTCAAAGGAAGGTTTGGAAATCTATCTTGGAAGTAATTAAGAATATTCAACCAAATTACGTACAAGGCAGTCTATGTTTATTCGCTACTAAGATAGAGTAGCGATTTGTGTTGTGTTTTGTAAATGTGTAAAGTGTATGTCAATGTGGATGTATGTAATGTTTTTTTTATGTGAACTTATATTTTTAATAATAAAATCTTTAAAAAAAAATAAAAAAAAAATAAATCCTCAGGGAGCCTTCTAATTGGGGTGTGTGTATTTTTAACTTTTGTATTTTAATGTAATTTTATACTGTTGAAATGAAATTATTTTAATTGTTTTTCAAATTGTATTGGTAAGTTTTTAACCTATTTTGTCTGTGAACCGCGCTGGGCCCTAATCTGGGAGAAATGCAACATATAAATAAAATATGATAAAATAATTGGTCTCTGGATAACTATGTAATGCATCCTGTGCAGAACTTATTAATATCAATGATTCTGAGTATTCCAGCTGTACTGGAGCACACATTCCTATGTACAGGAATGCATAGAAGCTGTTTCTCATTAAAAAAAAAATCAGTTATGTGAACTCCCACTTGCAGACTATAAATGAAAAACAAGTTTACTGCTCCACTACAAACAAGGTTCTAGCCTTGTAGTAAGTAACAATAAGTATGTCTGGTAGCTAAACTATGGATTAATGGGTGTCTTTTTGTTTTGTTTTCTTGCTGGTTATCTTAGTTGTAGTATTTCTCAGCATGCAAAGAAATAAAAACAAACAACAACAATTCATTACCTTCACAAGTGAAGCCATCAGGCTGAAGCTGGTACCCCATAAAGCAAGAACAGAGGACACTGCTACCAGTATCCCTACATTGCTGGGTGCAAGGACCACCTCCTACAGAACAAAAGATAGTTGTGAGGAACAATAGCACAAGATATATACAGTTCTTTCTAAAGGTTTGTCATGAAAACCATTTGACCTGTAATATCTTCTGAAGAAGCAAATCAATAATTCATAAAATTATAACATTAATAATTCAGAAATTCAAAACCAGAGCAGAATAATCTGTTCTGTCCAGATTACATGTACCCCGAGTTCACATTATTGCTTTAGAGTAAACTAAGAATTTGGGATGATAAGTTCAGCCAACATTGCTGCTTCGTACAGGCAGTTGATAACAATCACTCTGTTCAGCGTGAGAGACAGCCTAAGGCAAGTAGAATGAAGCAGATATCTCATGCAACAGATTTTGGTGGTTATGGAAAGACAGAAAATGGTTAAACTGATTCATTCCCACTAGATTTTTGCTACCAGGGAGGGAGCCTTTGTAAGGTTTTCTGTATCAGGTGCTGTGATGAAATCGCTAGGCAGTGGTGTCACTAGGTTTGGCATCACCTGGGGCAGTAACTATGGTATCACCACCACCACCATCCTGCCTTTCATTGACCTTCTGCCAGAGTACCCAGTACAGAATCCTTAGTAATATTTTTTGTACTAATGTCACTCATTAATCTGAGTCCTGTATATTACTGAATGTAATTGTAATACCCTCATCCCTCCACATTCAATGGGGTTAGGGGCACCCCCGTGAATGTGGAAAAGCCGCAAATATCAAAAATACTATGTTTTTACCTGAAAGAACACCTCTCTAGGTATCTCTAAGTCCTCCAGTGTAACTCTATTGTCAACATCTGCCATACATTGACCACAGAACTGTGCTGGGGGAGCTACAATGCCTAGTGGAGTGTTCTGTCTAGGAATCTCTAGGTCCTTCAGTTGACCACAGAGTTGCACTGGAGGACCTAATTATTCCTGAGAGAACATATTAATAAAATCTGTGAATAACAGAATCCACAAAAACCAAAGCTGCAGACGTAGAGGGATGAATGTACTGTAATTGTAACATAAACAATTAGCAAAATTACCTTTACATTGCAATGTCATACACACAGCCTAAATTAATTGTTTAATTGTATTTTAAGGGGGATGGGAATGATGGCTTGGGAATGTATATTTTTAATGTTGTAAGCCGCCATGATTGCGTCTCGCAGAGGGGCGGGATATAAAATAAATTTTATTATTATTATTACTAAATGCATTTACATATACATAATTTCTTGTGGTTGAAGTGAAAATTGGGTAAAATGTGATGTTTTTAAAGCATTTTAAAAAATTAAAAAAATAAAATAAAATTCTGGGGCCTTTCTTTTCTCATCCTATTAAGCCTCATTCCACTCACACATTTCTTCAGCATTTTAAAAGGACACAGGCAAACACCACAGCCCATTTCTGCCCAAAGGCATATGTCTGAGGAGCAGTGGTGTCACTTGGTCCGCACCACCCTGGTGATGCCACTGTCGCTAGGTAGTTCAGTTCAGTTAGTCCAGAGGGGACCACGATTCAACTAGAATAGACAGGTCTGCTTGTTATTCCTACTGAGAGTAAAGGCAAGCAACCTTCTGAAACACTGAACTAGTTTGTGGGATAATTGGGACCCCAGCCCTTACACACTTCAAAACAGTGTTAATAAGGTAAATGCAGGGCAAGTGGTCTATGACTAGGGGCTTCCTGTGGATAGGAGGTAAAGATAACCTAAGGTTTGAGAGAAGGTCATGTCACAGGTGCCAAAATAATTTGGTAAGCCTTGGCTGGCCAAGGCATGAAAATGTGTGGGGCAGGAGAGGACAGTGAAATTTGCAGCTCTGCTTCAGTCGGCAAAGTGCCTTGGACTGGATCAATTCCATCTGCAGACACTTCCAGTAATGGTACAGCTAACCTTTATTGAGAATTTGTAAATAGGACAATAAAAATATGTTCCTCACAGTCCACTTGATTGATGAAGAGAAGACAAAAACAAAATTAATTTTATAGGATATTTAATTAAATGCATAAGAATTAGTCTTAGGAACTGTCTATACTATATAGAACTAGTATATATACAGTGAATTGGGAAACCTTTAATACATGTCTCACCTCAACCCCAAATACACAAACTGACATTACAAGTTGCTGTTGTGTCTCTGCCTCCCCACTTTCCCCAGTACAAATTAGCTCACCTCTGCAACGATCATTAAGATAATGATCTTCATGGTCAACCTCCACTGGTGATACTGAATCTAAAGAACAAAGCAGATATAGAGATTGAGAGGGAAGGGGACATATTAGTCTATCATTTTAACATCATCTTCATCTGCATTATCTTTTGTTATTAGTTTGTTTTAAACCTGAGATTCATATGATTATTTATTATGGGGAGGAGCAAACGTACAACATGGAAGGGATGGATTAATCTGTGCTTTGTCTTCTCATATATTCAGTTTTTTAAAAAACATATTCACATTTTTACCATAGAGTTTGGAAGAAATCTGTGAATTTAATGTGTTGAAAAACCTAAATAAAATTCTCACTCATCTCTACAGAACAAATTCGACAGCTATAGCTATTCACAATACAGGTACGGCTAAGTTGTACTTGCCTGGCATGCAGCTGTGATGAAGTGCTTGCCATAAAAAAATAAGTTGCAAACCTAATTCAGCAACACCACATGGCTAGATATTGCAGTGCTGTTGTGTGCTTTCAGATTAGCTCTGATTTACAGCAACCCTGTCCTAGGGTTTTCTTGAAAAGATTTATTCAGAGGAGATTTGCTGTTGCCTTCCTCTGAAGCTGAGAGAGTGTGACTTGCTCAAAGTCTGGTGGATGAGCAGGGATTGGACCACCAATCCCCTGTAGTCTTAGTCCAGTTAAACTACTACAGCATGCTGACTCTCACATGCTGAATACACCATACTTTAAAGAGTTAAGCACTCATTGTTCTTTCCCTGTGTGGACTAATGATCTGTCAGTTTTGCTTTCTTGCATATTTTAATTCTTTTAAATTCAAATTAAAAATGGAAAATATGGATATTTTTCATCTCAATTATGAAGGATTTTGTAAATTTGGCTAAATTCTAAACAAAACAAACACACAAACCAAATGAATTTTTCATCCATCCCTAGCATATAACTTCTATCCAGCATCAGCTGCCAGTTTATACCCTTAGTCTCTGCATGCTTCTGAATGAAGTAGTACAGTCCTGAGGTGATAGCTTGGACTGTAACTTTTCAAAATGCAAGTGGATAATACAAAGTGTAATCTATAGAATGTAGGAGTGAAAGAGAACACAACCTCCACAACAGTATGTATCAAGATGTTTTATACAGAATCTTAGTGATATCATATGAACATGGGAACAATCACACACCACAAAGATGATTTATAACAGTACACGCAGTCCTACATTCACTCACGACACACAGATTGACAAGAGTGACTTCAACAAAGAGTTTTGAGCAATTCATTGTAAATGATGAAAAACAAGTTTCATTGAAAGATAAACGGCTCATCAGAGAATTGCATGGATTTCCACAGCACCAAGGAATGGGAGGAACAGTGAGGGCACAATCAACTTGGCCATCAACTGTTCACCTTAAGATACCCTTGAAATGTGGATGACATACTGGATAGATGCTCTGAGGGTTCCTCAGATTACCAAACTATGGAAAGTTTCCCGAAGGTGGCAAATGAGGGAAGGGCATCTGTAGGGAAACTGAATCTTAGGATAATATGTGTGAGCATTCTAAGAAGCCTAAGTACCTTGAAAATTCTTGGTGATATCCCAAAAGAGTCTTCCCCACTGTTACTGTTGAAGGAGCAGGGCAAGTAACACATGGCCATCAAGACGATAGTCTTCTTGGCTTGGATAACAGAGAAATCTAAAGCCAGTCCTCAGTTACCTCAAACTCTCCAGAACCACCTCACTGACAATCTGCAACTATTCTCCCTTAACTCATTTAAAAAATATAAGGTTTTGCCTCAGAAAGTTGTTTCTCGTTTATACTTACCCAATTCTTTGTTAGGACCATCAACAATTAAAGTATCAGCACTTTCTTGTCCCTCAACACAACAAGCCCTGAAGACCAATCCACACTGGTATCCCATCAACAGACTCTGTTCACAGCTGTTCCCTTGCTTCTGAGCAACCTTCCCCATAAAGCAGCAGTAACAGCATTTCTGCCAAAACACAATTGACACATTACCAAAGAGCTTTATAACATACAGTAGAGGTGACACTCTAGTTCCATCTTATAAGACAGTGGTACTCTGTAGTAATGAAAGCTTTCTATTCATTTAAGATCCATATGAACATTTATACACTGCTTTTCAAAGCTCCCAATGCAATTCACACCTAGAACATACTGAAAACAGAAAATTCATTCTAACATAATTGCAATCTATAAAACTGCAGTCTAAAAATAGTACAGCAGCAGTTTAGGCAATAAACATGTTGTGATCAGACAAAGGGGAAAATAAAAGATAGGTGGTTAACTACAGAGCATTAAAATGCTAATTAAAAGCAATTTAGGACAGAAAAGTCTTCAAGGCCCATTGGCAGCTTAGGTAACACTGACAGTGGTGAGAGCTTGATAGTGTTGCTTTTTGGACTGTAACCTCCACAGAATCGCCAGTTGCAGAGGAAATGTGGTAACTGCAGCATCAAAGAAATTAACTTTTTCAAGCTCCCAACATGGTCTCCGAATGAGTCATAGCAATGTGTATTCCCTTCTATCCCTCTTCTCTGGATTCACTTCATTCCTTTCTCCTCCTTTTGGATGTAACCTGAAGCTCTTTGAAGGATTAAAGAGTTTTATGCTAAGTGTCATTCAGCCATAAACTTTCATGGACTGCAACATCCACTAAAGTAGGTCCCATTGAACTAATGGCTTTTACATACAGGTTCACTAACCAGTCAGCCATTGTTTCAATTTGTTTCATTGAAGATTATTTAGGGGTGAAGCAGATGGGCAGGAAGGAGCGACTAGAAGCCGCTCTGAGCCCAATCACCTAGGGGCCGCAGCAAGCACATGCTGCAGCCCTGAGGGTGCCTCCTCCTCTGGCTCCAAATAGGAGCAGATCTTTTCTGCTCCTTCTGGGGCTGGTTTTGGGCTGCCTTTGGTAGCCTTAGTGTGGCTTCAGGTCCCTCTGGGGGCATGTACTGTGTAAACACCATACCTCCAGATCAGCCAAAAGCTGCCCCTGTATGCCCATCTGTTTCAGACCTTAGTCTGAGCTAGAGAATGATGCTTTACTCCTGCATTTGGTCAATGAGGCCCCAACATGTCTGTTATGAACTTATATATTTTTGTTCTTGGTTTGTCAGAACAATATCTGATCTCTTTCTTTTCCCTCTATTCATTCATTCACTCAATTCTAAGTAGACAGCAAATGCTGTGACCTTTTTGCCAACAAACGTTGTGTCCTCCAGCAAAGTTTATGCAGGTATTTGTTACTATGATATGTTGCTGTGCTGGATCTGTCCACATTTTGATGTCATTATTACCCTGCACATTTTGCCCCATGGGGGGTGGGTTTGGGGTCAGGAGTGTATAACCATTTTTCAAAAGATAACTAGAGTGTTGTTCCTGAAAACCTCACCATTTCAGGAACTTGGACATTTCAGTGACATTGCAATAGCAGCCTCATGTCTCCTTCTCCTTTCTTTTCTATAATATCTAGGATGAATATCATATCTGAATTATTCCACTGCCAATTTATGGAAGTGACAAAGTATTATCTTCCTTTTTTCCTATGCTAGAAGTCATATGTTTCTAAGACAGTTGCCTAGCAAGGTACCAAGCAGAAGGCATGCTTAGTTTCAGCAAAACTGATGCCTTATATATTGTTAACAGTTTTTGTAGCAGCCTGACATCTAGCTCCTTCATTTGGAAAAAAAAAGAGCTGGCAAAACCGAATTCCCAATCATCATCGGCCTCAGAGCAAATATTGCTCTAATAATATATTAGCAACTGCCACTAGAGGTCTCTTGTTGTCTGAAAACAATTCGGATAGAAATACAAAGACTTGTAAAATCTACAAAGTGTTTCTGTATGTATACAATGGTTTCATAGTTTGCACTAGCCAGGCTGGTTGACAAGTGCTGCCAGACTGAAAACTAGAGAGGGATTTTGTATTTTTAAATGATTGTGTAGAAGAGGGAATTTCAGCAGTTGTTACTTTATTTCCTTGAGGGAGAAGCAATACCTGCTGAAATTCTTCTATACAGCCTTTAAAGACCTGCAGTTTTCAGTCCAGTATAATGGTGGCAAACCTATGGCACACGTGCCCTCTTTGGCACACAAAGCCATTTATGAGAGTACACAGAGAGACAGGAGGGTGGGGGAAAGGAGGAACAGGCATGCATCTGTTTCTCCTCTTCCCCTGTCCTCCTGGGCCTTCAGCAGCCTCCCCTCCCTCTGTGCTTGTTCCTCCTCTTCCTCCCCTCCTGGGCTTTCAGCTGTCTCCAGGAAAGTCCCATCTCTGGAAGTCCCTGCCCCTGGAAGTTCTGTTCCCCCCAGAAGTCCCATCCTCCAGCACCGGGTAATTACGCTTTGGGTTATGTTTTGGATTACCAAATCTCTCAGAGGCATTAACTCTGTTGCTTTTCACACATGCCATCGTTGTTATTTAAAATAGTTAAATGATCTGCATCATCCCTCTCCCCCCATTTTCATGAGTGTGTGCACCTGTGTGTGTGGGGAGGGGGGACAAAAGTACCTTGCAGAGACATAAGAGTCAGGCAAACTGGCAGGAGGAGGAGGAGGCGGGAGAAAAACCATTCCTCTGCACACACCCCAGGTGCTTCTGAGATAAAGTTGAACTTACCGCTTAGTGGTTTGGGTGTTGGACTACGATTCTCCACTCAGCCATGGAAGCCCACTGGGTGACCCACTGGACAAGTCACATTCTCTCAGTCTCAGAGGATGCCCATGACAAACCCCTTCTGAAGAAACATTGCCAAGAATACCCCATGATATAAGCCCATAAGTCAAAAATGACTTGAAGGCACACAACCTTGGACGAGTCACAGTCTCTCAGCCTCAGAGGATGCCCATGGCAAACCCCTTTTGAAGAAATGTTGCCAAGAAAACTGGCTGTAGGTTTGCCATAAATTGGAAACAAAGGCAAAACCCATCCACACACACAGAGCAGTGGTAACCCCCCCCCCCAAACATAAACTGGGGGACATTTTGGAATTCCTCCTGGCTGAAATAGAGGACATGTCCTGGAAAAGGAGTACATCTGCTCACCCTGTTTCTGATTTATGGCCATCCTACCAATCCCATGCCTGGTCACCCTGGGCTGAGGGGAGCGGCGAAAGAAGCTACCCCAGGTAGAAGGGCAATTGTCAGGTGGGATATGTATGATCCACCTTTCCATATGAAACCCCTTCCCTTCCTTTCAATTCAAAGCCCTCCAAATCGATTCAATAGCACATTCACATGGGCGGCAATGCGGATCTTTCAAAAAGATGAGGACAAAAACCCTGTATCAAATATCCTGGGTTAAGTGGGTTTTGGGGTAGCCCTCCCACAAAATACAGCAAGTGCATTTGGAACAAGAGTGAATGCCAAGGAAATAACCTGGTTTCACACCAGGTTATTTTCATAGTGTGAATGCTCCCTTAAATGCCCTGGGCCTAGGGAGTACAGAATACCATAGACTGAAGAAAAATATAGTTTTGGGATTACAGCTCCCACAATGGCTCAATCAATATGACCAATGAGGAGGCTCTGTCCAGTACTAGTCCATGAACTCCAGTAGAACATGAGTAATGATAGGCAGGTCTTCTCCATTACCCACTTTCCTGTTGAGGAACCCCAATCTGTTTCCTCAGGAACCCTTCAGTTCTAGGAATACAGTCTGAAAACCACTAAACCAAAGTGAGGAAGACTAAGACGTAAAATTCAGAGGAAAAAATTAAGACAACCAGTCTTACTTTAGTTATTTTGTCTTCACAGGTAGCATTGCTCTTATCTGAGTCACAGTCTTCTTGCTTACTGGCAATATCTATTCCAGCTGTACAGTGTAACTCTTCCAGTTGATTGAGACAGCACTGCTGCTGGGCTATGCTACAAGTAAGTAAATAGAACAGAGAGAAAAGAATCACACAAAGGCAGCATTCCTAGGTTCATTCAGCAATATTGCCCCCTCCCTCAGTCTTAATATATTGTTAACTATATGGCCTAATGGATCTTTATACCTTTATTAGATGACAGGTTAACATGGCCCTGCTGACACATAGTCCAGCCTGCTCAATTTCTTATTTTATATTCTATATAAACAATCGTAAAGTGCCAGATCTTGTGTTATCTTGGAAGCTAAGCAGGGTCAGGTCTGGTTAGTACCAGAATGTGAAATCACTAAAGAATATAGGGTTCTGTAGGCTACAATTGATAGGAAGGCAATGGCAAACAACCTCTGAATTTTCCTTCCCTGTGAATTCATTGAGTCACCATTGGTTCAAAAGGCAGCCAAGCTACATAAATAGCAACGAAATGTACCAGATATTTCTATGATGTATGACTTTTAGCATTCAAGTGTGTGCTTATATTTTTGAATGCTCTCATATATAGTGGGGCCTTGTTATCCACTGGTGTTGGGTTCCAAGATCCCCATAGATAACAAAATCCATGGATGCTCAACTCCCATTAAATATAATGGCACAGTAAAATGGTGTCCTTTACATAAAATGGAAAATCAAGGTTTGCTATTTGGAATTTATACTTTTTTGAAATATTTTCAATCCATGGATAAGGAGGGCTGACTGTATTAAAAATGAATAAAAATACTCTCCCTACAAAAAGGAAACTACCATGTCAGAAACAGACAAAAAAGCCAAAAGTCAACACATGCCTGGGTGCCTGGGCTACTGCTTCTTTGCAGCAAAGACAGAAGGGGAACCATTTGCAAGGAAACAGTAACCAGGCAAGGTGTCCAACTGTTTTTACCCTGCCATTCCATCCCTTCTTTTCCTCCCACTATTATATTTCTCTTTTCCAAACTGTCTACACTGTGGCAGAGAAGTGAAAGCCCTGGAAACAAGACCCAATTTTACACTCTGCTTTAAACTTGATCTTGGTTCACACCCAGGAAGCCTGGTTTAATCTCCTTCCTTGAAGAGCTAGTTGAGATTTTTATTTTATTACTATTTTTATGTTGTTGTTGTTGTTTACTGCGGTCCCCCCCCCCCAGCTTTGGAGTGTAAATGTTAATTCTAGAGAACTCCTGTGGCCATTCTGATTCAAAGAGAAGGTCAGCATGATAGTATTTCTTCTAAGTAACTATAATCAGTAGTACAACAAAAAGGACCAATTCCAACATGTAAGCCTCTCCTCCATCCACATAGATATAGAACGGTCCAGCAAGAGAGAATTCATGTTCCTTGTAAGTAAGTAAGCTATTTCAGGAATGCGGTGATATGCTAATTTCTTGCTCAACTCCTTGCAACTGAGCACTCAAGACAAAATATACAACATTTCTCTTGCTTGGTTGGTACAAACATAAATGGCTTGATTATTCTCACATGTGCATTGAAAATATGGTTTACCGTTGCTTCCAGTTGGAGATAGGAAACTGTGAGCCATAAGGATGTAATTCCTAGCTGTTGTTAATGCAAACCATAACTGGCCAACTACTGCTCATCATACCATGACACAGTGATATAGAATACGTAGTATCTCCCAGTCTTTTAACCATAGTTAAATATATCAGCTTATCTGTTTTCCAAATCAGAAATACCTTTGGGATCTTCACTCTCCTGTACCAGACCTTGGAATTAAAGCATTCAAACAACAACAACAACAACAACAACATATTATACTAGTAGTAATAGTAATAGATTGTGTGTTTTAAATTTTGTATGTTTTAATCTTAATTTTATACTGTTTTAACCAGATTATTTTAATAGTTTTTTAAACAATTGTGTTTTTTTTAACCTCTTTGGGTCCCTTTTTGGGAGAAAGATGGCATAAAAATGAAATAAATAAATATTATTACTATTACTACTACTATTTTTGATGAATTTGATTTTGAATTACAGTGGTGCCCCGGGATACGAAATGATCGCGTTACGAAATTTCCGGGATACGAAAAAGTTAGATTGGAAAAAACTGTTCTGGGTTACGATATTTTTTTCGGGTTACGAAATTTATTTCGGCGCGAAATTCAAACGAAAACGCGGCTAGCGGCTTTCCAGCGCTAACGGAAAGCCTTTTCGGGTTGCGAAATTATCGGGTTACGAACGGAACGGCGGAACGAATTAATTTCGTAACCCGAGGTAGCACTGTATGTTTATTTAATGCAAATTAAAAATATGGTTAGACTGTTGGATTAAAGTGTCCAGATTTGACGTGCCACACAACCCTGAAACTCACTGGCCTGTTACAGACAGCCAAAATAAAGCTGCTTCGAGTCACAATGGAGGTATGGTGTTTCAATGATGCATGTGTCCTGAGAGTCCAGAAGTAGCACCAAAGTCATGCTCCAGCCCTAAGGACTGGAGTGTGGCTTTGGTGTGGCTTCTGGACTCTTAGGACACATGCATCATTGAAACACCATACCTCCACTGTGACACGAAGCAGCTTTATTTTGGCTGTCTGTAACAGGCCACTATCTCTCAGTTTAATCTTACTTCACAGTCTACTGGGGATACAACGGGGAGGAAGGCAGCCATGCATGCCAAGAAAAGGCGCAAGAAAAGTGGAGTATAAATGTCAACAACGGACAATAAATATTTTTCTTTCATAAAAAAACTTTAGGAGCATTTAAGTGCAGATATCATTTTAAATACAGCTCACTCCATCTAATTGGAGATGAGAACACTATATAGATCCTTTGCCCTGTGATAAATGAATCAGAGGACCCAAGAAAATACATCCTCTGAGCCTTCAATGCAGTAAGCGATTTGAACTGGGAGCTGACAACAATGCTCTGTACAACAATTTTACTCTGTACTATAATGAGACACCCTTCCATCTACCAGAATATTAGTTCAAACACTATTATGCTTCAGGGTCACAGATATGATGGAGAGACCTAGAACTGCAACAGATCAGTCCAACCAGGACTATGGGATCTGAGGGACCAAAAGGAGCTTAGCTGGCCATTAAGTAACATAAACAACAGGACATTAAGTGGCGTGAAGCTGAATTCTACTTTCTTTTTCACTTGTAAGTGTAATCCTGCTGGATTGGAGCCCAATCCAGAGAGGGGCTGGCTCATGTAGTTAGAAGATTAAACCTTCTCCCAGGTGTTTTGGTTAAATTGAATCCTGCACAGACTAAAAAGAAAAAAGCCCTCCAGTGGAACCAACAGAAATTGTTTGGTTTTTTATTCCTTCACAGAGGATTTTGAGAAAATGGAAGAGGGGATATATACTCAAATATAGTGGTCCCAATAAGGGAGACATTAATGCTTTCTTAGAAGTTTTAAAAAAACACAGCTTGAAGCTACTTGTTTAATTTATTATGTGGTCTGGACTATTTGTCTGACCATGTAACAGCAGGTTACGTTGCTTTGCACCTTGGAACATGACGGTGGCTCATCCTTGACCATCTCTCTACCACTAGCTCTTAGTCTTAGTTCACCTGATCCAGTTCCTGATCTCCAACAATCCCCATGAACACATAATCCGCCTGTGGGCCGTGATCTGATCCCCACTTATCTAGCTGGAGCACTGGTCCTCAAAAGCCAATATTTTCACCCACCATGCATTTTTTTGTTTATATATATTATTTAACTGTATGTAATAAATGTGTCACATGTACAAGTGGCAGCACTTGTGCACCCCTGGTGTACAGAACTGCAATTTATTTTCTCTTACCAAATCATTTCTGATAAAGAGTTACGCTACAGTATCACATTATCAGATGTACCCTTTCATAATACTTACAAACTGATGAAGAAATGTGATTTCCGTTTCCCTGCCCTCAGTTTCATCATTTTTATTATTCTTCCAGCAACTTCTAAAGCAAGTACATTTTATCTGCCAACTACTTTGTGTAGGAGACAGATTTTAATGCCAATATAAACGCAAAAATTCAGAGTGACAGACATGATTGCAAAACACATTCTTTCCATACTTAAAAAAAATGAAGCGAGGACATCAACAATTAAACATTCAAAAACAGAAAGAGGAAAGCAAGATAACATATTTCCCCCCCAAAAAAGGTTCTTTTGAGAGTCCTGTTCTTGGATAGGTTTAGATGACACCGTTTTTCAATTTAAGAGTATTAATATGTCATCAAATCCCAAATCTGTGTTTGAAATTAGATTTTCAATAAAATAAAGGAAACTTGTAGCAGGAAAAAAACACAGAATACAACTCATTCAGCTTCAAAACCAGTACCATCACCACAGGGACATTTTAAATGTTACTAAGACAACTGGTAAGAACATTATACTAAGGAATACCTGCATTCTTTGGAATCAGGATTTAATGGCAGAGAACTACAGTCTCTATTTTGACTTGCCCACTCATACCCACGTGTGCAGCAGCTCTCTACTGACGTTTCTGCAAAAAGGAAAGGGAGATATATTTTATAAGCATTTAGCAGATGGCATTGTGAGAATTAAATTTCAGCTAGTCGCTATCCTCTTCTCTCATCCCATCTCATCATAATCTCCCAAAAAGATAACAGAGCAAAGCATAAGTTTAAAAAAGCATAAAAAGCAGAGTATTTCTGACCTTAACAGAAAGAGATACTAAAATGAGGAATATGATATGACGTTGCATATACCTAAAGGCAACAGGTCCCCCCCCCCCCCCGGGATGTTTTAGTGTGTCCATGCTGCCTACTTTATGCATTTGATTGAATTTATTCTATGTAAAGGTTTACACCACAATAACGTTGTAATCCTACAAATACTTACCTGAAAGTAAGCTTCTTTGAAATCCAGCATCTGCCTTCTAAGTAAGCATGTGTGCAATCACATGAAATTGTAACTATTACAAAAAGAAACCTAAATAAGGCCCCCAAAGTTTGGAGACTTCATTCTAACAGGTAAAACATTTGCATGATTTATATTGGCTATCTTTGAAAATGCACTGAGTTTAGCAGAGTTTAATTTTAATCTAAAAATATTCTGAAGTCTCTCTGAAGGGTCTCCCAGCCATGCAGACCCCGCCATCCAAAACTATTATTTTCTTTCATTCATACCAGACTCTAGGTGTTTGGACAGCTTCTGTAAAAGTAATCATGTCCCAGAAAGTGCTAACATTGTTTAGCCAGGCACACAAGCCATCACTCTGCTTCTGGTACAACACACACATGATCCATGAGCCTTGTTAACAATACTATAAACTGGGCCAGGAGGCTTCCCTGAGTAATACTAGCATTACAGAAAGTGTCCATATGGCTGGAGTTTAAGCCTCTTTCAAAATAAAAAAAAGGGAGGGAAGGGAGGTGAAGGAAGCACTGTGTTGCCTTATTAACATATTCACACTTACAGAAGAGATATTGGAGTGTTATTAGTTACCACAAAAGCTGCCCATGTGGCTATGGTTTGGTTTTAAAACAGGGGTGGGCAATGTTGATATGTCTAGGTTTCTGTGATCCCCTTGGAAATCATGTGGATCACTACAAACAGGAGTTAAGGGAGGAAACCAGATGTGTCCATAGGTGAGATGCTGCTTCACACCACACCATTATAGGAATATGGTTCCATCCTGTGAAATCCTGAGGTTTCATAAGGCACTAGAAGAGCTCTCTGGCTGAGAATCTGAAGTAACCTTTTCTGAACTGAAAATCCCAGGATAGGATGCAGCCAAGGCAGTTAAAATGGAATCATAGCACTATAACTGTGTGTTGGACTATGACTCTGGAGAATAGGGTTCAAATCCCCACTTAGCCATGAAACCCACTGGGTGACCTTGGGCAAGTCACACGCTCTCAGCCTCAGAGGATGGCAGTGGCAAACCCCCTCTGAAGAAATTTGCCAAGAAAACCCTGTCATAGGTTCACCTTAGCATTGCCATAAATCGGAAATGACTTGAAGGCACACAACAACATGAAAGGATGTTGGATATTTTGGATGTTAACAGATGCAAAGGGGCTATTTAAAAGGTGAACTGCCATTCCTGGATGTTTACAAGAAAAGCACTTCACTTTTTCTATCTCTTGAGGTGGGGTAAGGGAGCAGAATAAAGGAATCTCAGTGGGTGAGGGCTTAAACAGTGGGAGGTGGGTACATGCAGCCCCAAGGCTACACTTTGTCCACTTCTGGTTTAAAAGAAATAGGAAAGAATAAAAAATACTTTACAGCAGCAATAATGGGAGAATCATCATCAGTACAGGACTCTTTGCAGTACAGGACTCTTTCAGGGACTAGCAAAATTTGTGTGTATACTATACAATGCTCAACATTTTAAAATATAACAACATTAAAGAGCTAAAAACATGACTTTAATCAACATTAACTCAAAACAGAAAATGTCACGTTTATTACGTTTAACATATCAGTTCCAAATTTGGCAAGAGCCAACAATTCTTCCTTGTATTTTAAAATCTATGTTATAGTTGTATTTGAACTTTAAAATATTACTTCAAGTGAAAATAATAATAAACTCACTCACTCACTCATTTAACAATTAATACAACAGAGAAAAGAAAAAGAATCTCGTGGAACTGGTTCTTGTTCAAACATTCTACTTTCATATAAACTTTGATATTATAATAATACAAGTTAATACTTAAAAGAAAAACATCACCAAAGAATATCCAAATAAATCCTCCTCCTTCAACTACACTTATTTTAACCATTTTACTCTATGTATCTTGAATGCTAATATCTGTATTTTCATTATTATTAACATGTATAAAAGGATATTGACTTAAATAAAATGCATTGGATTCAGCTTCCCCTTTGCTTAATAAAATATTGTAAGGCAATTTTTCCATAATGGTTACAAACTATAACTTTTTATACTATGAAAATAATGAGTAGCTCTGACCATTTTACTAGCTGAGCTGCCACAATGCAAAAGCTCACAAAGGCCTGTTACAGACTGCCAAAATAAAGCTGCTTCGGGTCTCTTTGGAGGTATGCCGTTTAAACAATGCATGGGTCCTAAGAGTCCGGAGGTCGCGCCAAAGCCACACTCCATTCCTAAGCACTGGAGTGCAGCTTTCGTGCAGCTTCCGGATGCTTAGGATGCATGCATCACCTCCAAAGAGACCCGAAGCAGCTTTATTTTGGCAGTCTGTAACAGGCCAAAGTCTTTATATAGAAGAAGGTTGTTTTCTTCTTCAAAAAGACTGAATAGGCATAACTTGGATCCTTCACAATTGGTATCTTCAGAATAAAAGAAAGTTCTTATTATTAAGTCTGAAAAGAAACTGACAATTGGGGAATCACACCACATATGGCACAAATATTGTTCCTTGTCGTCAGTCCCAAATGTAGTCATAGATATATTGCCTCTAAACAGGAAGGATCCATTTAACTATCATACACAGAACAGATGCTGAGAGAACAGGCTGCATCAGAAGAAAAGGAGGGAAGCAGAGTAATCCCTTTAGCAAATCTGAGAAACTCTCCTCCAGCTGTCACCTATTAGCCACCCTTTCATCAATGGAAAATGGAAGCAAAGCCACATTTATGTTTAGCTGAGAAACCAGCTTTTCATTATTAAAAACATAGATGATTTTAAGTATAGAAGTCCACATCTATTTTTTTTTCTCATCCATTCTCACCAGGGTTGTCATACTCCAGTCCCTCATACCTGAGCATCTAATTTACATATTATACAAATTATTGAAATTATGCATGTTATTAATTTGTATTCTGATTATGCAAATTCAGCCCATTAATCACTGCATTTTTTCTACCACTATGGTTCAACCTCAGTACCAGGACCAAGCTAAGAGCTCTTTTTTGCTCCCCGCCTCCCCAAGCTGGTGTCAAGAGAGGTTCTAAGCAGCCCCAGAGAGTAACGGAACTCTCTTTACTCTCTCCAGGCTGTTTGGAAGTGAAGTTCCACTGTGCTGCCTAGCCCAATCTCAAGCTGTTGACACAATCATGACACAACACAAGACCATCTCTAGTAACCTCTTTTCCTTTTTTTTCCCTTCTTGGGGCTGTTGTTGAAAGACAGGGAAGAATGGAAGAATAAGGTGGCAATGATACGCCTGTGCAGTAGCAGCCAAAATCTGTGTGGTGGGATGAGGGTCTTGAAATCCCACAAAGCAGGTTTCATGCTTCATCACCACTGCCACATTTTTACCTACCCATTGGCCTAAGAAATCCAGGATTTACTGCTTCAGCTGGCCAGGACATTTTTGGTCCCTTCAACCCAGGATTTTCCAGGACAAATGGCAACTCTAACCCCCATTCCCCTTTCCTTAAGAATCTTATTTTTCAAATTCTGAAGGAAGAGACTATTTCTTTTTGCCCATGAGAACCTATTTAGCTGATATCTTGCCATGTGAGCTATGGGGTAATGAGAACCATAGAGCCAGATGAGAGCACATCTCGAGGGCAACAGATGAGAAAGCCTGCTTTAAATAATTGGTGTTGCCATTACTATCCTCTAAGACTGAGAGAGTATGACTCGCCCATGGGTTTCCACGGCCCAGCTTGGATTTGAACCCTGGTCTCCCAGTGTCCTAGTCCAACACCCAAACTACTGATCAGGGAATGTCCTTATATTAAATGCAATTTACCCAATCCAAGTGATTTGGAAGATGCAGAAATAGTGACCTTACACAATAGTAACTTTTATGAAACCCCAAACTGTGAGCCATTCCAAACGATGCCCAAATATTGAGGTGAAAGAAAACATATGGAAATTAAATAACTGAAAATTACAAAGCATGGAAAAGTTAATACTGTATATGGCTGACATATCAAAAGGAAAAGTAATACCCAAAACAATTAAACTAGACTACAATCCTACACATAGTTAAACTGCTTAAATCCGTAGGATTTGAGCTGCCCAACTGTGTGTACATTGGAACTGAACTTATCTGGACTTCATATTATTTGTGGCCAGTGGCCAGCTCTAGCAAAATGAACACTATTAATGAGCAACAGGATTACAGACACACTTAATATTTTGCACACAAAAGTTCACCACGCAGCAGGACCATAAGAACTAATAAATGTGTCACTCTAATTGTTATTTGGATCTAGTGATTTGACACATTCCTATTCACGCAAGCAAAAACAACACACACACAGGGAGGGAAAGAACTTTGCATGCAGGTATGCTTGCCTGGGTAAAAATAAATCACAACAACTGATATTCTTTACATTGCTTAGTTGGTTGCCTTCATCTGTCCCTCTGGGTGTGTGATTTTTCAAAGAAGTATTTTTGGTACTGCTTCACATAGGAGAAAATATTTCATTTTTTCCCCCTTCTCAGAGCCAAATGAGAAGAAATGAAGCCACCATATCTGCTGGTCACGTGCATAACACATTAAAGTGCTGGTAGGTGCTGATAGTACAGCCACCTCTTGGAACTCACGGAGGAACCGTTCCAGACTCCCCTGCAAGTTCCAAATCTCATACATATTCAAGCCCATAGGCTTGAATGGAATGCATGCATGTGGGGGGTGCGCCGCAGGCGTGTGCCCCATTAAGGTTAATGCCAGTCCCCCCCATGCTTTTTCAAGTCCACAGATATCAAGTCTGTGGATTTGGAGGAGCAACTGTATATCTGTTTTAACACCTAGACAGCTGAACCTACACACACACGCACACACACACACTCCTATTCATAGCAATAGCAAGTACATTTCTGTACCACTCACCAATGTACTAAGCAGTCTACAAAGTGTAAGCTAATTGCCCCCAACAAACTGGGTACTCATTTTAGCATCCTACAGAAGGATGTCAGGCTGAGTCAACCCTGAACCTCTGGCTGGCATTGAACTCGCAACCAGAAACGTGAATCAGTGACACCACTAGCATTCACAACAGGGTGCAGTTCCAGATACCCATACAGCCTTGACAACCTACAGAAAGCCATGTCACGCTGTTTGTAATGGAAAGTGTTTTCATGACAGCCAGCAGAGTTAAATTGTCATTACATGCCATAAGAAATAAAAATATTTCTTCAAGCTGCTACTAAAATAAGAAGTCTGCTTTCTTGCTATTTCAGTGCCAGAACTGACAGTAGCACAAAGAGCAAGGAGAAGAGGAGGAGAGTGCCAATGTTGCCTCTACAATCAAAGTGTTGTTGTTGTTTTTTAAGTGAGGGAAACAGGGTCACAGGAATCTGAGTACAAAGAAGGCCTTTCCCAAGAAAGCAGCTTGCCCATGAGCGCTTCAAATCTCCTGATGCCCCTGAAATAAATGAAGATAACTGCCCTGACAATCTAGACTAGGCTTCTCCTTTTTTCAGGAAGATACAACACCAATGATACACAATTAAACATTAAAGTTAGGATTTCCATAGTAATGAATAAACTTAGTAATTCCCATCACTATGTATGGGTTTACAACAGGAAAGCTAATAGAAAGAAAATCAACACATTTGAGATGTGGTGCTGGAGAAGAGTTATAAAATAGAGTTGTAGAAACACAGAGTTGGAAAAGACCCCAAGAGCCACCCAGTCCAAACCCCTGCCTTGCAGGAATCAATCAGAATTAACCAGAAATAAGTCCCAGTTCTGCGGATATCATGGACAGTTAAAACGACAAACAAATGAGTACAGTCTGCCCTTCTTATACACAGATTTTTAATATGTTCCAAAAAAGTATAAATAAATTAATAAATTAATAAATTAATTCAAATATCAAACCTTGATTTTCCATTTTTTATAAGGGACACCATTTTACTATGTCATTATATTTAATGGGACTTGAGCATACACAGATTTTGTTATACATGGGGGATCTTGGAACCAAACCCCAGCGTATAACAAGGGTTCACTGTACTGGAACAAATCAAGTCTACTCTCTCTCTAGAACACAAGGTGACTAAATTAAGGCCATATCCCAAGGAGACATAACTCACTAAAAATAAGATAATGCTTAGAATGGCAAAAGACAGTAGGAAGAGAAGTTGACTGTATACCAGATGGATAAACTAAATCAAGGAGGACATAGCCTTGAGTCTGAAGGACCTGAGAAGAGCTGCTGGGGATAGGGTGCTTCAGAGGTTTTTCATTCACAGGGGTGACTTGAAGAGCATTAACAACAGCACCACTAGTACAGCTGAACAAACACCTTACAGCAAGCCAGTAAGTGAGATGGAAGATAAGGAACTCAAGTGATTTAAGATTTTAAAAAATAGTATGGCAGTCTTACAACTGGCTAGGAACATTGCCTTTGTTGGCCAAAGCTCCAGTTGGAAGAATTTCAATTACTATTGCATAGACGTTCAAGCAGCTAGAATGTGTATCTTATGGAAGATGTTAGTAACCTTTAATGTAGCTTGCCATGTATCAGATGTCAAAATTGATTAGATGATCTGAATTTCTAATCTAGGCTGAGATAAAAGTCTAGACATGGGAAATAGCAAACATTTGTATTTTGTAATGGATACTACAAGACAGTGATTTTACTGCTCTTAATCATGAATTGCTGAATATATCCAACAAAACTTCATAAATTAATACAAATTTAGCAAGCATAAAGCCTATGAGCCCTTGGATCTCCTTGTGCACTAGGTGTTCACACATTTTGGTCAGCCAACAAAAATGTGTGGTTGTCAATATCTTCTCCTTTCCCATGAATGGCAATATGTTACTTGACATGTCCTTGGAAGCACCCAGTTCTCCATTTCCAGAATCTTCTATTTCATGGTGCACTTCCAAGGGCTCAGTGCACCCAATGAAGTGGACAGCAACAAGTCTTCTCCTGTGGATGGGAGAGAGAGGGCCATCCCTGATTCTATTGCACTGTGGAGGGTCTTGGTATGTGAGAGAAGAACTGGAGATCATCATGCCTACTCTGCTCTCCAGCTGAAAAGCTGGGAGGAACTGGAGCTCATTATACTTATTTAGAGAGGAAAGAGATGTGTTGCAAGGTGAGAAAATGTGAGGACACTTGCCTACCATCTTCCCCAAAAATGACTATGCCATTTTTAGAATGAGGAAGAGATAGCCAGTTACTAATAGTTATCACTATGCTATCCCTTTCCACTGGAAATAGAACATTAAACCTCTTCAGCACGTTTGTTCAACTTTGGATAGTAAGGATATATGTATTCATTTGTTAAATGTACTTTAAACACCTTCTCAGGTACACAGAGAGCTGGTCACTGTAGTGTAGATTCTAACATTTTCCAGTTCCAACAATAAAGGAAGACTGAATTATGTCAGCTCAGTTCATTCATCTCCCCAGACATGTGTCCGCATTCTTGTTCCTTCACGGACTGGCAAGTGGGAAGGGTTAAAATGGCATGCACGATCATGGTGCGTGGGCAGAGTCACACGCAGGAACATGTGGCCATTCAAACCAATGGGGTCTGAATATGTGCAAATTTCCATTTTCATGGGGGGGGGGTGGAACGGATCCCTCATGAAAATGGAGGGATGACTTTACTCTAGAACCACTGCCATTGAACCTGCCCCCAATTTCTATACATTCAGTGTTATTTGAACAGTGAGCTGTGCATAGGTTGCCCACACAGTCAGGAACCCAGAGATATCAGATCTTGTGCCAAATGTAGAGGATATCCAGAGCAAAATGGTTAATAATAATAATAATTTTATTTTTATCCCGCCTCTCTGCCAGGACCGAGGCAGCTAACAAAGTAAAAAAATATACAGTACAAAGTAATCCCAATTCTCCCCTCCCTCCCTTAAACACATAAAATAATCAATTAAAATAATCAGAGATGGAAGATGGGTTCTAGGGGTAATCAAAAATAGATTGTTTTAGTGGGTGACCAAGTTAGTTACTCAGTGAAGACCTGTCGGGGGAGATCTATCTTGACAGCCTTTTTAAAATTGTCAGGACTGGTGATATGACAGATCTCCTCTGACAGGCTGTTTCAAAATGTGGGAGCAGCCGATGAGAAGGCTCTCTGGGTAACTGCAGCCAACCTGATCTTTATATGCAGCAGTAGATTTTTCCCATAGGAAAAATCGCCCTGATGCCACGCGCCACTCCAAACTGCTTTTGGAGAGAAGGTGCGGTCCTACTTCTCCCCTTTCAATGTATTCCTGCTTAAACATGGATGAGAGATACTGAACAAGTCTAACCAGAACTTAATATTATTGATTTTGGGATGAGGAAAACATTCAGGCATATAATGGAGTTTGAAAGGGTAGAACTGCACTGATGGGAAGGAATTTAGATGGTGAGGAGGGAGGAGCTGCAGTAAGACTGTTTAAATCTAAAGGTGTTGGCTAGTGGGAGGTACCAATGGAGAGATTCAGGCTATTAAAATCTGAAAAGGTCCAGGAAAGGAATTGCAAAGTTGTTGTGGGGGGAGGGGTAAAAATAAATTAATAATTTGTCCTTATCATTGGCCTCTTTCCCCAGTCAAATCTATTAATTTTTACATGGAAAAAATAGGTATTGTCCTTAACTATGTGCTGTGTGGAGATGTTGATCATCCATCCCATTTAACATTCACACATTTAAACTAAGCAAATACCACATCTGGCAGTCTCTTGGTGGCTATTAAAAGATCAGAGCAGGCAACAGAACCTCACACTTTCCCCTCTCTACAGACACCTTTCCCTTTTTCCATCATGATCAGAATTATGGGATGCACTGGACATTTACCCTGACTACAGTTAAGGCTAACCAGATTGCCTCTTGATCAAAGCTTATCAACTTCAATATCTGGTTTTCAAGCCAAGTTGAGTGGGGGATGTGGGGGGCTTTCAAATAAAATTATAGCTCTTCCTGTTCCATTTAAGAAAATATCAATTCAAGTTAACAGGTGATTTCATCATACACACAAATGAAAAACAGATGTGGCTTAAGAGCAACAGAAAAAGGAACACAAAGGCCCTGTACAGACCAGCAATTTGTCCTGGCTTGGGTGCAGAGTCGGGGCGCAGCGTCTTCATGACACATCCCTCCAGGGTGCCCTGATGCCACACACCGCTCCAGAGAGCACACAGCATCATGATGCACCTCTGGCGTTGTGTCCAAATGATGCAGCACTGTAGGGGTGCTATACAGCCATGCCACCACAGCTATGGCACCCTTTGGAGGGCACAAAAAGAAGCTGCTTTTTGCAGCTCCTTTTTGCGCCCTCCAAAGGCCAGATTGGGGCTACAGCATGAGGTTGTTGTGGCCCCGATCTGGCTAGGAAAGGTATGGCCTCCCACCGCACCTTAGGGGAGTTCTGTATAGCCCCAAAGCCAGTATTGTTAGATCTGTTATTATGCCTGACACTCACAGAATACAACCATCCCACTATCTGCACAAACCAGTTTTAACATGAGGGGAGCTGCAAGCTCTAATTTGGACTTTACAGTCATAATCCATTTTCTCTGAGCAATAAAAGACAGTATTGTCAGAATGCTCCCAATATCATTCGTCTTTTTGTTCTGCATTTCTTCTCCCTGTAATCTCTATACTGGCTTCCTCAGGCTCTTACATTTCAAGTTCTCTATGATCATGAAATGCCCCCATATTGCAATATATCATTGTCCACTGTCTTTTTCTCTCTCACTTTATCACTGTCAACAGCCCTGCAGAGTCCAGTTCATGTAAACAACTCCACACCTTCTCCCTTGCTGATCTTTAGGCTTGGAATTCCTCACTTAAAACCTGAACAATTACAAGGTGCTAGATCTATTTCTTATGTGTATCTGTTTCTGTCTTCAAGTCGACTTTTGATTTATTGCAAACCCATGAATAGCATCGAATTTTCTTAGGCAAGAAATACTCAGGCGGTTTTGCTAGTTCCTTCTGAAATATACAGCACCTGGTATTTATTGGTGGTCTCCCATCCAAATACTAACCAGGGCTGAACCTGCTTACATTCTGAGATCAGATAGAATCTGATGCCTTTAGAATATTTACCTGGGCTCAAAACTCAAATTTTCAGACAAACTTTTTGGTTAGTCCTCATTCCCTACTTCTTTCCTTAAGCTGCTCTCTCTATGGAGACCCATTCATACTAATGGCACTTTTTAAATAAAACATATCTAGGGGCATCCGTGTTGACCATATAGCAACATACACGGACAGTACACTACAGGGCCCACCTGCATGAATACCCTTCCATACTATCTGAACTAAGGACAACAACCACAACATCTTGATCAAATGTAGGCTCTGACTAACATCTTTTTTCTCTCTCTTGCATGATTTTTAACACCTTGCCTGATGAAGAAGCCAATGGAGCTTCAAAAGCTTGTATAATGTATAATGTGCATTTTGGTTGGCCCAGTAAAGGTATCACTGTTTTGTGGATTTTGGATGATACTATACTTTATTAATAAGGAAGTGAAGTTTGAACATTTTAAAAAATATAACTGCTCTTTGTGTAACACAAACATTAGGGGCTTTGAAGAGAACATCCCCATTCCTAATCTTTTTCAATTAAAATATATATTAAAACATTAAAGTGACATTTCTGAAGGTCTTTCAGTTTCTTTGGTCAATATAGCCACATTTTGCTCAGCTTGGAAAAACAAAATACTACAGACTCCTTAAATGGTCAGACCTTTATAAGCTCAAACCAAATGCGAGAAACTCACATAAAATTTATTACTGTTATAGAGGCATGGACAAATCAAAGCCTCAAAAAAAAAAAAATCCACCCACCACAAAACGCATACACAATTGCACAAAATCGTTGGCATCTTTTTTCTGCTATGAATCATAAACTTACTCATTAATCTCAATTCACACATTTCCATATGGTTAGTTAGTTATACTAGTAAGATGGCAGTTCTATGCACCCAGATGTTCTGAACTGCCAGCCAGAAAATGAATTCTGTACACACCAGTCCAAGATTCTGATACCTGAGGCACACTTTTTAAACTGAATTACATCCTGAGGCATGCTTCACTCTTACACTCAAAAAGGTTTCGATTTGGAGGATATGAAGAGATTGATAAATTGGAGCCCTCCAGATTGCATTGCACTGGGATTCACATCTGTCATAGCCAGGATTGCACATGTTTCCAATTTAAAAGGCCAGTTGGACTCATGCAGAGAAACACTGTCTGCTGTGAATGAGTAAATTGTGAAGTATCTTTGCTTTGTGAATGAGTTTCAAGCACATACAATGTACAGTCAGGTCAGAATTATCTCCCTGGAATCTGGATAAGGCTGACTGAAAAGAAGCAAGAGGACTTCCAGAAAAGGTCGCTTTACTCATTACAGTTAAAAGGGATTGTACTGCTATTCCATCTTTTTTTTTTTTTTGCTGCACTTTTTCTCATAAGGAAAAAAAACATTAAAAAGTTCAAAAAATATGGGAAGCCTGCAGATTGAAAGGACATTATCTAGATCACTTGTAAACTTCCATGAATGATGGCCCAGGAAAAACAGTAAAAACCACCAAGGACAGAGCAGCCTGAAGCAAAGATGCAAGGGACAGTTTCCTCTGTGAAAGGGTGCTCTCAGCTTACAAGAATCTTTGGTACACTCAACATTTCCAGCATTCATTATAGGAATTAACAGAAGACATAAATTTCAAGTTTTGCCTTCAGACAATTCTGGATAATACATTTTAGGAAAATGTGAGATGGCTCAAACTGGAAAGTTATATATGTTTGGTTAAACACAGGAAATATGGATTATGTAGTGGAGAACAATATGTTTCAGAATGGATTTCTGCATCAGTTTCTGTATTGATATGCGCCCACTCATGTCTTGAGATCTTCTTTTCTCTCTGTCCCACCACCCTGAAAGATACATATGGCAGGAACATGGGATGGCACTTTCTTGGTGGAGGCTTCCTTCCAAGAACTCTCTTCCAAGAAAAGTTAAGACTAACTGCCCTTTTTACTATCCTTTTGAAGTCAGGTAAAGGCCTTTTTGTTTCAGAAGGTCTTTGAGGGGATGACTCCTGGTGGGAAAGGGCTTTTATGTGCTGTTTACATTTGTTCTTTTTAATAGTTATGCTTTTAACTGTTTTTAGTTTTATTGATAGTACTGTATAATTATATTTGTAAACCACCTGGAGTTCCAGTTTAATCATTGTGGTTGTAGTGATCTTTTCTGGTTTTGCTTATACAGAGTAGATGTAATTAATCTACCATGTATAGTTATTACCTGAAGAAGTAAATGAGAATCAGAAGGTTTTTATTTAAACAAAATTGCTTTGCTGACACTATGGAATAATTAGTACAAGGGTTTTATAATCTGGAAGTCTTCTATACAATTGTGTTCTTAGTCATAACATTATAATGGTGGCTTTAGGCAAGCTGCCACCTGTCAATCCATATATCTGAAATATGGGGGAAGTACTGTAATATTGGCTTGTGAGATTTGATGGAATTATATGCAAAATTCTTTGTACAGCACATCCAAATGCACTAAAATAAAAATGGTAAATATAATCAGTCTCACATGTAGCTATTCGATCTATGTGATCTCTTCCACTGTTCATTGGACTCTTCACACAGTCTAGCTCCATCAGATGTCACCCATTTGGTAATGTGGAATATAACCAAACTTCCTTCAAATAAACCCAGAAGTCAGAATGTGTCCACAATCAAAGATCACAAAAAGTACTAGAATGACACGAATACTTGTAGCATCTTGTATAATCATGTTTTCCCAGCACGAAGGGAGAACTTCTCTCTCTCTGGGGCTCCTGAACAGTTAGGCAAGAGCTTGGAAAAGTTTTTGTATGTTTGTTTTAAACTACAACTACCTGAATCCTTGATGATTATTAACTAATATTGTAATCTTGCAAATATTCAGTTGCAGATGCTTAGCTAATACTGACATTTTTAATGTCATTTCCCATTCAAAAAGAAAAGGGACAATATTTCCAAATTGAGCACTTTGAAGCCCCATTTGTCTCAAAACCAGAAAGGTAAACATACCCTTTACTCTCTTTAACTGATTTCTCTGATTTTTTTTTAATGATGATGGTTAGTTCATGTCCAAAGATTATTTCTTCCATTCTTTCCTATGTTGTTTATGCCCACACCATGGACCATTGTAGTGTAGTGATCTGAGTGCTGGATTCAGATTTGGGGAGATTACAATTCAAATCCCTGTTCGGCCATAGAAATTAATTTTGTAATCTTGAGAACTAGCATAGTGTAGCAGTTTGATTGCTGGTCTAGCACTCTGGACATCAGGATTTGTTTCCCAGCTCAGCCTTGCTGGGTGGCCATGGACAAATCATGCTCTCTCAGCCTCAGAGAATGGCAATCCCAACCCCCCTTTGAAGAATCGTGCCAAGAAAACCCCATGATAATGTCGCCTTAGTAGTATCACCAGAAGTCAGAAACAACTTGAAGGCAAACAACACACACACAACTTTAGACAACTCATACTCTCTCAGTCTCAAAGAAAAGTAATGGCAAATCTTCTCTGAAGAAACCTTGCTACGAAAACCCAAGGATAGGGTTTCCATAAGTCAGAGTCAACTTGAAGGCAGGCAAAAACAATGAATGTGAAAGATGTGAGAAGGAAAACTCTAAAAGCATATTCCACGGACAGGGCCAGGTACAAGGCTACTAAGAGGTAAGAGAATCACATAGCTATGGTTGCCCTCCTGTTAATGCTCATGAAGTCTCAGTTTTTATCCCATCACCGTCACAAGTGAGTATTTATGTTTTCCCACAGGAACAAATAACTGCTGCTCTGGAGAAAGTTACAAGCTGCAAGTCATGATAGAATGCAAGGTAACATATGCAGGGCTCCCAGACAGCATTCCGTCCAAATCTTAGCTTGAGATATGCATCAGCAAAGTTGCAACATCCTGTGCCTTCAGACCACAATGTGGGACCACAAACAGCTAACCAAGGTATGTTCAAAATGGATTTCTCACACTACCTGAAAAACCATTCACCTTCCAAGGTATATACCAATTTGAAAATAAGGGATAAATATTCATCCAGTAATATAGTTGTTTGACTGCTGGACTCTGGGAGACCAGGGTTTGAATCCCCACTCAGTCCACCACAGTAGGTGACCTTGGGCAAGCCACACTCTCTCAGCCTCAAAGGAAAGCAATAACAAGCCTCCTCTGAACAAATCTCGTCAAGTAAGCCTCACAATAGCTTTGCCATAAGGTCACCATATGGTGGAAACAACTTGATGGCACAAAGCAGGGTAATAATTTTTTAAGGAGGGGAGGGAAGTAGATTTTTGATGTATAATGTATTGTATTTTATTGCTGTTAGCCGCCCCGATTGACCTCAAAGGGTCGGGATATAAATAAATTATTATTATTATTATTACACCAGTCTATCTATTAATTTATTGTCAGAGCAACAATGTAACATACATACTTAAGGATATGACAAGAGGCATGCTAAAGTGGACCAAAGGTCTATATAGTCTAGCATTCTCTTTGAATAGTGCCAAATCAGATGTCTGTGTGATGCCCACCAGCAAGATATGAACACAAAAGAAGCATTCTGCTTGTGTCCCCCAACAACTGTTAAGTTACATACTGCCTCTAATATTAGCAGAATTTTGGAAGAGTTCTTTGACAACTTCTGTTAGCAAAATGCTAACAGAAGACAGAGAAAAGGCAGAATTACTCAACACCTTCTTTGCCACAGTCTTCTCAGAAAAGGCAAAGGGTGCTCAACATGAGGATAATGGAGCAGAGGACAGAATAGGGGAATTTCAGCACAGAATAAGTAAAGAGATAGTAGAGGAACACCTTATTAATCTAAATGAATTTAAGTCTCCGGGACCAGATGAACTCCATCCAAGGGTATTAAAAGAACTGGCAAATGTAATATCGGAGCCATTGGCAATAATCTTTGAAAACTCCTGCAAAACAGGAGAGATCCCAGCAGACTGGCGGAGGGCAAACGTTGTCCCCATCTTCAAAAAGGGGAAAAAAGAGGATCCCAACAATTATCGTCCAGTTAGTCTGACATCAGTACTAGGAAAGATTCTGGAGCAGATCATTAAACAGAGAGTCTGTGAACATCTAGAAGGCAATGCCATAATCACAAAAAGTCAACATGGGTTTCAGAGAAACAAGTCATGCCAGACAAACCTAATCTCTTTCTTTGATAAAATTACCAGCTTGGTAGATGAAGGGAATGCTGTGGATATAGTATATCTTGATTTCACTAAGGCCTTTGACAAGGTTCCCCATGACATTCTTGCAAACAAGCTTGTAAAATGTGGGCTAGACAAAGGAACTGTTACATGGATCTGTAATTGGTTGACCGGCCGAACCCAAAGGGTGCTCAACAATGGCTCCTTTTCATCCTGGAGAGAAGTGACCAGTGGGGTCCCACAGGGCTCTGTCCTGGGCCCAGTGCTATTCAACATCTTTATCAATGACCTGGATGACAGAATTGGGAGCATACTTATCAAATTTGCAGATGACACCAAATTAGGGGGAATAGCTAATACCCCAGAGGACAGGATCAAGATTCAAAATGACCTGAATAGACTAGAAAGCTGGGCCAAAGCTAACAAAATGAAATTCAACACGGAGAAATGTAAGGTATTGCACTTAGGGCGGAAAAATAAAATGCACAGATATAGGATGGGTGACACCTGGCTGAATGAAACTACGTGTGAAAGGGATCTAGGAATCCAAGTAGACTACAAGTTGAACATGAGTGAACAGTGTGATGCGGCAGCTAAAAAGGCCAATGCTATTTTAGGCTGCATCAATAGAAGTATAGTGTCTAGATCAAGAGAAGTAATAGTGCCACTGTATTCTGCTCTGGTCAGGCCCCACCTAGAATATTGTGTCCAGTTCTGGGCACCACAATTCAGAAAGGACATTGAGAAACTGGAGCGTGTCCAAAGGAGGGCGACAAAAATGGTGAAGGGTCTGGAAACCATGCCCTATGAGGAACGACTTAGGGAGCTGGGGATGTTTAGCCTGGAGAAAAGAAGGTTAAGAGGCGATATGATAGCCCTGTTTAAATATTTGAAAGGATGTCATGTTGAAGAGGGAGCAAGCATGTTTTCTGCTGCTCCAGAAAACAGGACCCGGAACAATGGATGCAAGCTACAGGAAAGGAGATTCTACCTGAACATTAGGAGGAACCTCCTGACAGTAAGGGCTGTTCGACAGTGGAATGCACTTCCTCGGAAGGTGATAGAGTCTCCTTCCTTGGAGGTCTTTAAACAGAGGCTGGATGGCCATCTGTCAGGGATGCTTTGATTTGGATTTCCTGCATGGCAGGGGGTTGGACTGGATGGCCCTAGTGGTCTCTTCCAACTCTACGATTCTATGATTCTATGATTCTAACTATATTCTCCCAGAAACGATATACAGTAATCACTTTTTATGTTGAAGTTGATGGCTATGATTACAGTGGTACCTCGGGTTACGAAATTAATTCGTTCCGCGGCTAATTTCGTAACCCGAAAAACCTTCGTAACCCGAATTGCCATAGGCGCTAATGGAAAAAAAGCCGCGGCTCCGCCGCGGCTCCATTTAAAACAGCGCCAGGGTTTTTTCGTAACCCGAAAAAACCTTCGTAACCCGAAACAATAAATCCCTATGGGATTTATTCGTATCCCGAAAAATTCGTAACCTGGGTAATTCGTATCCCGAGGTACCACTGTATATCTTTTGGTGGCTAATTTCACTGTTTGAACAAGTATTTTATTTTACTGGTCCCAGAGTATCATCCTACCATTGCTCGCTTATGGATACCTTTAGCATGTCATTATATTTCTTCTCTTTAAAAGTAACTTTTGAAACACCATATAAAGGTGTTTGAGAGCCAGTGTGATGTAGTGGTTTGAATATTGGACTCTGGAGTGATGGAGTGATAGAGTGATGTAGTGATTTGAACACTGAAATCTGGAGACCATTGAGTTCCCACTCAGCCATGGAAACCCACTGGGTGATCCTGGGGAAGTCACACTCTCTCAGCCTCAGAGGAAGGCAAAAGTAAATCCCCTAGGAACAAATCTTGCCAAGAAAACCCTGTGATAAGGCTACCTTAGGGTAATCATAAGTTGGAAATTATTTGAAGGCACACAACAACAATGTAGAGATGTCTAACCTAAGGTCTCCACATGAGAGTTGGACCAGGAGTCACTGCTGTTGCTCCAAGGAAAAGTCATTAAAAAAAACCTGCTATGATTACACAGATTATAGTAACTACCAGGCCTCTCCCACAGGTGATGGCTTGCAAATTAAGAAGGATCCAAATCAGTTTGTACCTTTATTACACATCATCATTCTCAGAGTAAGTAGTATCAAAGGGTCTATCTCTCCACTCCTTCAATGTACATGAATATCAAGCAGGGGTCTGAAAATCTCTGTTTTGCTGCATTTTTCTAGGTTCTGACTGCATTTTCTCCCCCCCCCCTTGTTTTAGATCAGGCTCCAAGAATTTGTGCATTTCTCAATGTTAGTTTGAACTGTTATTTTGAACTTATTTGCATATATTCAAAAAAAGTAAGAATATTTTCTTTCCATAGATAGGAAACTGAGAAGAGATATACACAGTTTTGCAAACAGTCCTTGTTAAATGACCTCAACACCAACTCATAGCAACTCTGTGGTTGAGCCATTTCCAAGAAACCCTATCATCCACTGCTCAGCTTAGGTTGGGTAAATTCTTAGGCTTTTAACCTCCCTGATTGAGTCTATCCATCTGGCATGTGGGCTTCCTCTCTTTCTACTGTCTTTTACCTTTCCTAGCATTATTGTCTTTTTCAATGTTTTCTCGTGATGTGGCCAAAGTATGATAGACTAAATTTGTTCATCTTAGGGCCTGTACAGACAGGCCAAAATAAAGCTGCTTCGGGTCACTTTGGAGGTATGTTGTTTAAATGATGCATGCGTTCTAAGAGTCCAGAAGCTATGCCAAAGCCACACTCCAGTCCTAAGGACTGGAGTACAGCTTTGGCGCAGCTTCTGGCCTCTTAAGATGTGTGTGTCATTTAAACAACATACCTCCAAAGTGACCTGAAGCAGCTTTATTGTGGCCTTGTCTGTACGAGCCCTTAGCTTCCAGGAATAGATCAGGCTTGATCTGTTCAAGGATCCATTTGTTTGTCTTCTTGGCTGTTTATGGTATCCTCAGCACCTTTCCTCAGCACTACATCTCAAATGAGTTAATTTTCTTCTTATCCACTTTCTTCACTATCCAACTCTCATATCCACCATGGCTTGATTCTAACTTTAGTGCTCAGTTTTATATCATTGCACTTTAGGATCTTGCCTAGTTCTTTCATGACTGCCCTTCCTATTCCTAGTCTTCTTCTGATTTCTTGACTGCAGCTTCCATTTTTATCAATATTTGATCCATTGTCTAGGCTGAATTTATGTAGATCTTCTAGAGTCATCATTTTTGTTTTCTTTATGTTCATCTATGTTTGTTTCTTTATAACAGTCCTGCAGACCACAAATTTGATAAATTTCTTTTTAAAAATCAGTCAATGTCTGTCTCAGCAGTGCAGTTCACAGAAAGCTGGGAGCAAATGATATCCAGGTAGTTGTTGTTGTGTGCCTTCAAATCATTTCTGACTTATGGCAATCCTAAGGTAAACCTATCATGGAGTTTTCTTGACAAGATTTGTTCATAGGAGGTTTGCCATTGCCTTCCCGAGGCTGAGAGCACTAGGTGCCCAAGGTCATCTAGTGGGTTTCATGGCTGAATAAGGAATTTAACCATTGTCACCAGCGCCATAGTCCAACATGCAAACCACTACATCAGGCATAAATGTCTGGTAAGAGTCTGATCTTAACGCAGGCAGGTATTCAGCTATCAATATTAAGTGCTGTATAATATGATATTATGAGTACACTGGCATTGGTCACAGTGAATTCATAGAATGGAAGAGAAACAATAGTTATTCCTACCGAGGAAGCATGTGTTATGGTTAGAGCATAGTACAATGACCATTGTACTATGGAGAGCAGGGTATTATTCCTCACTTGGCCATGGAAACCCACTGAGTGACCTGGGTGATAGGATAGGGTTGTCATATGTCAGAAATAACTTGAAGGTCCATCACAACAACAGCAACAAACTGGGAACATAAGGTGGTAGACATTTATCTAAGTGCCATCTTTAGATGTGGCTCCCAGGGTGTGCCCCTAAGCACATAGAAACAAGCATCTCAATTTTACACTACAGGCATTTTCACAGCTCTCTTATACCTGCAGCACCACACAACATGTGAAGCATACCTCAGCATCTAAGAACTGTGGGAGTACAAGGAGGGAACAGTGAAATGCAGTTTACTAATAGTCATTTGACACTGTGTATTACAAATATTTGGCTTCTTACATTCCCATGCCATTTATTCTGAAGCAAGCCTGCATCATTTCAATTAAGATGCTATTAAAGTGTTCCCAAAAGAATGAATATCAGTGCCCAAGAACAGTGTAAAGGCTAAGCACAGCTAGAAAACAGTACGTAAAGCAATGCACTCTGTAAGGCTGTTTAATTTCCCCCCTAGGACATTAAATGCAGATTATAGGGCTAAGACTGGCACCCTGTGTTCCAAACTATGTTTATTTTTAAATAAGTGTTTGCAGATCTGCAATCTACCACCACAACGCTAAATATAATTAGAGAAGTACATTCATTTGAAATCAGTATGTATGATACAGGCATACTTGATGTGAAGTTATGTGTTGATGATTCCCTAGTTTTGTGCACCAGTAATGTCTAGTGTCTGGATGCTCTAGGGTCACTCTAATCTTCAGCTGCTAGAAATGTAGTCTGACATACACACAGCCTACCTCACAAGAGTACAGATGCCATATTTAGAGTTATTACATCCTCCAAGCTAAGGCTTTACGTGTGTGTGTGTGTGTGTGCCTTCAAGTTACCTCTTGATTTACGGCAACCCCATAAATTTCATAGGGTTTTCATAGGCAAGGGCTACTGAAAAGTGTTTTTTGCCAGTTCCTTTCTCTGAAATATAGCCTACAGACCTAATATTTGTTGGCAGTCTCCCATCCAAGTACTAACCAGAGTTGGCCTTGCTTAGCTTCCAAGATCAGACAGGATCTGGTGCCTTAGGGTATCAAATGCATTCATATGTTAGTTGCTAAATCCCACAGATAGATATTAACTCTGAACTGCAAACTATAGATCTCTTACAGTTTGACCCAAACCTCTCTCGTAGCATGGCTGCTTATACCATGCCCATGTGAGAAACATCAGTCTTCTCTCTTTTCAGCTCTTGGATTGTTTAGCACACCAAATCAGAAACACAGAGGTGGCAACAACTGTACTGAAATTAATACTAAGTCCAATTTACCCACTCTGTTTGCATCAAGTTCCCCCTTCTTTATGCCTGGCCAACGGACCAACATGTAACCCTGAACAGAACATACAGAACACCATGTCTAGACCTAACAAGGAATGTAGGAGAATTAAGTAAATGCTGAAGTGATGAAACTGACTGCATCACTTTGAACTATAATTAAGGCATACGATTTCTGAAGACATTCCCACATTAAAAACAAAAGGGGGAAGATTCAAGACTAGCCCTTTCCCCACTGTGCTAGTTATCTATTTATTCAGTGGGGAAATAGTCTAAAATGGTGCAGCCTATTTTAACACCTTCTCGTGGTTCCACCTCATTCTGCTGCATGACTAGGTCAGACGCATGTCAGCAGAAGTAACATTATGATGTCCAAGAAGATCCCCTCACCCCACCTGGTCACTGGATCGAGCTATTATCAATGAAACATGGATTCCACTATGGGAAAGGGGCAAGCCCCTAACAACAGGTGGCTAAATCAGTCCCCAAAGGCAAACACTAAGCATCCCTCATCCTTAAAGAGTCCTTTAGAGTTGAGCAGCCAGTTCTCCATGCTGTTGCTAGACCCCCAGTTCCCTTCGGCCCCAGCCAGCCTGGCCAGTGATAGAGGATGACAGGAGTTGTCATTCAGAAACATCTGGAAGTGGAAAGACTGCTCATCTCTTTTGGAAATTATCAGTGAGATCACCACACCTTCTAAAATAAAACCTGTCACATACTCACTGGAAAGTAAAACTGACCTGAGTAATTCTCAGAATTGTTTTCTTAACTCGACTTTGATTATTACTGCAGTTGCTATGGAATTTGTGGACCATTTTCTGGGGTCTTCCATTTTCAAAAATAAACAAAAGTATGGGTAATATTATACTCATAGAGTTGGAAGAGACCACAAGGGCCATCCAGTCCAACCCCCTGCCATGCAGGAACTCTCAATCAAACAATCCCCGATAGATGACCATCCAGCCTCTGTTTAAAGACTTCCAAGAAGGGATGCATTAGGGGAAGCCAACTTTTAATAACCAAGACCAGGGTGGTGTTTTGGTTTGAGCGTTGGACTAGGACTCTGGAGAGCATGGTGGTAAAATTAAATGATATAGCCATGTTAGTCTGTACGACAGTGGTCCCCAAACTGTGGTTTTGGACATCAGCTCCCAGAAGCATCAGCCATGGCCAATAGTCTAGGATTCTGGGAACTGAAGTCCAAAATCCCTTCAAGAGCACAGTTTGGAGACCACTGCTGTAGAATCAGTATGTAGAGAGCTCTTGTAGGACCTTTGAGACAGGAGTTTTATGACATGAAGGAGACTGAGAGTTTATCCCATGAATACCCCAGAAAAACCGCAAACGATTTCACATGATGTCGCACAAAATCTGCCATTAAAGTGGTCACAAAGAAGCATTAATGTACATCTTTTTACTTTTGGGATTTCATTGACAATGCATTTCCGATACCACTTTATTTGCACAATTGCATGTGATAATCATTCGTGCAATTACTTGCCATGGTGGTGTAATGGTTAAATGCCTGTACTGCAGCCACTTACACTGTTACACACAAACTATAAGGTTGCGAGTTCAATACCAGCCAGGGGCTCAGGCTCGACTCAGCCTTGCATTCTTCGGAAGTGGATAAATGAGTACCCAACTTGTTGGGGCAATGAGCTTACACATTTTAAACCACTTCAGGAGTGCATAAGCACATTGATAAGCCATATAGAAATGCACTTGCTATTGCTATTTTTGCTTTATTTGCAGGATGCTTTAAATGTGGTAAACTCCTAACTGAAAGAAAGAAGTGGGCAGCAGGAGCTTTGCTAGACATAGATGCATAGACTGGAGGCCATGGTTTGAACCCTGTCTTGGCCATAATAATAATAATAATAATAATAATAATAATAATAATAATAATATTTTACCCTGCCTCTGCATCTGGATTGAGGCGCTACAAGAAGTACAAAAGCACAACAATATAAAATAAAACCCACTGTCCCTCCCACACAGCCACAATTACAATTCCCTTACAGCAATAAAAATAACATCCAAGTATTAAAATGCGCAAACCCACATGTGGCCAGTGTTGCCAACAAGCCTCGAAGATATTCCCCGGAATGTGTTACCAAAATCCAACCCTGGCATTCCTCAATATTTACCGGAATATCCAGTCAAAACCTCCGGAAAGAAAACAATTAAATCCCCCAGATTCTGGGGAATCCCCTGGAAATTGGCAACGCTGCCGGCAACCAACAGTAAGCTTTGGCCAAGTCACACTCTCTCAGCCTCAGAGGGCAGCCATCGCATACCCTCTCTGAAGAAACTTGCCCCCCAAAAAACCCAAACAAAAACCAACAATCATGAAATCAGAAATGACTTGGAGGTCCACAACAACATAATAGTCCAGAATCCCCCCCTATATGTGGGGGGCCTTTAAAGGTGGCTTAGTTCCTTGGGGTCAGCTTCTCCCCTGCAACTTGTAGCCCTTTCCATTTCCTTTGCCTCCAAAGGCCAGCTTCTCCTGCTGCAGGGCTAGTGGAGGGAGGGCAGCCTTTCCCTTTCTTTTGCCCCATGCCAGCCAGCCCTGCAAACCTGGGACACTTACCTTGCCCCCCCTGCAAAGGTGCCAGAGCCAGCAGAGAGAGGAGCTGCAGCAGGAACTGGTCCCAGGGGAGACTCTCCATCATCCTCACCACCTTCTTGGAGGGGAAAACAAGCAGCAGCACAGAGAGCCCAGAAGAAGGCAGAAATTCACTCAGCTCTTGCTTGCTGTGAGCTGGACTATTACATAGGTATGGCTATGGCTCTTCTGAGCCTCTGAGCCGCCCAAGACCAGTTGGAGGAGGAGGAAGGAGGAAAGGAGGAGGAAAGCAAAAGTGGTTCCCTTCTTTCAATTGTCCCACTTGGAAGGAAGCAAGCAACCCTCAGGTTGGAGGCAGGGCTTTTCCAAAGTCCTCTCAGAACTCCTGAGGAAGGGGGGTCCCCCCTCTGGCTGCTTTTCTTTTCCACAAGTCTCTCTCTCTCTCTCTCTCTCTCTCTCTCTTTGTTTTCTTTCTTTCTTTCCTTCAGCAAGGACCCTTTGGAGAGAGTCAGGTTTCCTCTTCTCCAGGAATTCTCTAAATACTTTCACCCCAAGCAAAAGCCTGCAAATAAATACAAACAAACAAACAACAACAAATCTCAGGATGCCAGAAGAAGGAGAAAGGAAGACCTCTGCCTAACAGACCAGTGCAAAGTTCCCAGATGTTTTGTTTTTCTTCCCCCTCTTTCTTGGGCTGAGGGCTCTGAAGTGCCTGCAAAGGTTGCAATTGAAAGCAAAGGGAAACAAGCAGAAAACCTCTAGAAAGGGGTCTGCAGTGACACTAATAATAATAAGAAGAAGAACAAACTGAGCCAAAGGTTGCCATGAAAGTAAAGGGAAATCAGCTAAAACCCTCTAGAAAGGGATCTGCAGTGACACTAGAACAAACTGAGACGCCAAGCTAAACATGTTCACCTGAAAAAAAGCAAACTGGCGGGGATATTCCCTGCCTCGCTTTTTATCTTAGTCAAACAAGACAAAGCTGGTCTTTGGTCCAAAGGAGGCTCTGGGATGGAGCCCACCCACTGACCTCTTCTTGGGATGTTTGTGTAGGGATTAGATTAACCAGAGGTCAGATGTTATTTCAATAAGAGCTAATGGGGCTTGGCCACTGCACAAGCCAGGACTTCCCTGCTGCGGCCACCCGCCCAACGCAAACCCCCTTTTGCACAACTTGACTAGCATCAACAGTGGCCGGGGTTTCGAAAAACTGACCTAAGCTGAAAATGTTGTTTGCCTTGTTGGCTTTCGAGTCGTTTCCGATTTATGGGGATCCTAACGCAAACTTAGCACAGGGTCTTCCTGGCAGGTTTTTTCAGAGTGGGTTTGCCATTGCCATTTGCTGAGGCTGAAAGAGTGCAATTTGCCCAAGGTCACCCAGTGGGTTTTCATGGCAAAGTGGTATTCAAACCCTGTTCTGCAGAGTCCGATGCTCAAACCGCTTCACTACACTGGCTCCAGTTGAAAACTTCTTGTTGTTAACCATCTTCAAACTGATCCCAACTCATGGCAACCCTGTGGATGAGACACCTCTGATCTTCCCTATCTTCCACAGCTCTGGTTTTCTCTTTCTACTCTTTTTCTACTTCCATCTTTCCCAGTATTATTGCCTCTTCCAGTGAGTTGTGCCTTCTCATGATGTGGTCAAAAAATGGTCCAAAACACACTGCAGAAATAATCCAGTTTGAGACCACTTTAATTGCCCTGGTTCAATGCTAGGATATTCTGGGAACTCTAATTTTGTGATACATTTAGCCTTCTCTGTCAGAGGGTTCTGGTGCCACAATAAACTACAATTTGCATGATTCCCTACCACTGAGCCAGGGTAGTTAAAGTGGTCTCAAACTGGATTGTTTCTGCAGTGTTTGGACCTATTACTGCCTCAAATTAATCATCTTGACTTCGAGGGAAATTTCAGGCTTGATCTGTTCAGGGACCCATTTGTCTTTTTGTATGTCCATGGTATCCTCAGCACTCTTCTGCAGCACCACATCTCACATCCATTTTCTTCACTGTCCAACTCTCACATCCATTGGTAATGGGGAATACAATTGCTTGTACAATTCTGACTCTCATTTAGTTGTATGTCTTTGCTCTTTAGGATCTTTTCTAGCTCTTTCATAGCTGCCCTCCCCATTCTTAGGGGCTGTACTAGATGCCGCCCCTTCTTCAGCCAGATTGGGGCCACGGCAACCTCATGCCATGGCCCCAACCCAGCCTTCTCAGGGCACAAAAAGGAACTGCAAAAAGTGGCTCCTTTTTGTGCCCTCGAAAGGGCACCATAGCTGTGACAGCACAGCTATATAGTGCCCCTTTGACACTCCATCATCTGAGTGCAGCACCGGAAGCACATCATGCTGTTGTGTGCCATCTGGAGCGGCGTGCAGTGTCAGAGCAGCCTGGGGGAGCAGAGTTGGGCATGCATTGTCAGGACACTATGCCCTGACTCTGTCCCCAAGCCGGCCTTTCAGAAGGCCAGCCTGAGGGCAGAGTTGGGTGTAGCATCCTGATGATGCATGCCCAACTCTGCTCCCAAGGTGCCCTGACACTAGATGATGCAGCACCGAAGGGACACTATACAGCCACGCCACCGTGGCTATGGTGTCCTTTTGAGGGCGCAAAAAGGAGCCACTTTTGCAGCTCCTTTTTGTGCCCTGAGAAGGCCAGATCGGGGCCATGGCATGAGGTTGCCTAAGATCCAATCTGGCTGAAAAAGGGGCACCTGGAGGTTTAGTCTTCTTTTGATTTCCTGACTATAGTTCCCATTCTGATCAATGTTTGATCCAAGGTATGAGAACTCTTTTATTATTATTTCCTCATTTTCTAGGATGAATTTGGGTAGATCCTCCATTGTCATTCACCCCAAATGTTTTCGTTAACCAGAAAAAACCTCAGAGGGCCTCAGACTGTCTATTGTTTTAGCAGAGCATGGAAGTTATAAGTTATAAATAATTTTTTTTCAAAAGGAATAATTAATTCCTTTTTGAATAACAAAGATATAATTGTGTTTTAATTTAACTCAAAGAGGGACATGATTATAAATGCAGTGCACCTATAACTTCCTAGTTACTAATTACCAGTTACTAATTACCTAACTGATGGAAGAATGCCACATGGCTTATGTGCTGTGTTTTGTTATGGGTGTAGCCCTGATAAGGTAAGCAGACAGGAGGATAATGCCTTTGATACCACATATATGAAGTTTGTCTCATTAAGATTTAAAAGGCCACTAAAGCAACAGCTAGTTACTTCCAAGAGACAGAAAAGGGAGCAATTGCTTTTTTAAAACTGTAGCAATAACTGTTTGGAGAACGTGAAATTATAGCTGATATAATTATTTTTTGCAAGTAACTTCCCAAAGTCTTCATATTAATTGGTACTTCGGTCTGCAATATGATCTTTTATTTCATTTATTTAACCAACCAACTCCCCACTTTTATTTCTTGCTTTTGCTCCAATGACCTCAAGGAGATTTACATGCCCCTACACACCTCAGAGCACCCCAATGAGGTAATATAAGCTGAGAGATAGTAACATACTCTCTTGGAGTGTAATAAACTCTCCTCAAGTCGACCTCAAGAATACAAAGGACAGTATGAACCAACATTTGAACCACAAAATATTCTTCCTCCATCATTTAGTGCGGCCTCATGCACCAAGACTACAGCAGTGGCTGAAAAGTCACTGTTGCACTGGAGAAAAGAGTGATGGTATTCCTCATCAAACTGTATTTTTAGCCCTCTCTGTCAGAGAGCTCTGGTGCCACAATAAACTACAATTTCCAGGACTCCCTAGCATTGAGCCAAGGAAGTTAAAGTGGTCTCAAACTGGATTATTTTTGCAGTGTGTTTTGGACCTTTGTAACTTGTGAGCTTTTTTGTTTCATGAACACTGAAAATGGGAAGTATCCATCCTCCAATCAATTTTATTCCCAAATTAATTAATCAGGAAGATATATGAGAGAAAACATGATAATTGTCTTTAATGTTATAGAGTACTATGAGAAACATATAGAGAAGGGATTGAAAGTGAGAGAGTAGAGGAGCCAAGGAGTCGATTGTGAATGTGAGGCTAAGATAGGGTTAAGGAGAATTGAAGAAAAGAAATAAATAGGAAGGAGAGAGGAATAATAAAGAAAGAGAGGATGAAGGGAGAGATGAGGAAGTCAGATGAAGGGAAAGCAATTGAGAAAGGGAGAAACGAAGGAAATGAGTTGAAGAAATAGAAGGAGCGAGATAGTTGAAAGTCATCACTGCCAGTATATCGTATAACTATAGGGTTGCCCAGATAGAATTAAAGATATTGCGGATTATGAGAAGATATCAATCAGGAGTATATGTATGTATGTACGTTTGTATGTGGATATGTATTATGTACTATGATGGAACCTTTTGGCAATGTAAGGTGTGTGGAATTATGTTTTTGCTGTGTATATGTATGATTTTAATGATTTAATAACATTTATTTAAAAAAATTAAAAATAGATGAAATACCAGTAAAAGCAGGAGGTTTCAAAGTCATTGCATAACTACTTACAGGTGAAAATCTCTACTTTTGATGCACACTTCTTTGAGCTAGGATTGCCAGGTGAAATAAGGCACTCAGCACCTATAACTTTAATGGTTGCATAGAAGTGGGAATTTCAGGTGTTCCATCTTCTACACAACCATTGAAGGTCCTGCTCCATATTTCATCTGGCAGTCCTACTTTGGGCACATCAAAATGAGGAGGTATATATTAGTTTATGGATGATATAGTTATATTGGTTTAGATTAATTAGTTTAAATTAATATAGTTATATTGGTTTAGATTACATAGGATTCAGCCCCTTTGCTATCTCTGTGTTTAGAAGGTACTAGAGGAAATCTACATTGTCTGTTTCACTCACACATGTACAGTACACACACATACACCTGCTATGTTGCATCACAAGTCATGTCCCCCCCACCCTTGGTTTCAGATTTGGGGTTGAAATCTCAGGAAATGGAAAGCTGCTAATCTTACAGCCCTAAATGGGATGTGAAGGAAGGAAAGGAAGGATTTGAAGAAAGGAAATGAACATCTTAGAGTTATTTCGGGCAGAAAAAATACCTTATGTTGTTGCTTCTGCCTCCGGCTTATTGTGGAGGCCAAAGTCTTCCCTTCAGTGCTGCTGTCTCAGGGCAACTGTGAGCTGAAGCTGATGTTTTTTGTAGAGATGGTTGAAGCAAGCACCCTATAGCTGTTCTTTCTCTGGGTGATATATGGGTGATAGCTGGTCTCACTATTTCTGGTTTGTTCCTTCTTTGTTCAGAGAAGCGTTCCCAGCCATTGCATACATAACTGTCACTTGCTATTTGATGTTCTTTTGTTGCCTGTTTTATTGAATCATTTCCTGTATTGCTATGTATTTTATATGTATTATCCTACTAGTGAGGCAGGCTAGCTCTAACAGGCCTCCCTGGAAGAAGATTAACCATCCATTAAGAAGCCAAGCCCTCCCTCCAGTCCATCTCCCTTGGTCCAGGCCTCGGAGGTAGAGAAGAACTGCTGACCCTCATCCCCTTCCCCTCCACCACTCCCTTCTCCTTTTGGGTCGTGTCTTTTTAGATTGTAAACCTGAGTGCAGGGAACCGTCCAATTAAAAAGATTGTATGTACAGCGCTGTGTAAATTTACAGCGCTTTATAAATAAAGGAGGAGGAGGAGGAGGAGGAGGATGATGATGATGATAATAATAGGAGGTGGGGTTTTCTTATTTTGATCCTTCAAGGAGCAAAAGAGAACTGGAGGAACATACTAAGAATGAGGTGGGAGATAATGCTTAGTATAGGAGATAAAGGTTGGATTTGTAAAAATAATTGTTCCCCCCATGTTTTGACTCTTGCTATTGGTTTCACAATTTTATTCTGAATAGCATGAAAATCAGGAGTGGGGACTGGTTGATGGGTGGTATGAGGCTCTTTCCCCAATGTTGATTTATTAAAAATATACATGTTCAAAAAATGTCCTTGGGAAAGAGTCCAGAGGCCCATTTTGGCCTGTAAGCACATGAGCTAAAAATCAGGGGGTAGTCTAGAAATGATCATTTGCCTGAAATGTCACTTCCAGTGACTGCCAAGTTTAATGGTGTTGCCACTGAGGGTCTGGAGGAGGGAAAAGTGACCCTCCTAACCTAGCCCTGTTCTTACCCCTGTTGAAAAGGAAGCCAAAGCCCAGCTCAGCACCTGAATGCTCCTGGTAAATCTAATTCTTAGAAATTTCTTGTTGAGCTATAATATTAATAAGCAGAGTACAGAGCTGCATGCTTATTTTTAAACTGAGGAGAAAAACAAATGCAGCCCCTACCGTTGCAGCTGAAATCTTCGCAGAACAGCTGTCGTAGCCTAGGCTCTGACTGCTGGCTCTGTCCAAAGCCAAACCATTTAGAGGTAAAGTTGGAGTATTGCAGAGGCAAACATAAAATAATCCTTCAGCCAGGATGGTGACTTAATGGAAAGTATTTTTTCTTGCCTTTGCTCCATTTGCTTCCAATGTTAGCACCTTTGCTTCATATATACTGTTTATGGAGACTCTGCCATTGGCTGCAGTATGTATGAAAACTCACTTTGGCATAAGCTTCTCATAACCATTTGTATATTATGAAATAAAATACTGTAGTTTGAAGTTATAAGCCTCCCCCTTCAAGGCTCCTGAAAAAGGTGTGAAATCCCAGGGAAGTGTAAAAGATTCAGGCCATTCTGCTTAGATTGATATTTTGCTGTTTGTCAGATTCCTCTGTCAGGCAAAGCCACATTTTGTCCCTACTATTGCCCAGTGCCTCTGGCACATAACCACTAGACTACCCTCCCTCTACTCTCTTTATCTGCCTGGCTCCACCACTTATCATCTAGGTGCCTTCTCTCTGAGTTTCAAGGTCTGATATTCTTAAGAACAGGCAAACAATAAGGGTATGATGACCTTTAAAACCACTTTTCTTCATTTTTTTCTACATTTGATAGGCTAATTTATCTCATAAAACAGGAGACAGAAGAGATCTTTGGCAACGTACCTACTACAGGAAAAAGGAGTTGCAATTGCCTGCATGGGGAGCCAGACATCATTTCCAGTAAGTATGTTTGAAAGAAATGCTAATTTTCCAGATAAATCAGTCACTGAAAAACTACTGCATGCCAACAGTGGTCACATTTGTTTACATTCAGTCTTACTCCATTCCAGACCCAGATGCTTGAGTAGCTAGCAAGCTCAATAAAAATAAAATTGCTCTTACAAAACCCACAAGCAAATCTAGAGGAGTGAATTAGCCTGAAAATTCAAACTCCGAATGAATGCAAATTTTTCCTTTATAATTCATCTGGCTTTGGTAGCATAAATCCTACTAAAGGTTACCTGTAAATGTTGTATTAATTTAGGACCAAATAGCATTATACCACATTCTTGAAGAGGTTTCTTCTGGGGCCATTCACACTAACGTTTTTGTGATGAGTAGATCAGGGGAGATTCGATGATGCAATACCGAATCAAAGTTCCCATATGTTTACCCTGATTGAATCTCTCTGCGGCACTTTAACCCTAATGAAGTTCACATTACCATTTGCATCGTTTTAAAGTGTCACATTGTTTCTTGGACACCCCCCCCCATCAGCCTCAGAGGATGACAATGGCATTCCCCTCAGAACAACCCTTAGCAAGAAAACCTGGGATAGGTTAACCTTGGGAGAGTCACACTCTCTCAGCCATATAATAATATAATCTCTCAGTAATGTAATATGTGTGAGAGCTTTAGTTTGCAAATACCTGCATAAGTTGTCAAATTTTATTTTATTAATTTTTTTAAATACACCGTCTAATGATGTTTCCAGGAGAACCCCCTCCCTGGCTTTGGTGAGCACTGGGAATTAGACATCGGTGCAGAGAAGGGGACTAAATCACTGGCAGAAGAGAAAAAAAGCTGGGCTGCCTTTAAAGAGACCACTTTCCAAAGCGTTGGAAGTTTGAATCCACTACATTTCTGAAGCTGCTTTTTTCATTCCTGCAACCGAGTGCTGAGAGGGAAGCTTGGCTGGCAACTCTTGCAAAGGGGTGGGCATGATCTGCCCCCTGCACATTAACCCCATCCCTCCTGGATGCCCCAAATGGGATTGGGAGCAAGTTATCATTGGCGGCACCCTGATAAAACCTGGTATTTTGGGAAAGAAACAGGAAAAAACGCAATCTTGTAATAACTGGGTTAAGGGGGATTTGCGCTGTCCCCTCTTGAATTTGGGTTGAGACAAAACTGGCGAAAGTGTGAATGACCCCCCTTTAAACCTGTTTGCAAACCAGTTTATAACATACAGTAGTATGAATGGCCATCAGACATTCTCCCTGTTCCTATGTTCAAGGCAACACAGGGATAATATAAACCACCTGACTGGCAATCCCCCATCCTGCAAAACTGGTTGCATGAGATATATAGCAACAATGCCCCTTTCCTCCAGCATATGCAGTAGAATGGGAAGAGAAGTGTATAGGTAGGCACTCTTGGTCAGTCAGTGGCTGGAAATTCTTTTTATGTTTCTGCCCAGGTATGCTCAGAAAACCAGCAAAGTAGTGAAGTGGTGGTCTTTTTAAAAACTCTATAGCACAAGGCTTTCAGATCACAGTGCAGCAGAAACTGAATGCTAAGGTAGATAAAGCAGGAAGGGGGTCAGGAAAGGGAGAAGGTTAGTTAACAGGGCAATGGGGAAAGAATTGTGCAGTTTGGGATTTGTACAGATGAAAAGCTAGATTGAGAAAGACAAGGCTGAGAGGAAAACAAAATTCTTCAGGATATCAAAAGCAAAATAGAGACAGTAACCTGCCAGCCAGAAAGCAAACACAAGAGAACAAGATCATTTAATAATGAAGAAAAATTGCTATTTGTAAGAAATGAAGTAGTTCCCTCTGGAACAATCTGATCTCTCTTTCTGTCTCTTCTCTCCCTCCCTCTCTGTATGTACTAGGCCTGATTGACACTGCTCAATAGTTCTGTGAATTGTTGAAGCAGTCCTTCAGGAGTTCATACCTTGTAATAATTATTTCCATTCCTGTCTCCAGTAACCCCCTAAATATACAAAGTTTTTGGCAATGTTTTGCTTGTGGTTGCAATGATACCACAGATCTTCATTTCCCCCCTGCACTCCACTCTTCTCTCTCCCTAGAGGTGTGGTTAATGTGTGCTGTGGGCATTAATTCCCACCACCTACTCCATGAACTCAACACCTTTCCCCATATGTTCATTCCCCAGTATCCACTCTCCATCTATATTTTTTCTAGGTTTCTGTATACTAATAGTGCTAGAGTGATATAAGGCTTTAACAGTTTAATGCTAAAAAGAAGAGGGGAAGAAACATTCAGTCTCATAACTGCAAATGTAACCAAAGAATGAGAGTCAGCAGAATACTCCCATTCCAAATGTCATCAGTGAACTGCCCCTAAACAGGGTTGCTTGGTTTTCTGATTAATTTAATGCTATTTAGTTAAGATAAGGGGATGAATTTTTAGTTGTGTATGTGTTATGTAATTGTTTATGCATTTTTGTAAACCGCTTCGATCTGTTGGAAAGACGGTATATAAGTAAAATTTATTATGATTATTATTGTTGTTGTTGTTGTTGTTATTGTTATTATTATTATTCTAGAGAGCAATATTGGACAGTCTTTTCCTAACTAGTGGACCAGTTCAAGAATAGCCAAGACACTTCAGGTAGGTCTCATAAGGCTTTTGCTTCCTGTGTGATTTCAAATCTTGTGTGAACCCAAAAACCCCATGGAAATCTTGCAATGGGAAGCCAGCCATCATGAGATGGATAGGTTGCATTGTTGCTCAGCAAGCCTTTGCAGATGGAAAGGAGAAGGAGCAGCACCATGCCAGCCATGATCCCTACATGGACCTCTGGCATTTGGTTGATCTTCTGCATATCTACTGCTCAAGGGCTAGGTCTGTTGGGAACATGGTTGGCACTCACTATCCAGAGTTCAGGGGCTTGGGATTTGGGGCATCCCATATCACTGATACAGGACTGGATCCAAGCTCCCACATATGTTATCTCCCTTATAAAATGAGATGCCTAGGAATCCAAGCCTCTAAATACAGGGTGAAGAATTGAAACAGTGGATACAGACTTACCCTGGCCTGTATTGGAAACTCTTAGGGCAGAAGGCAGAAAAACCCATCCTGCAGTAGGAATAGAAAATGAGTTGGTAGTGAAAATATACAAGAAAAACATTAGGGTAGGAAGAACACCATTTTTGGACCATTTTTCAGGTGGCTTTCCACCTTAAAATGGTGCAAAAACAATTTTGAGTGTGGAAGTGGACAGTTTACAGGGCTTGGGTGTGCATTTCATGCCACATAAAAGACTGGAGGTTGCACTTTCCATTACTTGTGATAAGAGTTTTTCCTTCCCCACTAGCCAAGGACTGAACTTAGGACTGAACCTGGGATTTTATAACTGACCAGTGACCCTTCCTAATAAAACTCCTTTTTTGTGAGCAGAAATTTTCCAAATTCACCTAAATGTACCTTTAGTTGAAATTCCATAGCAGCTATTGGCCCAACTTTGACACCACTCCCCCATGCTTTTTTAGACCATTATTTGTCCTTAAACCAGGAGCAGTTTCATAGACATGTAAAAGTAGCATGGCCAAGGAAATTAAAAATAGTCACATTAAACATTTTATGTATGAATCTGGCCCGGGCTGAAAGGTGTGGTACAAATGTAGTAGTGAAGAAATACACCAATAAACAGTTTCTCAGCATCCAGTATGGTTCCTTTTCTCTTCAGGCCAAGCCAGAAGGAATGAATTAAAATTTAGGCCCTTATTTGGGATTCCCTCTCCCACACTGTCTACAAAGATTAAAGAGGCTAGTCTATGCAAGAGTTGCTGCTTTCTGAAACAATTTAATTGATGTCTTAGCATTTGTTTTTCAAAAGAGTGGGCAGAGAACCGACCATTCTGATCATGAGTGTCATTTCCAGTCATTTCCACAAACAACATTTGGTTCTTATTAGGAAAAGATAGCCACACAAACCTAGCAGGGAAACAAGACCGTCCAAAATGCCGTAAGAATTCCTTAGACATGCACCGTTCCAAAAAAATGTGTAACTGAGGCTTTTAGAAACATCTGTTGCTTTTTATTTTGTATGTTAAAATAAATTATGTCTTGTTTCCTGTGTGTTATCGGGATTTTTTCAATATTAATACAGCTATATTTTCACAAGTGCCAGCATCATGTAATAGTTTGAGTGTTGGACAAAACTCTCGAGATCAGAATTCGATTCCCAGCTCAACCGTGACCTTGAGCAAATCACACTTTCTCAGCCTCAGGGGAAGGCAATGGCAAACCTCTTTAGGATGACCATACATCAGAAATGACTGGAAGGCACACAACAAACACACAATAGCCCTACCGGTGGAACATGGACGAAGTGTGTCTTATAGTCTGCTCTGCCTTTCAGGATTAGATGTATAAGCATGCTGTTTCTCACACTATGCCTCCCAGCTGGCAAAATACAAAGCCAAGAGTTAAGGGACTAAACATGTAGCTATCACTGACAAAGGCTAGATAATGTTAAGTTCCTGAGAGTTTATTTGCCAGGCAGCATGGAAGAGTGGAAGCCAAATAGTACACTTCACAACATACTTTGAAAATACTGCTGCAAAAGCTCTTCCTTCCAGCTAGAATAGGTTATACAGTCCTCTCTCCATTCTCGCGAGCGTGAGGACCCTTGATGGCGCAAAAGGCCCCTCATGCTATTGAAGAGAGGTATAGTAACAAAAGCTTCAAAACCTGTATAGTTTAATTCTCTTTTAATAATGTGATTGTGGCAAGACTGAGGCTCATGTGATAAAATCAAAAGTGAAATTGGCTTAAGGATAGTAGAACAGCTCTGAGCTGTCTCAAGGATGCTGAGTCTTGGCTGCACTTCTCAGTGAAGTAATAAATCCAGACTTTAGATGAGAGGCAGTGAAACAGAATGTTCCTTTTTTTAAAAAGCAAAACTTCTCAGCACAAAGAGAAAATTAGGTGCCAGTGCAAAGGGGTTTAGCCTTACCTTTGGGTTGACAGGCTAGTTCTCTGGGTTCACGGAAAGATAAATATGAAGAAGCATTGTCATGTGAACCCCTACTTGTAGGTTGAAGTGCAACAGCATTGTGACACATTTATTCCGTGAATTGGAATGAATAAAATGATTTTAATTAATAGATTAGCAATGGGTCTCTGTAACATGAACATCCCTGCTAAAAAATAGGGGGAAGGGAAAGAATAAATCTCTTATTAAGCAGAGACACGCATGTGTATTATATTCTCTTGCTGACCAAGAGCTAATTTGTATGGCTATAGAATTCTACACCAGCGATGTCCCTCTCCCAGATGATCATTTTCATTTTGAAATAGCATTCTATAACTCTTAATCCCTTTTTCTTGAAGATGTCAGTCTCTTAAATAAACCTTTTTTTTTCTTTTCAGCCTTGTGCCTGTGCTTTTAGTCTCCAGGCTCCCTCTTCCTTCTCTGTACGTCATTTCATTCAGCTTGAACGCGGGGAACCTTAGACTGGGAAATTCAACAAGACTGGAGGGCACCCATATTTCCAATGCAGCATAGCACAGAGTTAGCTATTAGGTTTAAATGCAGTTGTTTGTACCCAATTATGAGATTGCACTAGCGGAGAACATTTCTGCTCACGCAAGACAGGGCATGCTATGTTCCAATATTCCAGACGGCCCTTTACCACTAACAGCATTTTGCAAGAGATGGAGCTGAAGTGTGCTTGTATGTTGAATCAGAAAAAAAAAATCAGGTGTCCAGCAGTATGTTCATAGAAGTACTGTAATGCAAAGCCATTACAGGATGCAACCTAGTATTTTAACAGATGTACAGTATTGCGTTACTGGAGGTCAGTGAAAAGTTCTTCAAAGTACTGTATTCCTGGATATTTTAAGGAGGTTATCCCAGTGTACACCGTTGGGTCCTGTATACCACATTTCCTGATACATCTACCCATTTAGAGCTAGTGTGGCATAGTGAGTGTTGGACTAGGACTCTGGGAGACCAGGTTTCCAATTCTTTCTCAGCAATGAGATCCCATTAGGTAAACTTGGGCAAGTCATATTCCCTCAGCCTAAGATGAAGACAATGGCAAACCTCCTCTGAATAAATCTTGCAAAGAAAACCCTATGATAGGATCACCATAAATTGGAGCTTACTGTTGAAGGCACATAACAACAACAACCCCCTTTTTAACCTGCTTTTTTTTTAAAAAAAAAAATGTTAATTCTAGCATACAAAGTAATACTTCAGAAATTTCTTAGAGGCCCTGTATGACACCTGGAAGGATTCCTATCTACATCAAGTTTATTTATTTACTTATTTGCCGAACTCATGCTTCCAGCTCATTCTAACTGTAGTTCTTTAGTTTTGGACATAACAAGATGAACAGTGATATTAGAGAGGGGGCCCAGAGTTCTGCACTATTTCTTTGTTATTCTCAGTTGTTCCTTACTTTGGTTTAAGGGAAAGTGATATAGTATAACTCCATGTTTTAATCTGTGAGAAGAAGCTGGGAATTAATAGAGTAGTAATTTTAAAGTGTCTGTGCATGGAACATTCAACAGCGTGCTCTGATGACCGAGGCAAATGAAACTAGAAGATGATGCCTCCTTCTTGCTCCACATACAGAAGCCAACAAGATTTACAATTGAATCTATCCGCAACATTATCAAAGTGATTAAAACTCTCACTGCTGTTGAGGGGATTTAGTAAAGGACATACTCTTCGGGCATCTTTCTGTCCCCCAGTGTCTGTTGCCTGAGTGGCAACCTCCCTTCAACTGATGGTTGGATTTGTCTTGTTTCACTGAGTCCAAAGTGCCCACTCATTGAGTAGTGGTGGCGCAGCAGCAAGTGCCCACTCAAGGGCAGCTACTGGATCTACTGTTGTGGATAGGTTTACCAGGTCAGACCTGATAAACCTATCCAGGCCTTGGATTTCTAGCCCAAGACTGAGATCTAGAGCCACAACGTGTAACATCACAGGGCAGTGGGCCCTGGCCATGTGATTAAGCCTGGCACATTAAGTATCACCCAAATGCACAAAGTGCCGTTCAAATTAAAAAGCAACAACTAATGTGTAACACACATACACACATTTTACAAGGAATTGCTCTCATCCTGAGATTCTTTCGTCTTGTTCTGAAGACAGGAGAAGAGCCAAGCTCTGGGATTTGGCAACCGGAATTGGGGGGTATGAATCTACTCACAATTTTTCTACTGATGTTCCTGCAGCACCCTCCCAATGGTAGAACATCTCCCTGTAGACGTTTGGTTCAGCTTGGAGCAGTATTGGCAGGAGTAGTCGTGAAAACAAGAGTGGATTTGCCACCTTCACAGCAATGCATCCATTAGCCACCCCTGTTTCCTATTATATCTCTGCACGGCTTATGTTATCTAGGCTTTCTCTCTACACACCATCTGCTGAGAGCCAATAATTCTGACCCATTTCTGCCATAGTTGTAAGAAACAGCAGAATTACCTGTCTTTCCAGCAGCCTGCAGGTTATATGTCTGCACAGTTCTTTAGGCTCACCTGATCCCATATGGGACATGGACGAGCAATGCTGGCCTTTCAGGTTGGAGGTAGTATAAGATTACCATTAGTTTTAAACCAGCATAACCCATAATGAAGGATTATGATAGCTGCAGTCCAAAACCATGTGGAGGCCCACAGATGGCCACCCCTTATCTTGGAAATAAGTCCCAGATTAGTCACTTGTGCAGAAACAAGGAGCATGTCATTGTATAATTTCTTTTTTAAAAAAAAGTCATTCAACATTAATTGAGTGGATTGTGTGCTTCAACTATCAGAGGTTTGGAAAGGAATGGATTTAGAAAATCTGTAGAAATTAGTTTATTTAGTCCAGACCAGTTACAGTCCTACCCTTCTCTTTTGATTCTTAAGTTTGCTGTAGTTTGAGAATAAAAAATGGCTACATCAAGGTATATTGGTCCTATTCTAGCATGTCGGATAGATCCATCCATCCAATGCATTGTGATGCTATACTGGTCCTCACTCTGAAGACACTAAAGCCTTGATATTCTTACACAAAGACAGAATGGCTCTCCCACCAAGAGCCAGAATCCTGATCTGACCTGACATGATACCTGACAGTAAAGCATATTCAGCCCATTAGTGTGGCTCCATTTTAGCCATAAATAGCAGCTCCTAGACACAACATCAAAATTCTGTTTTTCTAAGCCTCAGTTCTCCTGAACTGAAGCAGCTCTAGGAAACCAAACATTATTTTATTCACCTTGCCAAGAAATGAGAGCACTGTTTAGGACTGAAAACTTTGTTATGTCCATGCCAAAGTATTAAATGATCTTCCCATTTACTTTAAAAATGTGGATTCTATATAATGGCCAGGTTTCATTGACTGGAGGTCAGCAAGACACAATAGTGTTGCATACTTTTAAGCAAGCTTTGAGAACAGTTTTGTTTCAGAAGCAGTTTTAAAATACTGGACTTTAAATTGCTTCATGCCATTTGTTGTTTTTAAAATCATAGCTGTTTTATAGCATTTAGATTATTTAACATGAGCCTTCTGTTAATGAAGTTGTGAAGTCGAAATTGCAGAAATAAAAATTTAAAAATAAGAATTGAAGGTGGTATGATAGAAGCAGAAGTCTTATGAAATAATTTCCTTTTGTCGTCCTGACATTTCTAACAAATTTGAAATATATCTATATCTATATCAGTGCTATGAACTTCCTACAAAAGCAGAACCTTTTCTTTTTGTATATAAATGGACATTTTGCCAGCCGCTCTTTTAAGGCAATAATGTGAATCTAGAATGAGTGCTAGCTCACAAATTACTCTTTTTTGGAGGGTGTTCATCTAAAGTCTAAATTAGATGTAATGGCAGCAGTTTTGTGTGTTTACACACCTGTTTGGCCTATGCACTCTCTCTCTCTCTCTCCCACACACAAACACACACACACAAGGAAGAAGTGGGGAACTCTGTTTGAGCATGAAAAGGGATGTATAGTGAGGAGAGCTGAACCAGAGCAGATTTTTCTTAAATGTGTCAAGTGTTCCATGTGGTTTCCCCCCAAATTTATTAACTAGTTGTTGCTTTCCATGGCTTGTTACTTTTTTGTTACTTTTTATATTATCTTAAATATATATAAATGGATCAAAGTCTCCACAAATGCTTCTTCTTTGGTAACATTTCAGAAGCACCAAGGAAATGCTATTTATTATGGAAAGTAATAAACTGCCAAATAGGTTGATTAAGAAATTGTCATTTGTACCTTGTTATGCTAGAATAATGCTAGTGTTAGAATACTTCTAAAATGTTCCTTTGAAGCTCTGAGCTGAATCATCATCATCACAACCACCACCACCACCAAATTGGGGCACAAGACAGCTTAAAAATACACTCAGCATGAAAACAGAGCTAAACCACTAACAATATTTTAAAACAACTGAAAGCATACAATGACAAACAACTATTTTTTAAAAAGTACAATTAAAACAATAAAAGAGTGAGAGTGTGTGTGCATGCGTGCATGCACTGGGGTCTAGTAGATGGGGATGATAACACTTGCCCTACTAACCCTAAACAACGAAGCACATCTGCCTTTTGATGTTAAAATTAGAATCCCACTGATTTTTATATTTAAACAGGGCAGAGACACTATTTAACAAATATGGCTGCCACTATAACAGCCTGCTTGACTTTAAGATAGTTGCATTGGTGGAAGACATAAAGTGTGAACATGAGCACATGGCTCTAACATTGGCTGTTGCTCCCTGTGAAGTTTAGTTGCTTCTTACCTTTGTGCAATGTCTGAATAGGCGCTGAGATACCAGCACATGAGCAAAGAGAATTCTTATTTCCTTACAGAAAGTAGATTGATGTCAATTCTTAGGTATCTACTTAACTGCTTCCATTTTGATCTGCTCCATAATGGAGCCAGAAGGTTATCATAAGCAGTGATAGATTGTAGTGTACTGGAACAATAAGCTATTTAATTTATGGTGGTACAAAAACAGCAATTTAAAAACATTCCATCTTCTAACCCTGTAATTTTTTAAGATAAGTATTTAAAAGATCATGGGACACACTGTATTTTTTTTTTAAAAAATCATTCAATACCTTTGGTGTGAGTTGGCCTCTACAAACATTAAGTAATGACCACCATAGTGGTTTTTTGGAGTGATAAATTTCAGCTACCTGCAAAAGGCTTTGGCAGATTTGGCTCAGGTCAAGGGGCCTGAAAAAGGGAAGAGTTTTAAAAAAAATTTGCCCATAGAAAGAGAACCCATTTCTGAGTTTCTGGAATTTAATGACTGCTGTATATAAATGTATATTATATTTCAACTTTTTTTAAAAAATAAGAGGTTCTCCCTATGAAATCTAAAGCTGGGAAGGTACATTTATGGAAAAGACAGAGCTGATCTACACTGCCAAAACCTTTGTGAATCACCGGTACTGTACAGCCAACTTTCCTTAACACAGATCTTACTATCATTCCTGTCAGTAACGTGGCAGGCAAACTAAATGACGCAAAAAAAGTGATCTTAATAGCATCATAATGCAATGTTTCCTAACATTATAGGTTATGTGGCAGTGGATGGGGACACTCACAAGGGCAAATGACAGGGAGAGGTACTTAAGTCTCTCTGATGCCTAGTGATTCTCTAATAAATTCTTCTCTTCTCTACAGTTGTTTATTTAAAAAATAAATAGGTTCAACTTCTGGTGTGCAAACCCAGCTGGAAAGCACATTTTTAAACAATTGGCAAGGGTAGAGGAATTGTAGAGGAAACTGCCCTGATTCTCTACTAAAAAATCTTCTGTCAACGCAGCCCCTCCACTCAGGTTGCAAGGTAAACAGAGCATTGAAAACCCATCCCTTCCACAGAACGTCTGCTTCAGTTTGATACAAGAAGTTGCATGCATAAAGTGATGAAAAATGTTTAAACCTCTTTTGCAGTTTCATAGCACTGAAAAATGTGGCAATCAAATTAGACATTATTATTATTATTATTGCAATAATGCTACTTAACACATTCTTCCACTGAACCTGGATGAAGTTGGGGGGGGCAGTAGTGATTCAGCCTATAAACTGAGTATTTTATGACACATCTTAATTTTTTTTGGTAAAGCATGAGATCCAGAAGTCTAAACTTTTATTGCTTTTTATTGTAGACAGGATTTTTGTGGTCATTTCTGTGAAAAAGTAGTATTACTAATATAAGCCATACTTTTAAAGGTTAATAGTCACTATAGTTATTTGAGGCACTGCAGTGTAGTACAGAGATTTCTAACCATAAGGTTTGAAATTCTGGAATTATTCTGTGGTGAATGATGGTATACATCTATTATGCCATGGTGAAACCACAAATTTTGGTTACTGTTTTAGACATTTCAAACCCATCATTATGCATAAGTAGTTGACATGTGGGAAATATATTAATACGATCAAAATCAGGACCTTTTGTAAGGATACTCAGGAAAATTTACCTTGCCAATTTTTAACAAATAATACTCCTGTTTTTTCTCCTTTCCTAAAGCATGGATATCAAAGGAGGAGTCTTAACCAAGTCACTAATCTTATTGTCTCTTGATAAATTAGGCTCTTAAGCATCTCTGAATAAGATGTGAAAACAATAAGGCTGAGACATCTGTCACTAACTGACTCTAGTGTCTTCTGTTCCTTTGTGGATAACTCTGGAAGAAAGAGATGGTAGAATTGCCTTCAATATGAAAGAAAAATCATAACAGGTGGCGATTACAAACGTTTCCAGTGGGCAAGATCATGTAAGTAAAAATACTGTGACACTTGCAAGGTTTTAAAAGTAATTATAAAGTTGGGAAGAGCCACAATTCAGTAGCAGAGTATATACCAGGCTGCAGCAGCATCCCTACAATAAAAAAATCTCATAAAATAAAAGCTTGAGCTGGGAAAGAATGGAATTCTGCTCTAGTCAGTCCTACTGTACCTGTGTGTGCCTATCTACAACAGCTATCCCTAGCATATTAAAGAAGCATAGAACTAAATCTGGCCACCAAAACTGAATGTTGTAAAAAAAAATATGTGGCATCTGCTGAAAGAAATGAAAAATTCCTGGATACATTTTGAAAAAAAGCTTTCAAGTGCTTTTTACACGGTTCAAATTGTTTTTGTTTACTTATGCAAGGCTTACCTGACCTAGGTTTTTTTTCCATTTCACATGTGCAATTTTATTTTTATATAAATTTATTGAAATTGACCTGCTCTTTTTTTGTGGTGCAGGAACATACGTTTTTTGTTCCATGTTATTTCTGCCTCTGGGATCAAATGTTCTGTTAAAGTAGTAATGTGATAGAACACATCTACTTCATTAACTGAGCTATACCTGTAATGTAATGAGGAAGCAAACTGTTACATCTAAATTATATGCAAAGAGATCTTGCAGCACCTTCAAGACTAACTGAAAAATATAAGTTGGTAGCATGAGCTTTCTTAGACTTCCTCAGGCTCAAGTTTACAAAGCTCATGCTACCAACATCTGTCTTTTAGTCTCAGAGGTGCTGCAGGATCTTGTTGCATACTGATATTCCAGGTTAATACAGCTATGTCTTTGAAACCTAAAATTATATGTTTGGTATGATACTACTGAAGAAATGATAAATATGTTTTGCTTTCTAGAGTGAAGATATTTATTCAGTACTATATCTTGCAGAAAGCATTATGCCATCGTGGGACAACTTTGCTGTAACTTGCATCTATATCCTACTCATTGCATTACTGCTCTTATTTGCTGTCTTTGTCTGCATGTTTATTCTTATCTATGCATCCAACCTTCTCTTCAGTGACAAGAATGATGGCTGAAAGACTGCTACATACAAGCTTTAACATTTAAATGACTTCATATCCTTAAGTTTATTTTCTACCCCTAACATTTAAATGTTCCTCAGAATTAGCTTGGAGGTCTCTTGGTTTAGTCTAACCATGAAGCAAAGAAAAAGGGGAGGGGAATCACTGGATTTCTTTAAACTGGATAGGAAATGTCATTTGTGAATGTATACCTGAATAAAATCTCTCATCCCTTTGCAATACAAGTTCTATATTTTCAAGTATTTTTTTGGATTTGCGCTTAGCATGTAAAACCCATGGGATCTCTAATCTACTTGCCTATTGTCTAAAGAGGCAGATTAAGAATTTTACCATTTCACCCTGCTGTATTGTACAGGCCAGACATGTATGTTTTCCCCCTCTTAAACCACTTGGTTGGTACAGGAGGGAGAGACTATCTGAAACATTAAAAATTTCAGAAAGATAACAGACACTACTGAGGAAGAGCATTTTGTAGATGTTCTGTTTAATTTGTGAGCAAACACATCTTGAGGAATCATACCATTATCATTTTTATATAGTGCCATCAGTGTACATGTTACTTTACAACTGTTAACTTGACAGTCCACTGTTCTCAAGCTTACAATCTACACAGACACAAAAACACAAGGAAAAGGGGATGGGAGTGCCGAAGAGGATTAAGTCCAGAAGATACTGGTTGCTGTTTCCTCTTTCTTTCTCTTTCTCTCACACAGAGGCCATAGAAGTGGCAGCTGGGATGGGAGCAATAAGGAAGAAAATGCTTAAGAAACAATTTGTGGTTTCAAGAAGCCACTTGATAAGAGAGGAAGTCTGGCATATGAACATGGCTCAGGATCATGGGATCATAGAAAATCCATTATGATTTGCTAATAATCTGCCATTTCATCCTCTACATGGTCAAAAACAAAAGCAAAAAGATTACTTGTCTGTATAAAAGACAAGAAAATATTAAACATACAGGTTTGAAATCTACTTCTGGGCATAGTCAGACAAAACAGGATATTATTATTATTATTATTATTATTATTATTATTATTATTATTATTATTATTATCCTGCTCTTCAGCCACAAAGGCTCTCAGAGCGGCTTACAATCCCTGC
>NC_056526.1:104584032-104677183 GCF_019175285.1 Sceloporus undulatus
CCTTGGCCTTATAGCTTAAATAAGGATAAGGAGAAAATAATGTATTAAGATTTAACAGAGCTAGCCCCTCTAAGAAAAGCCACCAGTGAACACTCACCATTTTGGACTTCCCAAGATAATCTCATTTGGGAAGCAAGTTTCTTGAGTTTTCACTGGATGAGAAATGTCTGTGACATTTGTAAAAGCTGTCACGTTACAACAGGGTCTGCCAAGGTTAGACCTTAAATAATCACACTGAAGAAATATCCTGCCTTTGATGCTGTTTGCAATGTATAGAATGGGAGAGAACACTCTGGAGTTTATCAAACAGGAGGAATTTCTCTTAAATTCGAATGAAAAGAAAGTGGGGCCAATAAGCATTCACTTAAAGTCGCTAGTTTCGTGCAGTTACGTGAATACGCGTTGCATTCGAACTGGCTCCCCATTGCCCGAAAATAGCATGCCATTGCCCAAATTTGTGTGTGGCAGTCTATCACGCAATAACGTGAAACTACATGATTGCGTTCGGACTGACTTCCCATTGCCCAAATTTGTGTGTAGTGGGTTATCACACAATAATGTTAAACCCCATGATTGCGTTCAGATTGCCATCGGATTATACTTCCAATTCCCCTTGTCTGATAAACTCTCATGAATTTACAATATTCTGACTGAAATGGTGATTAAGCCAAAATTACTAAACTAAGAGTATTGTAATTTGGGCACATTAGGCTATGACACGATTCATGCCTGGTTACATTCTGTTCGGATTACTGTACTGCACTGTACATGGGGTTACCTTTGAAAAGTGTTCAGAAACTTCAGCTGACTCAGATACCTGCAGCCAGGCTCTTAACTGGAGCTGGCTACAGGGAGAATACAACTCCCTTGTTGCAACAGCTCCATTGGCTGTCAGTCTGTTTCCAGGCACAATTAAAAGTGCTGGTCTTGACCTATAAAACCCTTTATGGTTTGGGTCCAGGTTATTTGAAGGACCATATCTCTCTGTATGAGCCCACCAGAGTATTGAGATCATCTGGAGAGGCCCTTTTCTCTGTCCCACCACCCTCTCAGGCGCGTTTGGTGGGAACAAGAGAGAGGGCCTTCCCAGTGGTTGCTCCTAAGGAGGCCAGGATGGCGCCATTCCTACTATCCTTCTGATGCCAGGTAAAAACATTTTTGTGCAGTCAGTCTTTAAGCTGATAAAGGCTGGGTTTTTAATGCTGTGCTATATACATTTTAATGGTTTGTATTTTTAACATGTTATACTGCATTCTAATTTATAACTATTTTAACTTTAAAATGTTTAATTTGTTTTTAAATTATATTTATACATTTTAATATTATTGTACTCTTTTTAAATTGTATTGTTGTATACTTGTTGTTCACCACCCTGAGTCCTTATATTGGGAGAAAGGCAGGATATAAGATGGTAATAATAATAATAATAATAATAATAATAATAATAATAATAATTCATTAAAAAACAATGTTTGGTAAAGTGGAAGGCAGCAGAAAAAGAAGAAGACTGCACTACAGGTGGGCTGACTCCATCAGTGAAACCATGGCATTAGGTCTGCAAGAAGGGCAGTTGTTAACTAGAGCTTTGGAGATTTCTCATTCATATAGCTGCCATAATTGTTGTTGTTGTTGTTATTATTATTATTATTATGTGAAGTCACCTTGATGGCAAATAACAACAATGTAATGTCTATGAAAAATAATATGCCTAGATTGAAAATCTCTATATGAAGATGAACTTCCACGAGGAGTATGTAACCGCAGAAGTCGACTGTTTACTTAATACATATGTTAAAGAATTAAAAAGCCACGGTTATTCTTCTGCATAAAATTTTCCAAAAGCTTAAGATATTCTTAAACTGAATGCTGATGTTGACCTGCCTACAGGACAATACTGTTGTCTACAACTTTGGGTAACCAAATTGATGAATTTTAAAGAACTGTAGCTAGATATAGATTGGCAAATATAACACAAAAGTCTTCATCCCTCTAAAGAGGATGAGCATGGGGGTGGGGTGGGGATGGGGGGAGAACCACACCTGTTTAAATGGCTCATTGCTCCATTTATGCATGATAGAATTCCTCTGAAATCCAGAATATACAAGTGAGCATAACGGAATCAGTGAAGACAGGATAATTAACATTTGTAAGCATTTATCCATAGCTTAGAAAAATTGCTTTTTAGCTTCTAAAATTGAGCCAGAAAAGCCACTGGCCAAGCTGATGAGGGGATTCTGGTTAACTGTCCAGCAAAGCCATTCAAACTATGCATTAGCCCATACTGCCAGTAATAACACAGATCACACAATTCCTAATTTCTCATCGTAGAATTCATTCATTCAATTAATTTTTTTATATGATTCTAATGTATAAATGTCTGTAGACATTTAATAGTACTGTATTACCCAAACCTGTGGAGGGAGTACAGCAAATTCCCAAGAAAATAGAAGCTTTTCAAGTTTCCAAAATGAGAAAGGAAAACCCATGTTCTTGTTCAGATCAGTTATCCATATCAAGATGTCACTTGCTTCTCAATCCCATCCAATAATATGGAATAGAAGTGGAAAAACATACTATATAATGGTGTTGGTATATGGGATACATAATATTATATACTATAGTGGATCACTCAACCTAGGAATGCTGTTTGCTGCAGCAACCCTATTTTCCCTGTAATATGTATTTCTGACAGTATTTTTATTGTAAAAAGCCTTTGAGTTATCAAGAAACATTCTTATATGGATGCAATGAACAATACCATTTAACTTACTAAAATCAGAGAACTCCTTCAAAATGATAAAGCAAAGATTAACATTATGCAATAGGAACTATAAATAATACTTTATTGCCCAGTTTATTCCTTCTTTGTAAATTCAATTATACTTTGAATCTATAATTTCTACAGTTCCTCCTGATAATTACAGAAATAAAACTCTACAGTCTGGTTTTCATTACTTCTATATGTCAAAAAGATCAGTATTTCTTTATTAGATATTTGAAGACGTTAATAGAGGACAAACTTTCTAGATACAGTATATAGATACAGATATATAGAGAGATATATTTGAAAGTGAATATTTGCTCCAACATCACCGACTAGTGGTGTTAAACTGTGTGTAGTACTGGCCAGAAGGAAAATTTGTATATACTTCTTCATCAAGATATGTCTGCCTGAAAAGAAACATAATAAATTATTAAGTGTTGTCTTTTTAAGAGGATAAGGTGGCACCATAAATGTGTACTAAATCTATGCTGTTTCTTTCTCATTAATTTTTAATTCTTGGTAATTACAGAAACAAAAAGCACCAGGAATATCTTAGTACTCCTGGAGGATGCAGCTGAACTCATGTTGACAAGCCTCCTGTAATTAAATACTGCTAGTTTTGTTTCTAGAATAATACACAATTATGAAGTCTGCCATTTTAAAATATATTTCTTTTTAATGTATATTGTTATAAACAGTAACTCTAGCTTACAGAAATTTTTCAGAAAAATGTCACTATACTGGCAGACTAACACAACCTGAGATACATTCCTGTCCCAATATTATGGGAGACAAACTTTAAAGAGCATAGCAAGGCATGGTAGGATGGCAGTAGTAAGTGAAAGGGCATGATAAAAAAGAGTCAGATGATCAGAGGACACTCAGTATCCACTAACCTCATAGGTCTGTGTCAGGTGATCTTCAAAACATATGAATAAACAATAACACACTATTTAATGTTGCATTTTGAAAAACAGCATCTCACAATGGGAATATATCTGAGAATGTTTAATCTAGCAATAAGCTGCCCACACTGTTGCATGGCTGGTAAAGTTCTCCAGCTTCAGCAGAATGTAAATGTGCTGAATCTTCATTATTTGGGCAATCTCTATTTAGGGTCGAAACAGATGGCCCCAAAGGAGCAGCTTGCCGCTGCCCATTTGATTGCTGGGTTGTGGCAATCACATGCCATGCAGAAAGCCGCTCCTTTTTGTGGCGGGAAAAAGGTGTTTTGCCGCAGTGGTGGTGGTTTTTCTGAGTTTTGGTGGAGCGCAGTGTCTAAACACTGCGCCACCAAAATGCTGCTGCCGTGTGGTTGCTTGGGACAGCTGCACTACATGTTGCCAGTATCTTGGAAGCATGTATTGTGCGTACGGGAAGCTGGCTCTTTTTGCCGGTCTGTACCGGCTCTAAGTTTAAGTAAAAATGCAAGGAAGGCAGGTTGCTATTTCTGTTCCTCTCTGTCATTTATTTGCTAAAGAACAAGTTTTTGTGCTCTGTGCAGACTGTCCATATTGATTAGAATCCTTAAAAAAACAGGATTCAAAATTGTGTGGAGAGCCCCCACAAATAGACTTTACTCCAGACTGTCCCTTTTCACATGAGAAGGATAGAGGAGTGACCACATCCCACTTCTGCCACATGTTTGTTGTTAACTGCTGTCAAGTCAAATCCGACTTATGGTAACTATATGAATAAGTGACTTCCAAGACACCCTATCATCAACAGCCCTGCTTGGATCTTGCAGACTCTGCACTGTAGCTTGAGTCTATCCATCTGGAATGTGATCTTCCCCTTTTCCTGCTGCCTTTCACCTTGCCAAGCATTGTCTTTTCTAGTGAGTCCTGTCTTCCCATAATATGTCCAAAGTATGACGGTCTCAGTTTAGTCATCTTGGATTCTAGTGTGTTCAAGTCTTATTTGCTCCAGGACCCATTTTTTGTCTTTCTTTGTCTTTTTAGCAGTTTATGGTATCCATAGAACTCTTTTATGAGTTGACATAAGAGTTTTTCTTTCTACCAGTTTTGTTAACTGGCCTTGGAGGGAGAGAAGGCAGGCACAACTCCACTATGCCTAGCCCCAGATGAAAGGCCCTCCCTCCATTCTAACTGCCACTGCCCTGGCCTTGAAAGGACAGCAGAACTGGCAGCAACTGCTGGATTTGATCCCCTTCCCAGTGACATTCCCTTCTTTTTTTATGTCATGTCTTTTTAGATTGTAAACCTGAGTGCAGGGAACTGTCAAATTAGTAATCTGTGGCTGAAGAGCAGGGTATAAATACCCTAGATAAATAAAATGCATAGAAATTGGAAATATAATGGCATGGACAATCCTAACTTTAGTATTTTATTATATATCTTGACCTATAAAACCCTTTATGATTTGGGTACAGGAATTCAGGATTTTGTCTAAATCCTTCATAGTTGCCCTTCCAAGCCAAGCCTTCAGGGTCTTGGCTGCAGTTTCCATTCTGATTAATGAATGACCCAAGATACAAAAAATCATGAGCTACTTCCACTGCTTAAAAGTTGTATAAATCATTTGTAATCATTAATTCCTGGTGCCCTCTTTCTTGAGGACTGGAATATACATTGAGCATTTCCAGTTTGTGGGCCACTGTTTTGTTTCTATTTGTTGACAGATTTTAGTTAGAACTAGCATAGATTCTATCTCTGTTGACTGAAGCAGCTCTGTCAGCATGCCATCTGTTCTTAGAGACTTCATTGTCCCAAGTACCCTGAGTTCAGCTTCCACTTCACTTTCTAAAACTGCAAGTTTGCCATTGTATGGTTCTTCTGCAAATTAATTCGACAGTGGAATGCACTCCCTCGGAGGGTGATAGAGTCTCCTTCCTTGGAGGTCTTTAAACAGAGGCTGGATGGCCATCTGTCAGGGATGCTTTGATTTGGATTTCCTGCATGGCAGGGGGTTGGACTGGATGGCCCTAGTGGTCTCTTCCAACTCTACGATTCTATGATTCTATGCACAGAACAAATCTTGAACTGCAAAAATTCTCATCAGCCCAAGATTCTTTGACCATTTATGAATATTTTCAAATATGCTTTCCATCTCTACTCCTTATTTGTGCCTGCCCAAGGATTGTGGTCTCTTGGAGGGACTCTCTTCCTTGGTCCATCACTGGAGGCAACACATTGTGGGAAAGGGCCTTCTCTGCTATGTTGTTCTGGTTATGGAATATTCTTAGAGGTCTGAATGGCTTTTTAACTAAAGTTTTTGGGGCCTTGTTGCTTTCTGCTCAAATCTGCCTATGTGCATACTTTTAAATTTTCTAAACTGCTTTAACTGGCTTTAAATTATTTTATTGTAAATTGTCTTCTTCAGTATGCTTTTCATATGTTTAAATTATTTCTATTCTTTTACACTGTTTAAAATTGATTTTATTTTATATTACACTGAGATGCTTCAATATAGGGCAGATTATAAATACTGTATTTTCTGGCGTATAAGACTACTTTTTAACCCAGGAAAATCTTCTCAAAAGTCGGGGGTCGTCTTATACACCGGGTGTCATCTTATAGGGCAGGCGCTGAAACTTCTGAGGCAGACTGGAAAATCTGTGGTTGCCACATATGGGGGGGGAGCTCAAAAACGGCTGTGGCTGCATCTCCGTCGTATGTGGCAACCATATGAAAGCAGAAAGGGCAGTGCTGTACAAGTACAGTAGAAGAAAATCCACTCACCAAGATTCGTGGAAAGAAGTGACTTAACGTGGTCCTGATGACAAGGTGAGGGGGCGACTCACCAAGAAAGGTGTAAGTGAAGGGCGGAGCAAGCAGCAGGCATCCGGGACGCCCGGGGTATGGAAAAAAGAGCTCAGATAGTCTTGGAGACAGGGAGGGCTGGGCAGGCGGGGAGAACTGACCAATCCAAGCAGGCTTTGTATACATGTTTTCCTGCTAAGTACCTGCATGCCATAAGCATTTGAATTAAAATTACCATATTGAAATCAAATCTGATGTTTTTTTATTTTTATTTGGTGTGAGTTGGAAGAGGGGTAGTCTTATATGGCGAGTATATCCCAAACTCTTTATTTTAACGGGAAAAGTTGGGGGTCATCTTATAGGCCCAGTTGTCTTATCCGCTGGAAAATATAGTATTTTTAAAAAGGCAAAAAGACTTATCTAAAACTGATTTAGCTTTCTGCCTTTTTGGCTGCATCTGCACTGCAGAAATAATCCACTTTAATTGCCCAGTGCTATAGAATTCTGAGAATTGTATGTTTGAGATATTTAGACTTCTCTGCCAGAGAGCTCCGGTGCCACAACAAACTACCGTTCCCAAAATTTCATAGCACTGACCATGGCACTTAAAGCGATGTTAAACTGGATTATTTCTGCAGTACAGATGAAGCCTTTGTCACAGAATAATCAATTGCGGTTGAGTTAATTCCCTATGAGAATACATATATAACTGGATAAATCCAAACAAATTATTATTCAAATGATCTATTTCTAGATCCTTTATATGTATGTATCTCAGAATATGTACAAGCCTCTACACATATTTGGAGAGGACAGATGTCAACATTTCAGATTAAAACAGAACATAAACATTTTCTGGCTCCTTGTTAGAGTTAGGAAAACCCATATCAGGTTTTTGATTTAGGGACAGGGGCTTAAGGTCAGGCCTACAGAGATCAGTGATTTAATATGGAGAGACTGGAGGCTGAAGCCTAAACAACAGCAAATAAAAGCAAAAGAACAGATTCCAAATTTTTGTAATAAGTCTAATCTATTTATTTATTTATTTATCCTACAACACCATATTTTTTTTAAAATCCCGCAAGTAACCTCAAGAAAGCTAATAAACATTATTAAAAAAAAAACTCAAAACAAATTGCACAACAAAACCATTAAAATTATATTTGCTTGTCATCTCTAGGTGCTGATGTGGCAAACCCGCTTCCTTTGTGAGTTTGAAGAACAGTTTGAGCAGACATACTATATGATAACACTGGGCCCAAACAGGCCAAAATAAAGCTGCTTCGGGTCACTTTGGAAGTATGCTGTTTAAATGATGCATGCGTCCTAAGAGGCCAGAAGTCACACCAAAGCCACACTCCAGTCCTTTGGCGCAGCTTCTGGACTCTTAAGATCCGTGTATCATTTAAACAGCATACCTCCAAAGTGACCAGAAGCAGCTTTATTTTGGCCTGTCTGTTTGGGCCCAGCGTTCCTGACACACCTTACCTTGCTTTCTGCTCCTGGGAAAGCTGTGCATTAGCATTATCTAATTCCCTTCGAAGAGCTCGATTCTGACGCTGCTGCTGACGTTCACAAAGTATTTCTGCCCTAGCTGTCTGAATACGCTTTCTGTCCCATTCTGCATTTCTCTGACGTTCCTCTTCGTCCAGCCTCTGTGTTAAAGAGGAAATATGTCTTATTTCTCAGTGGCGAGCAACTAAATACAATCTTGGTTGAAAGTGAAAACATGTGACCTAATAGCTATAAATGTATTTATAGAACAAGCCAGGGCATTTCTAAGGCATCTGTAGAACCAGAGTGGTATGAGTGGGAACTAAAATCAAAAACATACTGCAGAAACAATCACGTTTGAGACCACTTTAACTGCCCAGCCTCAATGCTAGAGAATTCTGGGAACTGTAGTTTTGTGAGACATTTAGCCTTCTCTCTCAGAGAGCTCCGGTGCCACAATAAGCTACAATTCCCAGGATTCCCTAGCATTGAGCAGTTAAAGCTGTCTCAAACTGGATTATTTCTGTAGTGCGTTTTGGATCTAAGATGACCTGGAAAAGGAGGGATCTGGAACAAATTTATGCAATTCAATCTTTTTTCAATGCCACTGGAAAACAAAAGACTTTGCTGTTTCTCAGTGAAAGTAAATGAATACCAGTTTCTCCAGAACTTGTTGCATCTGAATATCATGTATTTCTTTCAGTTGATCTTGATTCATCCCCTTCCATCGGTCAGGAATCACTCGATGTGCACCAAAAGAGCTGACAGCTTGCTGTGGGTTTTCAGACAACAGGTCCCCTTTAAGCAGGTTTGAAATCTCAGCTACATTAGCTTCTTTTTCATGCTGTTTCTCCAGAAGTCTTTTTTCTTTAGATTCAGCAGCCTTAAAAATGATGACAGAGATGAAAGCAAAATGAAGAGAAACAGCAGGCCCTCATTAGCTATTCCAAAACAAGATTTATCTTATTTTCCTAAGTCATGCCCTTCACCAGCCTAGGAATTTGAGAATGCTCAGAAACAAATGTCTCCTTGTTTTCATTCAATACAAAATGAAAGGGTCAAATTTGTAAAAAACCTCTCAGATTTTGACTCTGACATACTGCTAGAATAACAAGATTTCCCAGAGGACCTGAGTGTGCAAGGTGGATTGTATGGAAGGAGGCGTTCCTGCAAGTAGCTTACAGTTGTAAACTGCTTAGACACTGTTAGTTCAGTATGAAACAGTATATGAATGAAGCTGTATGTTTTTTGTTTTGTTTGTTCCTGCAAGTAAACTGGACCCAAGCCATGAAGGGCTTTAAAGGTTATTAGCAGCACCTTCTACTGTGCCCGGAAGTACAAATTGTTATTACCTTTAAAGCCCTATGTACACTCGGCCCTCCTTATCCACGGATTTTTTTATCCATGGTTTCAAGCATCCATGGCTTGAAAATATTCCAAAAAGTATAAATTCTAAATAGCAAACCTTGATTTTCCATTTTATATAAGGGACACCATTTTACTATGCCATTGTATTTAATGGGACCTGAGCATCCATGGATTTTGTTATCCACGGGGGGTCTGACATGTTAGCATATGTTCATCAGAGGAGAGTGAACAAGCTGGTAAAAGGTCTGGAAACCAAACCCCACAAGGAAAAGCTTAAGGAGCTAGGTATGTTTAGCCTGAAGAAGAGAAGAGAGGTGACATAATACCCATCTCTAAGTATTGAAGGGATCTCATGCAGAAGATATAAGCTTGTTTTCTAATGTTCCAGAAATGATAACATGAACCACTGAATTCAAATTACAACAGAAGAGATTCAACCTTAACATAAGAGCTTCCTGGCAGTAAGAAGTGTTTGACACTGGTATGGACTACCTCAGAAAGTGGTGGATTCTCCTTTAAACCTCTCTCAGGACTGCTTTAGCTATACATTACTCCATGGCATTGGACTAGTTAGCCCTTGGGATCCCTTCCAACTATATGATTCTATGAATAACAAGACAAACACTGTTCATAATCATTTGGCCAATTAATAAGATTGTTATACCTTGAAAAGTCATATAAGCAAGCTAATATGTTATATCTCTGAAAACTTCTTATACTAAATATGCATTACAAACTAAAAAAAAAGATTTCTTGAGTATTACTAAAATCTCAAAAAGGTTAGAAATTTAATAGAGTGCATACACATGGCTCATCAAAGTGCTAGAGGTAACTAATACATTCAGTACCGATACATGTATATACATGGGAATATAATAAGAGGCTAGAGAGTATAAAAATATCAACAAAGTGGTGATAAATAAATTTCTTAAGATAATGGAATTCACAGCAAATACACTATTATTATAGTTTCTTTCAGTGTACTCTAGACTGTTCTCTAGTACGCTTGGACAATTATAATTCATAGTATTTTTGTTTCCCTCAATAACTAGCATTCATTTACCAGAGCTTTGTTGAATTCATTTGTAGCAACACAAATGGCTCGTCTTGTTTCTTCTTCTATTCTTTGGAGGTTCATAACTTTTTGATCATGTTCAATTCTGTGTTTGTCATCGAGATCATCTAAACAGTGAAACAGAATTGCATATATATATAGTTATTGCACTGTCAGTCAGGGCTGGAGAAACTGCAACACTTACCTAATTTTTGAAGCCCTAAACCACAGAGACATAAGATAGTAATAAACTGTAGTACAGGTTGAGTCCAAAATGCTTGGTACCAGAGGCGTTTTGGATTTTTCCAAATTTTAGAATATCTGCATACACATAATTTATTTTTATTTATTAAATTTATATCACATCTTTCTTCCAAATGGGATTCTAGGGAGCTTACCACACTTTAAAAAGTTACAACTGAAACGCTAATGTACAAAAGTGAAAAAGGAATTAAATATTACTATTATTCAAAATATTTCAAAAACCAGTTAAAAGATGAACATGTTTAAGATGTGGTTTTAATAAAAATGAAATAAAATAAAAAGCTTAGAAAACAGCACACTAAAGTTCTATAAAATTCACAATTCAAAAGCCTGCCTAAATAAAAATGTTTTTACCTGCTGATGGACAAAGACCAGGGAGGGGACCAACTGAATCTTCTATGGAAGGAAGTTCCATGGTCTGGGAGCAACCATAGAGCCATGGCCGTGAAGGTGGTGAGACTGGGAGAATGTTCTCTGCAGATCTTAAAGCTCATGCTAATTTATATAAGGAGATACATAGCCTTTCAGATATCCTGGACCCAAGCTACTTGGGGCGTTAAAGGACAAAACCAGCACTTTGAACAGACTGGTAGACAGTGCAGCTGTTTTAATGGGAGTCACGTGATCCCCGCAGCCAGCCCCAGTCAATAGCTTGGCTGCAGCATTTTGGACCTGCTGAAGTTTCCAAGGCAGCTCCACGTAGAGCTTGTTATAGTAATCCAAACAAGATGTAATCAAGGCATGTGTTACCCTATCCAGATCTAGCTTCTCAAGGAACAGGTACAACTGGTGCAATAGCTTTAGCTGTGCAAATGCACTCCTGGCCAGTACTGAAACCTGGGCATCCAGACTCAGAGCTGAGTCCAGGTGAATGCCTAAGCAGCATGCCTGAGATTTCAAGGGGAGGGTAAACCCATCCAGCACACGTTAGATTTTTCTTCCCTGATCGACCTTCCAATTGCAACTTTGTCTTGCCTGGATTAAGTTTCAATTTGTTCAACCTCATCTAGTCCATTACTAACAATACACACTGGTTTGGGACAGAAACAGCCATTAGATGGAAAGGAGAAATAAGAATTAAACTCCAAAACTCCAGATGACCTTTCCCAGCAGAAGGGTTCTGATTCTGTATGTTTATGTCTGTCATCATCTGGAAAGACACTTAATATCAGATAAATGTTTGCCCAGCTACTAAATACATAATTTTCAGACAAATGCTTAATTCCAGGTTCATTTCTTACCAGCATGTTTTTTATCTGCTAGTGCATTTTGCCAGTCTTTGTGCTGTTCCAAAAGCCATTCTCTTGTTTGTTCTTGCTGAAATTTCCACCTATTCTGACTATTTAAGTCTTCTCCCATAAACTTCTGCAAGCCAGATATGGTACATCGAGGGTCGCTGTCAGCAAGACGAGCAGGAGTATCTTTCTTTAAGCCTTGTGGGTCAGACAAGTCAAATTCACGCCGTGTTTCTTGACGCTGATAATTTTGGCGAAATTCATTAAGAGCTTTGTTTAGGACTTGAGTGTCTTTTTTCTGTCGTTCATCTAGCATGCAGAGGATCTTGTCATTCTGTTTCATTTCTGAAGCTAGATTTTTTTTTTAAAAAAAATGTATGAGTAATTCAACTTCCACAACAAAATAATTTCAAAAAACTTAAATTGTGACTTACCAATAAAAGTTACAGACTTAAGAGTGCATGCAAAGGAAACTTGTACTACCTTTCAGACTGAGAGAAAGAAACAAATTGGCAGTAAAAGCTTTTGTAAACTTAGGTTTATTGCATCTGGGGAAGCAGACTTAAGGGCTTGTTCACACAAGGTGAAAGAAACAGCCCATCCTGTTTTGGAACTCACTTGTGCAGATGATGCACGTGGCTGAAACAGAAGGAAATTGGTTTCAAGCTGTGCTCCAGGACTTAACACAAGAGCAAAATAAATCCTAGATTGCTTTGGTTTAAGCCAGAAAGTGCTAACTAAGCATGCAGCATGCAGACTGTGTGGAGATGGGGGAAGAGCTCCCACTAGCATCATTGATGGCCATCATTTTTTGTTGTGCATGAGTGGTCAGCTGCAACACTGACCCATTGCACACCTCATGAGGCAAAATGATGATAATCACATCATACTGCCAACAATAAAATAGAATAAAAACATTAACAGACTGGCTGGTCTAATAGCCTTGGGGGATATTTTTATTTATTTATGGTATTTATAGATAGAGGGAGAAAGGTGAGTATGTACAGAGGGGGAAAGTTATGGTTGGAGATGCGCATGCTGTGCCAGTGTATCACTGAGTGCACTGATGTGCCATGTGGGCAGTTGATGAATCATGTGGTTGAGCAGACCATTATACGGGCTATCCAATGGGCTGCCAGCTGTGTAGGGCGAGGTGACTGACTGCTCCTAGCAGAGCATCCACACATTTATGTGCATGCATTTGCAGCAGAAGAGGGGGGAAATAATGGTGTGTTGTGGCTTACTGCAGATCCCTCCACACAGATGGAGGGGGGCAATGTGGATTGTGCATCAATTCTCAGTCCATTGTGGAAGAGCCTCAGAAACTGTAGTGAGTGAGCAGAACTTTCTTTATGGTTGTCTGAATGGTTGCTTACTTCTTAAAACTTAAAACAGAGGAAAAACAGTTACCCTTTAACTGAAATAGCTTCTATTGTTGTATTGCCACTGAGGTGTTAACATCTATACCAGGGGTAGGCAACCTGCGGCCCGTGGGCCGGATGGGGCCCGGCGAGGCCTTGGGACCGGCCCCAGCCCGGTCCTGCCGCCGATTGCCGCTGGGGCCTTTGGGGGGCAATTGTCTATTAAAGCCTCAGAAACATGCATTTATATTAACATTTTTAAAAAAAAATCAGCAAATTTTTTCGCGTGTCCGCCATTTTTTATTTAAAAAGTGCCCTCCATTTGAAAATTTTGTCCTACATTTGTCCCGGTTTATTTATGTATTTAATTTTTTAAAAAATTATTTAATTATTTATTTTTTGGCTTCGGCCCCCCAGTTGTCTGAGGGACAGCAACCCGGCCCCCGGCTCAAAAGGGTTGCCTACCCCTGATCTATACGCTTGCATAGGTACCACAGTGCTCAGCAGTGCTACAAATCTGTAGCACATTTGTGCCATTTCCATTTTTATAATTACTGTACTTCCCAAGTAACTTTAGAAACCATTTTGTAAGGACTGCTAAAATTTTCCAATTAGATATTACAGAGTTATAGTTCCCACAATTATCAATTAAAAGATAATGAAATATAGTCTTTTAATTCCTTAGGGAGAAGAAATCACAATTAAACCAATTTATGTTGATTATGTAAACATGCATTTAGTTCTATTGTGAGTCCAACTAGCTGAAAACTATTTGTCCGGATATGAACTGGATTATTTCTGTTTTATTTTACGTATTTATTTTAAAATGTATGTATTCCAGTGAGGGTTTCCTTCTCCTGCCTGAACTGGATGGGAACCCTTGGGACCACCTTTTATCTAAAGAACTTGCTGCTACCATCTAATTATTGACTTCTCCCACATTAGCAACGCATCGGGACGTTGCTGTGGGATCCCACTAGCATTTCCTTTGCCAACCACAGGGAAGAACTGGGCCTGTTATAGACTGCTAAAATAAAATTGCTTTGGGTCTCTTTGGAGGTATGCTGTTTAAATGATGCGTGCATCCTAAGAATCCAAAAGCTGCACCAAAGCTGCCCTCCAGTGTTTAGGAATGGAGTGTGGCTTTGGCGCAACCTCCGGACTCTTCGGACCCATGCATCATTTAAATAGCATACCTCCAAAGAGACCCAAAGCAGCTTTATTTTGGCAGTCTGGAACAGGCCTTAGCTTGGCCCAGTGCAAGAGAAAAGAAGTGCATGAGAGGCAGAGTACTTTTTGAAAGAAAAAGGCTTTATTCTAAGTAAGGAAATCCTAAAGCAAAAGGATATCTCTCTGCATGAAAAATCTTGTTCTTCAGGCACAGATAGAAGTTGCAAGTTAGAGAATCAATTAATTCAGCCACACCAAGAAAGGAATCAAAATATCCTAATGCCACTGACTGGTACATTCTCCTAATCTTACTCACAGATCAGATAGGATTTGCAGTCCTTGATGCTTCCAGATAGCTGGGAGCCTGGACTCGTTTTCCAGCTCCCCCCAGCCTTCCCAATCCAGAGATCTTGGTCAGAAGCTCCTCATGGTCTGGTTAGAGACAGCCAGAGACAAAGGCAGACTTTCCCAGTCCCAGAGGTTTTTAAAAGCCTTAAATACACATTTTAATAATGGGCTTGAAGGCTTTTAAAAACCTCTGTTCAGAACCATCTTGAAGGTTTGTTTCTGCCTAACTGGACAGCTGCTGTGCCATCACCTGTAATGCTGAACCCCATTAATATGTAGCTGCATCACTTCCCACATTTAACCCGTTATTATCGGGGCAGGAAGTTCTGGTAAATGAAGACACTCTTATCGACCACAATGCCATCTCCACAGAAACAAATCCCTCAACAAATGGTGACAAAGTCAAAAGGTATCAATAGTTTCCAGGTGAATATTAAATATACTTCCTCATATACCAATCGCTTCGTCGCGGGCCTTCTGAGTGGCTTCTTGGATCTTTCTGTCTTTGATTTGGGTATCCAAAGCTTCCTTGTCGATCTGCAACAAACAGAAACAAAACCAAGTCATGAATCGGATGTTGAAGTCTAATTTTTAAAAGCAATTACTGAAACCACAGAGGGCTAAATGTACTGTAATCTCTCTTTGTGACAAAGCTGTGATTCAGATGTGCTTTCAAGTCGTCTGTCAATTTACCACTTACGGCAGCCCCATTAATTTCACAGGGTTTTCTCTTATCTCTTATCTATATCTCATGCAGAGAACACACTTTCGGAAGATGACATCTGCCCTTTAAAGACAGCTGCAAAGCAAGTTTAAACCAAAGACATTAATGTTTAAAGACACTCTCTCTAGACGCTGGGGCTTGTTTCTTCCTCCACATCACCCTGGCTTCCCTCTCCTGCGTCTATACTGCAGGAATAGTGCTTTTATTTTAACAATGCAGCTTTAATTGCTGTGGCTCAGTGCTATGGAACTCTGGGAAATGTAGTTTCCTGAGCTATTTAGCCTTTTAAACCATGACTTTTAAAAAAAACAACTATAAATGAACTCTTGTATTTTTATTATTGTTACATTTATTGACTAAAGTGTGAGTGTATTTCAATTTTACTTATTTATTTATTCGTTTAAGGGATTTAAGCCTTTCTCCTCAAACAGGATTCACTGTTTAATTAACTATTTAAAATTAATTGTAGCCTGTTGCATCCCTCCTGGAGCCCTGAGGAAACTAAGACACATTTCCTTATGTGTTTGTTAATTATTTAGCAGGTAAAGACGTTTAGTTTATTGTTTTCGGTCTACAAATCCCAAGGCTTCCTCGAACTGAGCCTTGAAACAGAATGCATTGGCTCTACACTGCAGGGATAATCCAGTTTGAGAGGGCTTTAACCGCCTTGGCTCAGTGCTATGGAATCCTGGGAAGTGTAGTTTTGTGAGAGGTGTTCAGCCTTCCTTCTCTGTCAGAGAGAGAGAGAGAGCTTTGGGGCCTCGTCCAGAGCGGCGTCTCCCTTACTCCGATGGTGCGGGCCCTGGCGTCGAAGAGCCGGCTTTGCCTCCGCAGCTCCTCATGGCGCCTCCGCTGGAGCCGGCTCGCCTCCGCCAAGTCTTGCCGGTTATGGTCCAGCTTATACATGGCTGAGGAGGCGCCAAATGGCAGCCGGAGCTCCTCTCCGCTCCGCGACGGAGACAACAATACTGAGTTGCTAAGAGACGCTAGCCACGCCCCTTCCAACGAACTGCCCCGCCCACGTTCCAAAACTCTCGCAGACTCTCGCGAGGCTTTAATGATCACACGAAGCGCGCGAAGCCGCTCTCTTTCTCTGTCCATCCGGCCGCCATTTTGTTCCCGACGCTTCGACGTTTCTAGATATAGACCATAGAGACGAGGCTGTAGAGCGGCCCACCGAGTCACGCTTCTCCTGGCAACTTTTGCCCAAAGGGAGGGAGTTTGCCCTTTGGTGTCAAAACGGTGTCAAAACGGGTTATTTCTGCAGTGTGCATACACTTCCAGGTTGGCTCTCTCTCTCTCTCTCACACTACAGAGCCACCAAAGAGTCCCACTTTCAAAATGGCCGCCTTTGCGGATTCCATGTTGCCGCCTTTTCCCTTCGCGTCGAGATCTCGCGAGATTTGTTATTTTCCTCAGGTCCTGCTGCACGCGACCGGCGGAGTGGGCGGGGCTTGAGTGGGTTGCAGCTTGCTTGAGATAGAAGAAGGTGAGGAGAATGGCGTCTCCTCGCTGGAGCCCTTGAAGGGAAAAGACAGGGTCACTTTTGGACCTCTTTGTCTTTAAAGTGGTGCCACTGAAAGCTGGGTTTTGTCATAATTTAGCTTGAAATATATATATATATATATATATATATATACACACACACACATACACAGTTACTATAGCTCTACTATACAGTTACTATAGCTTTACTATACAGTTACTATAGCTTTACTATACAGTTACTATAGCTTTACTAAGTAATTACTATGTTCAATAGTGATGAGTTTTGTGTAGGTTTGGATAATAATCAATGGCCAGGGGAATAAAACACCAAATCCAGGTGGCCCTATATACATACATACATACATATATATGAAGTAATGTACATAAGAGGTTAAAGAACCACGTATTAGTAGTATGATGTATAAGGAATCATTATTAGATGAAGAATGTGTTGTGTTTAGTAATATTTTTTATTTTATGCCTTTGTTAAAACCAATAAAGAATATTTAAAGAAAAGAAAATAATAATTACTTGAATGCTATTTATTTGGTGCCTATTTTATTATCCAGTTTCATTTTAAGATTATTATTTCTTTTACTTGACTAAAAATACAAAGAGTCCTCATGTTCACAGGCCTTATTCTCCTGTCTGCAAAGCAATTTGAGGGCCATTAAATGTATTTTGTATTTTAACCTGCTGTTGATGGTGAGAAAAGGAAAGGATCTATCGCGATGAGAAACAGAGAGCAAAAATGAGAAAATAAAAAAATGGGGGCAAATATATGCCTTTTAAAAAGGGCACTAAAAATTAGTTTATTCCAAAAACTTGTCTGTTCCAGCTTTGCTACATATTAAGATCCATCATCTGTAGTGTATTTTATTGTGGCTTTAACGTTTGTAATTCTTTTATGGTTTGTAGCTGATGTTTTAATTGTTTTTATTACAGTAAGTTTTTAGAATTTTTATTTGCAAGCCGCCATTGATCCCATCAGGAGAAAGATGGTGTAGGAACTGAATAAACAAATTACAGACTTTGATTATTAGTTACAACTTACTAGCTTTTACTTGGTCAATATTTCAATTATTAGGTTCTGCTTAATGGTGAGAAGGGAGCTCTGCGTTCTGTGTCCCAAAGCCCTCCCTTTTCTCTCCTCCTCCCACTTTCCTATTAATGACGGCACTGTCCTTCCTCTGCAGATGGGATACTTGAAGCTTTTGGTTGTGGAGAATTTCAAATCGTGGCGAGGGAAGCAACGCATTGGGCCATTCAAGAAATTCACTTGCGTCATTGGTCCCAATGGTTCAGGTAACACACATGAACACAGTAATAATAATAATTATTATTATTATTATCCCGCAATCGGGGCACCTTACAACATTAAAGGTACAGGTACATGACCCCCAAGCCCACTGCCCCTTAAAATACTATTAAACCATTTATCATTTAAAACATACTTAAAACTATAACAATAATAACAAATAAACAGTGACTATAGGCAACTCGGAGGCCAACGAGTAAAGCTTTCTTTTGGTGGCTGGGCATCTATTCAGGAAAGGCCTGCCAAAAGAGATCTGTCTTAACAGCTTTCTTAAAGTGGTTTAAGGTGGTAATATGGCAGCTCTCATCCAGCAGGCCATTCCATAATCTGGGAGCGATAGCCGAAAAGGTCCTCTGGGCTGTTGCAGACAGCCTAGCTTTTAAAGGTTGCAGCAAATTCCTCCCAGAAGACCTGAGTCTGGATTGTATGGAAGGAGGCAGTCCCAGAGATAGATTGGACACAAGCCATTTAGGGCTTTAAACACTCGAAGAGAGTAGGCCTTCCATGGTGGTGCTTCTTTCCTTTTCTCTAAAGACAGTTGCTAGCATTTTTCATCCTCGTGGATATTCAATATTTTATACTTAAAACAAGATCCTATCAGCTACTCTATACATGATTCAGAGTAGTCATTTGTTACTGTCTGCTGTTCAGGTGCAAAAGGCAACTAGCAAACCCCTTACACTGTATGTAGTGTCACCTATCTGAAATGATATATAAGCATTGCTTCTCAAAGCAATCAAAATTAAATTGTGAAAAATTTCACATATTAGGGGCCCACTTGTTGTTTTGGGGAGAGCAACCCCATCTTGGATGGATATCTGTGGTTTATCCACTAAGGGCTTTGCTGGCAGGAGGGCGATGTCTTCACTCAGAGGGTCTGTTATGTCTGTAGAGAGTTTGGAGGATGTAAATCTACCAGTGGCATTCTTGCAAAATGCTTTTTGAGAAAATGTTGGAGGTGGCTTTAGATTCAGCACCTTTCTGCTCCACCAATAGTAGGCCTTCGATACACCTGGAAGTGAAGTAGCTAATTTAATTACCTATGTATTGGATTATCTTATAGTTGTAAACCACTTAGACACTGCTTAGTTCAGTATGAAGCGGTATACAAATGAAGCTGCTGCTGTTGCTAATATTCTGCCTTTCCCCCAGCAACAGTTGCAGTGCTTCGTTGTTTGCTTTTCAGACAGGTGTATCCCACTTTCATCTTTTGAGTTGGGACTTTCCCCTATTTCCAGGGACTTTTCCACTGCTACATTGGGCCAACACACAACTGTTGTTGTACACTGCACCCGTGTCATACGCGGCTTTCAGCATACGCTGAAATCCGCGCAGGGAGAAAGGGTGGCACGTCCCATAGGGAACAATGGGGCATGCCCCCATGGCGCACGCACACTACCAAATGCATGAGCCCCATTCATTTAAATGAGGCTCGAACATAGGCAGAATTCACTTTACGCAAGAGAGTCTGGAACGGATCCCCCGTGTAAAGAAAGGGCACACTGTATTTCCTCTGATTTACTACGTAGCTTAGTATTTTCTTTAAATATATCCTATATTTTGTATAAAATTTTATTAAGATATGTTTTTATTTAAAATGTTACCTCACTTTTTTGTCCTTTAATCTCAACAATTTTCTTTAATGTAAATTAAACAACTGCCCTATGAACGCCCTTGTTTTTTTTAAAAAGGCAGAGCATTACCTGTCCTCATGACGTAACGGAAAGCCATTCATGAGTCTTGCTCTGGCATGTGTTTGTATATCAAATAAAAATGAAAGAGGATGTGATCTTTTATTCCAAAAATGTTATCTTTGTTTTATGCATAATTAGTTTGGGTTGAAGCTAATACAGTTAATGGAAGATATTTTAATTGACTCAAAACCATATAAATGATCAGCACAGATACAGTTGGCTCTTCTATACATGGATTTTTTATACACGAATTCAAACATCCATGGTTTGAAAATGTTAAAAAAAAGTATAAAGTTCAAATATCAAACTTTGATTTTCCATTTGTATAAGGGACACCATTTTGCTATGTCATTATGTTTAATGGGACTTGAGCATACATGGATTTTGTTATACATGGGGGATCTTGGAACCAAACCCCAGTGTATAACAAGGGTCCACTGTAATAGGATTCGACAGTTTACAAGGGATGATGTCTGAGCAGTGTTAGAAACAGTGGGTGAGTTCTATCTTCCCTTTATCCTAGCATGGTGTTCAAGGCTACTTAAAACCAGTAGTTAGGGTTAACTATAGTTCATTAAAATTCTAATGTTACAGCAAACTGAGATTTATCTGAAATGGAAGTGAACATTTCTAGCCTTCCCTTTGAGTCCACTTTGGAAGAGAATGAGAAGCATGAAAGCCTTGGGAAAGACTAATCTTACTTTTTATCATGCTAAACTATGTTTTAATAGTTTAGTCTAGAAATGATCAAAACAGTTCCAATGGATAAGGATATCTAAATTTAGGACAGGGATGGGGAAAGTATTGCCATTTTTTGTAGCTGCAAAGTCCCCTAGACCCAACAGTTTTAAATTTTTTCTGGAAAGCGCCAAACCACCTGCCAATTTGGCAGTTAACCTTTCCTTTTACAGAAGTTCCCAGCACCACAGGAATCATGAAAAAAATGGCTGAAATGGCCCAAAAAGTATAGACAGAAGTGACATCATGCACCATGGAAGGCACAAGGGGCCGAGAGCTGGCTCCTGCCCTTGTCTACTCCAGATGTAAATTATTTAATTAAAGGACTTTAAGGGCCAGATGTGAAAGAAAATCTCAGTCCCTGTAATTATCTAATCCATATTTGAAAAAAAGTAACATTACTATTTTGTATTATTTTAGGGAAATCAAATGTAATGGATGCCCTTAGTTTTGTAATGGGTGAGAAGATATCTAATTTAAGAGTGAAACACATTCAAGAGCTGATCTATGGGGCACATGTTGGAAAACCTGTTTCATCGACTGGAAGTGTAAGAATGGTGTATAGCGAGGCGAATGGGGAAGAGAAAACATTTTCAAGAACTATTCGAGGTGAGGTTTTTTTCTAAGTATGAAATAGGTAGCATATATGAAAATGTAAATAATTGAGTACATAATGCTTTTAATGCTGATTTATGCAGTTACATAAAATAAACTTACTTCTGTTGCATAAATTACTGGGTCAAGGGCAAATAGTGGATTTAACCACAGGAAGCAAATTTTTCATAGAGATTAAGACTTTGCAAAATGTGATCTCATAGTTTCAATTTTCATCTTACAGGTTGAGTAGGTCTTACCTGGAATTCTGAAATCCAAAGTATGCCAAAATCCAAAACCTTCTGAGCTACAATACAAATAGTGCAATATGTACCTGTACTTTATTTGCAAAGCTAAAAGAGCTAGGACCTGTGAAATGGCAAGAATCCATACCTCCTGCCAATTCACAAATCCTCAATCTTTCTCCAGCTTCTTTATCTCTGATTTTATATATATGCAAATACAAATATTCTAACATCCACAAAAATCTCATATAGAAAACATATCCGTTCCCAGGCATTTCAGATAAGGGATACTCTACCTGTATTTTGTTTTCACCTAATTTTGTTAGAAGTGATACACCATTATTTAAATAGGTTAGATTTCCCCCCATATATGTGTACACAGTCAGTGTGGTGTACTGGCTTAAGCATTGCATAATGACTTTGGAGACCAGGGTTCAAATCCCCACTTAAACATGAAAACCAACTGTGTGACCTTGGACAAGTTACAGCCTGTCAGCCATGGAGGGTAGCTATGGCAAATTTCCTCTGAAAAAACCCTACCAATAAAACCCTGAGATAGATTCATCTTTAGGTCTCCATAAGTCAGAAACAACTAGGAGACACACAAAAAACAAATGACAACTGAAATTGAATGTATAGAGTTAGTGAGATACTTTGATATACATAAGAGGAACATGTAATTTTTGAAGACAAGGTATATACTTATCAAATGGTGAAGACACTCCCTAGAGACTCTTCTCTTGCTCTCTTTGAAGTATTCATCACTGCCTCTGAGGTGATGGGAAACACTCAAGAATTCAGACCTCCAGTTTGACACCCCTTAGAGTACTGTAGAGTTTTTGCTTCATATTAGGGTTACTTTGGGCCTGAACAGACAGCCCAAAATAAAGCTGCTTTGGGTCACTTTGGAGGTATGCTCTTTAAATGATGTAAGAGGCCGGAAATTGCGCCAAAGTCATGCTCCAGTCCTAAGGACTAGAACACAGCTTTGGCGCAGCTTCTGGCCTCTTAAGATGTGTGCATCATTTAAACAGCATACTTCCAATGTGACCCAAAGCAGCTTTATTTTGGCCTGTCTGTTCGGGCCATTAATTTCTCTGTCCAAATAAAAGTTTGATCAAGTCCATGGTGCCACCTGTGTGAAGCTTGACAGTTCTGTTCTGCACTACTGCTATTAAACTTTCAGAATTTTCTTCCATTTTAAATGCCATGGAATGTGATTTTAAACAGCAAAGTATGTACACAGACAGAAGATGCACAGAGGTGCTGTAGATGTGCTTACTATGCATGCAAATTTCATTCAAACCATACTGTGCAGCTCATTCATTTAAGTGCCCCTGGCTACGAAGTATTCTTCTGTTTAGTGTGAAGTGGAGCACACAGATCGTCTCATACTCTGTGAGGTTCCTCTAACTAAGGTCCAAAACACACTGCAGAAATAATCCAATTTGAGACCGCTTTAACTGCCCTGGCTCAGTGCTAGGGAATCCTGGGAATTGTAGTTTATTGTGGCCCCAGAGCTCTGACAGAGAAGGCTAAATGTCTCACAAAATTTCCAGAATTCCCTAGCATTGAGCCAGGACAGTTAAAGCCAGGGGTAGGCAACCTTTTTGAGCCGGGGGCCAGGTTGGTGTCCCTCAGGCGACTGGGGGTCCGAAGCCGGGGGTGGAGCTTCAACCCTCCGGGACGGGGCCACGTGCGGGGGGTGGAGCTTCCACCCTCCAGGGCAGAGCTGCGTGCTGGGGGTGGAGCTTCCACCCTTCGGGGCGGGGCCGCATGCCGGGGGCAGAGCTTCCACCCTCCGGGGGCCAGGCCTCCCCACCTTTGCTGGCCCCTGACAGGGCCCCAGGCCCCGTCAGAGACCAGCAAAAAAGCTGGTGGGGGCCGCCAGCGCTGGAGGGCCCCCTGGAGGGCCCCAGCGATGGCACCGGGCATCCCAGAGGCCCCCTGCCGCTGTCGGAGCCCTCCTGGAGGACCCCAACAATGGCAAAGGGCCCCCAGAGGCCCCCTGCCGTCCCTCGGAGCCCTCCTGGAGGGCCCCAGGGATGGCAAAGGGCCCCCTGAGGTCCCCCCCCCCCCCCGGGGCCCCACTGGGGGGCCCCAGGGAGGGAAGGAGCCCCCCAGAGGCCCCCTGCCGCCCTCGGAGCACTCCTGGAGGGCCCCAGGGACGGCAGCGGGCCTCCTAAAGTCCCCCGAGGTCACGCGAGATTTTGCCGCCATTTTGGGCAAAAAAATGGCGGCACCCAGAGGCCGCTATGGGCGCTGCCATTTTTTCGCCCAAAATGGTGGCGCCCAGAGCGGCTAAAAGCCGTGACGGGTGGCTGCTGCGGCGGCGGCCGCAACAGCAGCCAGGGGCCAGGTGGCAGGCCTCCGCGGGCCGGAGGTTGCCGACCCCTGGTTAAAGTAGTCTCAAATTGGATTATTTCTGCAGTGTGTTTTGGATCTAAGTCTAGGATGAGAATCTTGCAGCCTTTCAGATATGGATGGACCACAAGTCTCAACATTGGCTGTGCTAGTTAGGGCAGCTGGGAGTTGCATTTCAGCAACATCTGGATTGTCACATTTTAAATAAATACAAATGCTGCATACTGTATTTTCTTTGCATGGATACCCAGTAATTGGATTCTTTTCATCTGCCCTTATAAGTTTTTATTTCTACCTCCTCTCCCCCCAATTTTGCCATGACATAGTCTGAAATTTAGGAGACCCTCACACTAGTTGCTAATGTCAAGTCCTGAGCCTGAGAGACGTGTTGTATCTGGGCAAGTGACTTGAATTGTTTTGTAAGCTCTTCTGTTTGGAAGAAAAGCCTAACCCTTTGCTATCTGCCTCACTCCCCGTAGTTTAGAACAGTGGTTCCCAAACTTTGGTCCTTCAAATTATTTGGACTTCATTTCACAGATGACCCAACCAGCTTGGCCAACACTAAGGAATTATGGGAGCTGAAGTCCAAAAAATCTGCAGGACCAAAGTCTGGGAACCATTGTTTTAGAAGAATGATTTACATTACATCCAATTTTGTTTTTTTGTTGGGGGGAATAGTTTATACTATGTGTATAGAAGCATCTAGCAGCTATACTTATTGCTGTAGATCACATCAGGACATAATGTGTGTAAAAGACAGATGTTTTAAGCTGTCAACTTATAAAAACATATGGAGAAAATTGTGTTCAATGCCAAGTCTTAGAATCATAGAGTTGGAAGAGACCGCGAGGGCCATCCAGTCCAACCCCTGCCATGCAGGAATTCTCAATCAAAAAAGATGGCCATCCGGTCTCTGTTTAAAAAGACTTCCAAGGTGGGAGACTCCACCACCCTCCAATTGCATGTAAGAGTTGAACACTATTATCTATCAAAATGCATGAACGGTGTATTCTGTTCATTCTTTCAAAATTAGGCAATGGATCAGAATTTCGTATCAATGACTCTGTGGTCAGCCGATCTGTGTATACAAAAGAACTTGGAGAAATTGGCATAATTACTAGAGCAAGGAATTGCCTGGTTTTTCAGGTAAATATATGTATTATTAAAAAATTATAGATAAGAAAGTCAGAGCATACTTTGCCAAAGGTCTCATTAGAGGGTGCTGGTATCACTAAGCAGTGTCACTGCAGAGAATTAGGGGTAGGTTGGCAAAATGGTCTAGAATTATTATTTTTTAGAACAGAACCCGGCTATGAGTTTATGTTGCACTGCCTGCTGGTTTATCACGTATCCTCTTATATTCAAATAATGAAGATGTAATCATGTGAGATGTGACTTACATGAAATGTGACGCAGCTAAGGGCCTAGAGCACAGCTATGTGTTTCTGTTCACCATCTCTATTCCAGAAGTCCTGGATAATGTACATCTCTTAAAATAAAAGCTTGTTCTTGTGCAGCGTATCCTATGAATCCTGGAAGAAATACAGCTGAGCTCACATGTAGCATTATGTATACATATACTGTATACTGTACATGCATCAGTTTGAATGGATCCAGTTCCGCATGGGTTGCCTAGACCCAGTCCTGTACCTTACCAGAGGCTTACTGTCATTTAAACTAATGTGGCATCTCTCAACCAACTGGTGCCACATTGCTGGTTGATTGCCTCTTTCATAATTCCTGTGCACCCTAAGGGATGTGTGTGACATCACTACTCTCCAAACGCCTGCCTTTTGGCAGAAATGGGCTGTGGTGTTTGCTTGTATCCCTTTGAAATGTTGAAGAGATGGTGTGAGTGGGGTAAGGCTTAGTGGAGAGAGAGAGGAGAGGCCACACATTTTTTAAAAAACTTACATTTAGAAATCTAAAAAAAATTAGAAATAAAGTTTTACTGCTTTTAAAATTTATATTAAAACATGACATCTTACCAAATGTACATATAAATACATTTAGGCTGTGCATAAGATATTGTAATTTAAAGATATAATTTTAATTTTGCTAGTTGTTTATGTCACAGCTCTTGCCATTACATTCAGAGATGTATGGTAATTACGATTTATGAGTAACATTAGTATGAAAAACATACTAAGGATTCTGTATGATGTGATACAGGTGGACGTCAGTTGGGAGGGTGACGCCATGGTTACCTCACTGGATGATGCCAACCCTAGTGATACTAGATGTCTGACATAGTTACACCTTTGCTTCTTGGTGGTTCAGTGTACCCAAACTTTGTTTCATACACAAAATTATTTTAAAAATAGTATGTATAAAATTTCCTTCTGGCTATGTTTCTAATGTGTATATGAAACATAAATGAATTCTGTGTTTGGTCCCATCTCTAAGATACCTCATTAAGTATATGAAAATATTCCAGAATCTGAAAAAATCCAAAATTCTTCTGGTCCCAAGTATTTCAAACAAGGGAAACTCAACTTGTAGAACAGTGAACTTGATATGGAAATGAGGAATCTTTTTCTAACTCCAAAACCATGTGTCAGCTACACTCTCTCCCTCCAAACCTAAAGGCCTTTCCAAGTTGTTAATACACAGAACTGCCACAGTTGAGTTGTCCCATGATGTATTTTTAATCTGTTTAACGTCATACTATGAATTTCTTCAGTGGCCTTGAAATTATTCCATAATTTTTTTCTCTGATTCAATATTGGGATGGCATGACTAGCATGATTTGTCACATGGGGATTTACCCAGCCGTGGTTAATTGCCATCCTAGAATGATTATTCATGGTAAGTACAACTTCTTATTTCCACTGTATAATTCAAAGGATCATAACAATAAAGTGTAATAATTAGTAGTAGTGTGACTATTCCAAACATGTTTCTTCAGAATTCCTTCTAGTACTGATTCTCTACATGATAGAGTGTTAACAGGTGTAAGGCATTTAGTAATGCTAAAATGTTTACTCGTTCCTAGAGCTAGCCTTGATACCTAACTTCAAAAATAGTAGTAAATTTTTGTTTAAAGGCCTGTTTAGACTTTAGGTAATTGACATTGCATCATCTTATGGCTTGTGTTAACTTTGGAATGGTTCTAAATATGAGTTGGGCCTCCAAGTCTACTGACAAACAGTGCTTTAGATAAAGCAATAGCCATTATAATTGTTAACTAAATTCAGACATCACTCCTAACTAGGGTTTTCAAAGCCATTTCCTATTAAACATCTTTCTGATTTTGTTTTAGGCAGTAGCTAGTTACTTGGTTAAACTTATTTAACAATTGTTTAGCATCCTGTCTGAGGGCTTGATGCTACCCCTTTGAACGCTGGGTTGGGGCCACTGCAACTGCATGCTGCAGCCCCAACCCAGCTTTTTGCTGGCACAAAAAGAAGTGATAAATTACTACTCCTTTTTGAGCCAGTAAAAAGCTGGGTTTTCCAGTGCCGCGCCGGTTTTGCGGCGCTCCTGTGGTGTAAGACATGTAAACGCTGTGCTGCCGGATTGCCCCAAAACTGCCTCCCTATGGTTGGGCGGGTGGCGTGACACCGGATTCAGAGCATGTCAGAGCATGCGGCGTCTAAACGCTGCGCTCTGGCATCACCCCCTAGCCATCACAAAGGGGCAATCTGTTTCGCCTCTGAATTAAATGTAAGAAGGCCTTTTGTTTTTCTAATGATTATTCATCTCACCTTTGATAACTGTTTTGCTTTTGTTCAATGATTTGTCATTCTGTAGTTTTACTATCTTATTTTAGGGTGAAGTTGAAACAATTGCAATGAAGAAACCAAAGGAGAGAACTCAGCTCTTTGAGCAAATTAGTAATTCAGGGGAGCTTGCTGCTGAATATGCAGAAAATAAGAAGAAAATGCAACGAGCAGAGGAAGATGCACAGTTCAGTTACAACAAGAAAAAAAATGTTGCAGCTGAGCGCAAACGTGCAAAATTAGAGAAAGAAGAGGTAATACAAACAAAACAGAACATTTTTTTTAAATTAGCCTCTTTTTACCAAGAGTGTTTTAGGATTATGTGTGAGATATAATATGTAAATGATTTTTTTCTATTTCTTTAATGAAAAGTCGTAGTTGAGGTCAGGGTTTTCTAACTAGGTTTTTATTACAGAAGTGCAGCTAATATGTTGTGATATGCATATTATCATAAATCTAAACACCAGAAATATCCCACCATAAGTAAGATCCAAGACACACTGGAGAAATAATTCAGTTCGGGACCACTTTAAGTGCCTTGGCTCAATGCTAGGGAATTCTGGGAGCTGTAGTGTTTGTGAGCCTTCACTGGCAGACAGCTCTTGGGCCACAATAAACAACAATTCTCAGGATCCCCTAGCATTGAGCCTAGCAGTTAAAGCAATTTCAAACTGGATTATTTCTTCAGTGTGTTTTGGCCTTGTGTTACTGTATATTTGATTCCTCTTCCTTAACTATCTTAAAAAGATGCTTTTCTGTAATTCTTATACTTTTTGACTGGTAGATAGTTTTGATTTAAGTAGCTATTTACTGATGTTGGTGATGATTTATGTATTTTTATACAATGGTTTAAAGTCTGCAGCTCAAATTTCCAGTGTTGAGAGTGTGGACTTGCAGTGGTGACATCCTGATTTAGTGCATTGTTGCACTGAAATACTAGGTTTGTTGTTGTTGTTAACCACTTTTGAGTAATCCAGTCTCTCATGGCAACCTGTGGATGAGACATCTCCAAGTCTCCCTATCCTCCATTGCTCTGCTTAGGTCCTGAAAATTCACACCTGTGGCCTCCTTGATAGAATCCATCCATGTACCGTGCGGTCTTCCTCTTTTTCTATATCCCTCTACCTTTCCTAGACTTATTGTCTTTTCCAATCAGTTGTGCCTTCTCAGGATGTCGCCATAGTACAGTAGCCTCGGCTGAATCATCTTGGCTTCCGGGGCGCGTGGGGGGACCCGTTTGTTTGACTTTTTGTTTGTCTACAGTATATTCAGCACTCTCCTCCAGCACATCACCTCAAAAGAATCGATTTTCTGCTTATGTGCTTTCTTCACTGTCCAGCTCTTTCATTTGTATGTGATAATAGGGAATACAATGGCTTGTACGATTCTAACTTTTGTTGAGTATGTCTTTACTCTTTAGGATCTTTTCTAGTGCTTTCATAGTTCTTTCCCAGTCTTCTTTTGATTTCTTGACTGCAGTCCCAGTTGTGATCTCTGATCCAAGGTACTAGAACGCTTCTACTATTTCTATTTCCTCATTGTCTAGGTTGAATTTGTCTAGACCCCTTGTGATTGTTATCTTTGTTTTCTTTATGTTGAGCAGTAAGCCTACCTCTGCACTTTCTTTCTTGGTCTTCCTTAGTAGTTGTTCCAAGTCTGTTATGTTTTGTGATAGTTGTATGGTGTTGTCTGAATATCATAGATGGTTCATATTTTTCCTCCTATTTTCACTCCTCCTTTTTCTGTATCCAAGCCTGCTCTTTGCATAATATTTTCTGCATACAAATTGAACAGATAGGGTGAGAGGATGCAGCATTGCCTGACCTCTTTGCCAATTGGGAACCATTCTATTACTGTAACATTAAAGAAGATAATCTCCTTGCATCAACTTAGTTTACTCTGTGACTTTGTGTCTGGAAATCCTTAGAACTGAATTGTAGTCGATATCCCCTGCTTTCCATAGTTCAAAAATGGAGACCTTACTGTTCTGGTATTTCTGGAGCCAGGCTGCTGACGATAGGATAGCTTAGAGGTCTCTATGGCATAGGTCAAAGTGGACCTGAAGGCAGATAACAACAAATGTATTGATTCTTAGTTGAATAACTCTCCCTCACTATTCTCTAAGATACACAGTTATGTAGAAATCACTAATGCTGACTAGATTGTAACTCGTGAAAAAGTAGTTCTTGCTGTGTTTTTGTTGTGTTCTTTCAAGTCATTTCCAAATTATGGCAACCCTAAGGCAAACCTATTATGTGGTTTTCTTGGCAAGATTTGTTCAGAGGAAGTTTGCCATTGCTTTCCGCTGAAGCTGAGAGCATGTATCTTGCACAGGGTCACCCACTACATGGCTGAGTGAGGATTGAAGCCTGGTTTCCAGAGTTGTAGTCCAACACTCACACTACTTTGTCACACTGGCTCTTGTTAGTTTCTTGTTAATTCTAGTTTCTTGCTAGTAATGTTTAATTGGGGTGGAGACAAATGAAGATACTTTTACTGTTATTTTATGCATTTATATCCCACTTTCCCCCCTGAACCTGGGACTCTAGCCAGTTTATATGAATTAAAACAAATACTTATACAGGTTGAGTGTCCCTTATCAAAAAATCCAAAATACTCCAAAATCGTCCAGTTGGGTGGCTGAAATAGTGTCTTTTTGATAGTCCAGTATACACAAACTTTCCTTCATGCACAACATTATTACAAAGATAATATATAACATTACCTTCAGGTTATGTGTATAGGTGTTTATGAAACATAAACAAATTTCATGTTTAGACTTTGGTCCCAACTCCCAGAAGTTTCTCCCTTGGATGGAAAAGCAAAACATCCCTCATTATGTAAAAGCAAATATTCAAGGTTTTGGTGTTACAAATCAGTTAACAACTATAATTTGACTGTTTACAGGCAGAACGTTACCAGATGCTCTTTGAAGAGTTGAAAGAAAAGAAGAGTCAGCTGCAGCTTTTTCAGCTATATCACAATAAACGAAAAATTGACGTCCTTAATAATAAATTGTCAGCAAAAAATAAAAATATTGATGCTAAGAAAAAGGATGTGTGTCATGCTGAAGATACAGTGAAAGCTAAGAAAAAGGACCTTGGGATGTTAAATAGAAACAATCAATATATTGAAAAAGAAATAAAGTAAGTGCCTAGATCTTCATAACTAATGAAAAGCCGGAGGATTTTAATTCCTTACCTTCATAATGCACTAGAAAATTATTAACTTTGTATCTGCTGGATCAGCCTTTATAAGGGTCTTGTTTTAAAGAACACTAGTTTAGTAACCTTATATTCTGTGCATGTTTACTCAGAAGAAAGTCTCAGAATGTTTGTTCACTTTACTGGAAGGATTACAGCTTTAACCTGCAAGTACAGTATGTGTTTGATAGCTTCAGCAAATAACTATTCTTGTGCTTGGTTTTGGATTGAGACTGGAGTACACTTCAGGGTCTTGTTCTGCTGGTCAGTAGCAATGGAGAAAAATTTGGCATCAATTCATTTGCTCATAGAGTAAACTCATTAGTTCCATGGCAGTTTACAGAAGTGTCACTTAGTATCAGGAGTTGGGTTTAAGGACTTTGAACTCTTTTGTGATGGAGACTTTGTTTGTTTATGAGTTCCAGAGTTCCTTGAATCACATGTTGGAAGAAAGGTGGGATCTAAATCCCATAAATAAATAAATATTCACTGTGTTTTGGGGTGGTTTACTGTCATGGTACTTGAATTGATTCTACATAAGTAGATTTTAGCATTAAGCTGATGGTAACTGGAGTCTTCAAAATATTATTTAAATTTTATTAGAACAATTTTGGTGGACATTGATAAATGTGTCCTCTTTTTAGGCCTCTGGAAGTTATGTTGAAGCAAAAGAGACCTCAGTATATTAAAGCAAAGGAAAGAACCACTTACCAAATTAAAAAAGTAGATATTGCTAAGAAAGTACTAGGAAATCATATGAAAGAGCAAGCTAAACAAGAAGATAACAAGAATGAACTGCAGGATGAACTAAATGACATTGATAGAGCACAGAAAATGTTTGAAGAAAAGATTGCAGAGGAGAGACTCCATGGAATGAGAGATGTTTTGCTGGAAGAGAATCAGGTAAATTTCAAGACAAAATATGTCTAGTATGTAAAACAGTGAATTTAAATTTTAATGTACAGTATTTGCCACTAATACAACAGAAGCTGATTTGATGGCCTACATTCAGTTGTTAGTCACACTAGAATAGACACATTGAATTAGTGGGATTTATATTAGTGTTGATTTGATCTGCTCTCCATAAATTGGGATCAGCAGTTGGTTTTAGGGCTGAGAGTTAATAATAATAATAAAGTTTTTATTTTTGAATACCCTTCTTATTTCTGTTGTTCTTATAAGTTTGGTTGCTCAATAAAAGCAAGTTTTAGCCATAAGGTTTTTCCAATATAATATATGCTAGTTATTGCTGTAACCCGCCCAGATTCCTTGTGATTGGGCATGCTATAAATAAATAATTTATTATTATTATTATTATTATTATTATTATTATTATTATTATGCTAGATTTATTCATATATTTAATATATGGGTTTATGTACATTTTTTGGCTCAAGAAAAGAACCAATGGAGGTTATAGACAGAAAAAAAACCCACAAAAGCAAGTAGTAATAAAATTTATAAAATCTTCAGAAACATTCAGAGTGATGTTAGATCTTCATAGCTAAAAACTAACATTGTACTGTAAATTAGTTTCAGGTACAAACTAAATACCTCAGCAGTTGATATAAGACCTGCCAGAACATTGTGTCTGGAGCACAAGCCACAACCAGGCAAAAGTACTTCCTGGCAAAAGCAAGCCAGATACCTGTATATCCAACAGCAATGACCGATCTAGAATAACTCTCCAACTGCAAGTCTGATCTTTCAGAGTGCAGCCTCATCTAGAATAGTTTGTGCTCCCAAAGCTTTAATAGTTTGTATAATGACTAAGAGCACATCAACTTGTTAGCACATATCCATTCCTTTATTGCATTCAGCCAGTTGTTGAGAACTTCCACATCATTTTTGACATTGATCGAAAGAAGAACCTGAACCTGGGTATGATCAGCACGAGAATACTGCTGAATCTAAACTCCAGATCACTTCTCCCTGCAGCTCATACAAGTCTTAAAAAACATAAGAGATAAAATAGAGCCCCTAGAAACCACATAGGGTAATGGGTATATGACCTGAGGAAAAATCCAACAGTATTCCTAAATCCCATATGAGCTAAACATTTCAGCAGAATAGCATTGTAGATGGTAGTTAATCTCACTGAAAGATTGAACAGATGCACAAAACATTTTTGAAAGGTAACACATTGACATAACCCCATTGCATTTGGGAAACTGTTGCCAATTGCAGATTAAGTAAAGCCTTTATATTTGGATGTAGTCCTCATTGTCACATATGAGTAGACATGAAATTGCTAGAATCTTTAAATGTCCCATCAGAGAAGGAGCCAAGCATCCTAACATTGGGTAGCTTCACCCACATGGCTCCTGATAGGCAGGGAGAGAAAAAACAAAGGCTAGGGGCCTGATTCCATCCCCCATAGGCGGAACGACCCCTAGCAGCCTCACTCTTCTTCCTGCCTAGCTCCTGGTAGGACATGTGCTTTGTTGCTCCAACCAAATTCTCTTCTTTGGATTTCATTGATCCTTCAGTTTAGCTTTCCGGACTCACCTGTCTTACTCCTTTTTTCCCCCTTCTTGTTCTTTCCTTTTTAAAAAAAAAAAAAAAGTTCCCTTCCCTTTTTTTTCTCCTCCTGCTTTTCCTTCCTTCTTTCTCCCTCCACTTTTGGTGATGGCAGGCGATGGAGAGGCCAGGTCAACCGGTAAAGCCTTTATATTTGGATGTTGTCCTCAGCCTGGGCCAGCCCCGGTTTTTCCCCACCACTATGTCCCAGCCAGGGAGTGGAAGCGCGGCCATAGCCAGCAGAGGGAATCCCTCTCCCACCCATTGCCAAGGCCAGGGCCTCCCGATCGACCCGGTCAGGGTCGGAGGAGGGAGAGCCTTCATCAGGGACCCCGGATCACGTCGGAGGGGAGGACGTAAGTAATCCCCCCCGCCGGAGATTATGCACTTAATCAGGTCCCTTTTGGCCCAGGAAGCCCCAGCCATTGTCAGGGCTTTCTCCTCTACTCTCTCATCCATCCAACCTTTAGTGTGACCACAGACAGTTATAACTGCTGAAATGTAGGGTTTGGGGCATTTTTTTCTTTTGCTTCATTATTTAGATCATTGGCCCCAAAATTGTGCTCTTTAAAGGATTTTGGACTTCAGTTCCCAGAATCCTGAACTGTAGGCCAACATTTAGATCTTTGTTGCATACCCCTAAACTTTGCCCTTGACTTATCCATGGGTCAAATCAAAATCCATAATTTCAGCCCCCAAACCTGCCCTTGACTTATACATGAGGTTGACTTACAAGCATATACGGTAATATGTTTTTATTTCTTGTGTTACTAATGTAATAAAGGTAAAGGTTTTCCTTTGACATGCATGTTTAGTTGTAACTGACTGTAGGGGGAGTGCTCATCTCCGTTACTAAGCTGTAGAGCCAGCGTTGTCCAAAACCAATTCTGGTCACTGGCCAGCATAACTGTACAGAACACTTTATCAGTTCAAATCAGAAATAAAAATGTTATAATAACGGCAGTAATTTGGAAGATTCATACTCTACCATTAAATCTACAATCTTAGACATAACTACTTTGAGCAAACATCATTGAAGACTTCTTAGCAGATATTTATGGAAGCAGTGATCAGTTGGTTTATTTGGTAAAGTTTTTATGCTTTTATCCAGATAAATAAATATAAGGAGTTGAAGGAACTGGTAAGAAAAAGAGTAGCTATATTGACTCAACAACTGGAAAAATTGCAATGGGAGCAAAAGGCAGATCGAGAAAAGATATCATTTGATCAGCGGAGACAAAAAGAAACTGAGGTACTTATAACTGACTCTTTGCTTTTTTTCTTACATGTATTAATGTAGCTTTAGGAGTTTTTGAACAGTTTTGTCCAACTGAGTTCACACAACCTCCTTTACAGATGGAAACTTTCCTTTTAACACCATCATTCTTCCCATGAGAGCCAGAATTGAGAGGTAGGCTGCTTGCCTCCTCACATACAGTGGGACCTTGGTATCACCTGAGGTTTAGTTACAGGACACCCTGTAGATACCAAAATCTATAGACACTGAAGTCCTATTCTATAGAGTTGGGTAGTAAAATGGTGTGTGGCTTTGGTGTGGCTTCTGGACTCTTAGGACGCATGCATCATTGAAACACCATACTTCCACTGTGACTCGAAGCAGCTTTATTTTGGCTGTCTGTAACAGACGTATGTTATATTGAAGACACTTTGCCAATATCAAGATTTTACTCCATAGAATCTGTGTTGCATTTTTGTCTTAAATGTAAATTAAGAAGTTTTAGGTATGTTAGGTACCATTTGGATATCCTTTAAAATGTATATTAAACAGATTTTTCATAAATATGTGACTCCCTAGCATATAAGGCATTTACTCTGTAGAATCCTCTCCTGCCTCACAGCTCAGGGAAGAGCTGCTTTCAGCCACCTCAAGGGTTAATGTGCCACTTTAAAGACTCCTGTAAAATAGTAAGATTCTCCTGTTCTTCTGTTCTGTAGACCAGATGTATTCATCTCTCCTGATGCTTCTTTTGTGAATTAGGTGTTCGTACATTGAGAAATTTTCTGTAAACTTTTATGAAGAAGCATTTCACCTAAGATGGCCATATTGCTGCTTTGCATTTCACTGTTTAGTAGCCTGCATTTCTGAAGGGGCAAGGAGACTTAACATGAATGTTTATTTTCTTCAGTGGATCCAGAGCAACCTAAAGGTTGTATTGCTACTGTAGTGTTGATCAGGTGTAGAGATGTAAATAATGCTCACATGTTTTCTTGCTCTCACTGAGGAAGCAAGACAACTCATTGAGAAAATAGTGAATCATCATGAGGTGTTTATAAACTGAGGTTTCTTTGAAGAAGAAGCAATCCAGTTGTGCAAAACATCTCTGAGTTTGTGGGAAGAGGAATCTACACATCCTGGTCTCTTATCATTGCCTAAAGATAGGCAGGAGATATTAAGAAGTCTTGCAAGACTTCACATATGCTGGTGAATCATTCACAAATGTGCTTATTTGCAGATTATTGCAAATGCCCTTTGCTTGGTCACTCATGTGCATGGGTGAGCGGAGGGATAGGGGAGCATGAAAAGGAAAGGTACATGTGTTTCCTCACTTGCTCACTCACTTGTGTGGGCACACTGGGAGAAGAAGATAGGACAAAAGACAAATGGGAGGGATTACTGTACAAGCCCATTACAAGTATAAGATAGATAAAAATAGAAAGAGGACCAACTTATTCTGATGTGGGACATCCATGTTACAGTTCATATTGGACAACTAACAAACTACCTTCACTGGATGTGCCCACATTCATTGCCATACCTTCTATGCTGCTATAACAGCATTTTTAGACCACTGAAGAAGACTTAATGTTGAAACGCATTTGGTCCTATTTCTATTTTTATCTATCTTATATTTGTAATGGGCTTGTACGGTAATCCCTCCCATTTGTCTTTTTGGAATTGTTGAACACTTTACTTGAACCTTCATTTTGTATGTTAAACATCTCCCTTCACTTTGTTCATTGGTTGGGATTTATGGTTATTTAGCCTTGTACATATTGGTTTTATTAGCATTTGTATGTATTGGTTTGAGTACTATTATACTCTATCTTTGGACTCTGTACACAGATCCTACTATTCCTGCCTTCCTAATTGATTGGCAACATTTTTAACCCACCTCTTTTTTCCATTTTGTTCTTAATAAAACTGAACCATCCTTTGAAGCATTTGCTCTTTTTTTCCCCCTAGACTTTTCTCTTTTGCAGCAAACTTCCTTATTAACTGTTGTGATTCCCAAATGTCTTCTGCTAATATTGTGGTGTCGTTTGCATATCTTAGGTTGGTAATGTTGCTTCCTTCTATCTTTTTCTGATTCTAATTCTTCTTCTTTTTCTGATTCTAATTCTGCTTTTCTTATGATGTTTTCAGCATATAAGTTAAGCATCATAGAATCTTTCAATTTCCTCTTCATCTGCATCTATGGTTGGTGCATATACCTGGATTATTGTGAAGTTTATAGATTTACCATGAAGCTTTATTAATAATATACAGTCTGATTTCGAGTTGTATCCTTTGAGTGCTCTAGCTATATCTTTCCTTTGAATGAAAGCCACCCCATTTCTTCTTGTTTTTTTCATTTCCTGAATAGATTACTGTATAGTTGTCTGAGTCGAAGTGACCCATTCTTGTCCGTTTTAACTCACTCACACACTCCTAGTATTGCTGTATTCATGTGTTCCATTTCCTTTACTATGTCTAGTTTTCTCTGGCTCATGCTTCTTATGTTCTATGTTCCAATTACATGTATAGTGTTGCTTCTAACTATGCTTGTTTTATTGGACATATTTTCTCCCTGGCCTCCCCATAAGAGGGCAGAATTGAGCCAGATTTTGGTTTCTTTGTTATGCGCAACATAAAATTTGATATTTCAAACCAAGACCCGAGCTTCTACTTTATTGTCAGCCAGACCTTCACAATCTCACTACCTGTAAGACCCTCCATCCCCCTACTCCTCAGAGGCCTCTGTAAGTGAGTTGGATATTGATTTCCCAATTCTACAAGTGGATTCTCAGGTACCTTTAGGTAATGATGGTATTTCTGATAAGGACATGGGGAAATGGCCATATTTTAGTTCCACTCAAGAGGAATCTCCTGATCTGTTGTTTCATTTAGAAGTTTTTGTACTTCTTCTGTCCAAGATCTTTGCAGCTTTGGTATTGTCATCCCCAAGAACACGTATGTCTGTCAGCCTGAACTGATATAAGAACTGGATAAAAGAAGTGCCACAGTCTTGCAGCAACCAAAATCAGTGAGGGAAAATCCTTTTTGTTATGTTTTGCTTCATTAGGTCTGAATAGGCTGCCCTCTTCTGAGAAGGCTGGAATTTAAGGTTACTTTAGTTCAGTAAAGTTCTATGAAAGGAATCTTCTCTTCAGATTTCCAGCCCAAGGAACTATCTGTCTTACCAAGATCATTAAACCTAAAAGCCAGACATTAGGTCCACAGATTGCATCTCAAAGTAAACTGGCCTGCCTCTTCTCTGACAGGAACATGCCCTTTGTGGTGTTACAGTCTGCTCTTGTCTTACGCAGGGGATCCGTTCAGGACCCCCCGTGTCAAACAAAAAGCTTGTATGCTCGAGCCCCATTACAAGTAATGAGACTCATGCTCGCAGTGACACATGTACACACCATTTTGGAGAAGATGCATGATGGCCTGAATATAGATTAGTCTTTTCTGAGCATATTTCAAGACAGGAGAAAGGAATAACATACTGAAGGAAGCCTCAGCAAATGTAATTGAATAACCAAGGGACATAATGTAGAAAACCCACTTGCCTGTGGTAGCTGAGCTCAAATCTCCTGGAACAGAAATCTGTTACCTACCAGAAAAGGAACGGCATCAGAAAGGTTGTCTGCCCCATTCCCCTTGGTGCCTGAGATCATCCCTGTCCATTGGGTGAAGAGCTGAGAATGTTGAGCTGATGGAAGGGAAAGGAAGACTTAGGCCAAGAAAGTCTGAAAAGAAAGTCTGAAGGATCTGAAATTTCTTGATCCCACCAAACAATAGGAAGAACCAAGGAAGTAAGTCTGAGAGGATCTGTTAGCCTACTTTTTGTCAAACCTCTTAGTGGTAGAAGGCATAGCCTATTTGTTATCCACAGTGTTAACCAAAATATCCCTTAAGTCCTCATGCCCAACAATTTGAAACCTCTGAATGGCACCATGGAAAGATTGCCCTAGAGTGGTTACCTACATCCCAATTCTTGAGAAAGGTGGACTTTCTGGTTATAGTAATAGCCCCTATGGATGTTGCTGCAAAGGAGCATGAGTCCTGGGTAGCATCAGCTACAAACAGCATTGCTCAACAGATTTTCAGGAGACCTTTTGAGGAGGGAGCAAGCTTGTTTTCTGCTGCTCCAGAGACTAGGACCTGGAGCAATGAATGCAAGCTGCAGGAAAAGAGATTCCACCTCAACATTAGGAGGAACTTCCTGACAGTAAGGGCTGTTCGACAGTGGAACACACTTCCTCGGAGTGTAGTGGAGTCTCCCTCCTTGGAGGTCTTCAGACGGAGGCTGGATGGCCATCTGTCGGGGATGCTTTGATCTAGATTTCCTGCATGGCAGGGGGTTGGACTGGATGACCCTTGTGGTCTCTTCCAACTCTATGATTCTATGATTTATGTAGGGTTCTATGGTCTACCTCATTGTTCTACGGTAGTCTTCCATATACAGGAGGGAAATGAAGGTAACCAGTTATCTGCAGATGCCTAAATAACAAATAATGCTTTGTGTGCATTCTTTAAGGAGCCCTCCTTAGGGCCAAGACTCCTGAAACTTAGAATGGCACATTGGTTACTTACTGTGAAGATGCATTTTAGATTGTTGAGAGGAGAAATCCACCTGACTCCCTTGTGACTGCTGGCTTTGTGATCAGGTTGCAATTGTCTTTTTGGCTTCTTTCTTTCCTATTCTTTGCTGAATGAATTTCTTTTAGTGACATCTCTACAGGCTTGGCTAGTGAGTATACTGATTAATTCAGCTGACAGGAGTCAGTTGTGTTTTACTGAATCATTGGCGGGGTACAAACTGCCGCTTTGCGGTGCTCCCCGCCGCCGCCATTTGCTCCGTGCGGGAGCCGCAGCAGCCAAACCGCGCGACTCCCGCGCGGAGCAAAAAAAGAAGCTCCATTTCGGAGCTTCTTTCTGCGGCGCATCTATGACGTCGCGAGGCGCCTGGCGCGGACTCGCGACGTCATAGGCGCCGCGACACGTCTGGACGCTGTGCGTCCAGTACGTAAAGATGGCGGCGCCCATGTAGAAGGGCGCCGCCATCTTGTACGTATAGGATACGTACTAGGGTTAGGGGGGTGCGGAAGCACCGCCCCTTCCTAACCCTAGTACGTATCCTATACGTACTAAATGGCGGTGTGTATCCCGCCATAGTGGACTCCTTTGGTACTTCCTGCCTATCTCTGGGTGGTGATAGGAGAAACCCAGAATGAATTCATTCCTCCTCTCAGCAACCCAGATTACACCCTCATTGCTATGGCATGTTGTGCAAAAAACAATAACCAGTGTGGCATTTTGTGCAAAAAATTTGTCAGTCCAAAAATGGTATTCTGTGCAAAATGCAATGCTTTTTTGCAGACAATCCAAGGATTTTTGCATAAACACATTTTTCATGTAAAAGTCATATGGTATTTTCAAAAGTACAAAAATATGTGTAGTCTCACTTAATGGGGGGGAACCTCTGAATTACTCATTTGTGCATACATTCTTGTGTACAAGAATGAACTAAATTAAGATTTACATCTCTAAAATTCAGAAAACATTTGATTCCACTTGATTTGTTTGAAGTAGATTTGAGTCTTAGAAATTGCTTTCTGTATTATTGTCTGTTTAGAGAGAATTAACAGATCCTAAATTATATTTCTAATTTAACCTTACTGAACCTAACAGTCATTTAGGTTCCATTTTGCTTGTCCTGAAAATGAGAGAGGGTCTTTCCACTTCAGGAGGCAGAACCGGAATGCTGTAGTAGTTTGAATATTGTACTAGTTCTCCAGAAGTGAACTCCTACTCAGCCATGAAAGCCCACTGTTGACCTTGTGTGAGTTATACTCTCTCAGCTTCAGAGAAAAGCAGTGAAAACCCCCTCTGAATATATTTTGCTAAGCAAACCCAGTGATAGATTCCACATAAGTCGGAGTTGATTTCAAGGCACATAACAAACAAAAAGGAATTCATCTACATAACTTGGATTCAGAAGCAAATGAGTAGTCCATAACCTTAATCATCTAAAGAGAATGAAATCTTGGGGTACACTCAGTGTTCCTTTTTGAAAAAGTGGCATCTTACAACATTTCTATGTTGTTTTTAGGAAAATATAAAACAAATTAGGGAACAGATAGAAGATCACGAAAAACGGATAGAGATGCTGATGGAATACAGTAGGACGTGCACGTATGTATTTTTTTTAAAGTTGGTAAAAATTCACATTTGTTACTTTCAGTACCAGAGCAAACTTTTGGGTGAAAGTCTATTCCTAATATTTTACTTGGTTTTTCACCATTGTTTATAGAGAGAGGTGGCAATCAAAATGGATTATTAAAGGGAAACATTGGATTATTATTGTACATGGCCTTCTGCTTGTTTTCAAGATATAACCATAGAGAAAGTTCTTTGCACATTCAAATATTTTGAATGGCCTTCTGCATGTACAGTGGCCAGAATTTAGGAATAATACAGGTCAATTCTTACTTGGCTTTTCACCATTATTATTTTAATCACCCTATGAATGATGATAATACTGTCATTATTTTTACCTCTTGTTTTTTGGGTGATGAGGAGCAACAATGTTACTCTTTAATGATAAAGTAATTAGCCAGTGTGGACATTTTTTTTACCGGTGTTCATGCAAAATCTCTTTTCAGACTTTGTACATGCTCTACATTCCCTTGATGTTCTTAGAGCCTTGACATCCTCTATTGACTATACATCAAATATGAGAAAGTCCAGAAGACTGTTTATTACTTGGTTTTGAAGCTGAGGCTTTCTGTGTCTTCTCAACATTTTTCAAAATGGATGGTTTCAACAATTCATGTAACCTATGAGCTTTGCAATAGAGAACCACTTGACATTTCTTTCATACTTTAGATTGGACACTCGGTCCAGAAGTGATGCATCCTTTGGACAGAATTATTTTCCAGTTTTCAATAAAATTAATTGTTTTTCTTACAGTAATCTCGCATGACACCCTTTCCACTATCTAGTTTGCTTGCTAGTCTTCCAGTGATGTGAACTGCACAGACCATGAAGAAAGACAGGTTGTATACCTGTAACAGTGGTTCTTCAAGCGGTCATTTGCAAATTCACATGAATTTACCAATCCTCTCACATTGTGTGTCCTGCATCTTTCAGTCCTAGGGATGCTGCTGTGTGGCATCCTTGGAAACTGAGGTAAAATGAGCAGGAACAGAGAAAGAGGGAATGGAAAGTGGGTGGAGCTATTGCCAAAAAATTTATGTAAGCATTCTAGAAGGTTCCAAAGATATGCTGCGAAGGCGCAGAATGCTCAGTAGTGTGGCTTCACAGATGGCCACTCAAAGAAACACAGTTACAGGTATGCAACCTGTCCTTCTTTGACCTGTTCATCTTCCATTTCCAGCCTCAACAGTGATTTATAAATTTTGGCATTAAATGCTTGATAAAACAGAATTGAATTTCAAATTATGATTTTGTTACTTCTAAACTGTATAAATCCTTATCCATTTTAAATTTCTCAAACATGCTAAAAGTAGCTTTGAGATTTATATCCCTCCAACTCCAGTTCTTCACTTGTTTTCATTCTGTAGTTGACCTCCTCCAACATTAAAAGATTTCAGTGTTATCCTTTTATTTGTACCATTTCTCTTCTATATAAAGCTTCATGGAGCCAAACCTATAAAGGCACTTTAAAACATAATCTTGTTTTGTATTTTATATTTTTAACAGATTGCTGGTATAATGATTATTAAAATCTGCATTTACTTTAATTTTATCATACCAGCAGAGACCAATCCTTGGCAAAAATGCCAGTTAAACTTGTAGGAAATGTTGTTAAGAGACCTGAAGCAGTGATACAGATCCACTAGTCATTGAGTGTAGACTATTAATGTAGGACTATTACCCTTGCAAGGACTGAGTAGCCATTAAAGCACATTTTTGAAGAAAATAAATTTGGAAGTTCAAATATAATTTTTCTAGCTCCATTCGTATTCATTCACCATTTCCCCCTGAAGCAATAAGAACAATCAAGGCAAGTGTATATCCTGCCACATGTTTTGGGCTAGATATTATTTGAGACAAGTCTATGTCTTTAATTCAGTCACTTATCTTCCCTCTTGATAACTAAGGTTAGTTATCAAGCGGGAAGATAAGGGAAAGAATTAAATTCTATAATTCAGTCACTCTTCTCTATTGTGTACTTCTGATGATGCTGCTATTCTGCGTTAAATGTAACAAGCAGGATTGATTTCCATATGAACTGAATTATAGTATTAAAATGATATGAAAGCATTAAAGTAATGTAGATTTGTCTTATACAAATTGTAATTTTATCTTATACAAATAATAAATAATATTTTAACATCGCTACACATTATCCTACAGGCTCTAGCCTATAGAATTTCTAGTAATATTTCTTAATTGACATTACCTTTTTGTTTTGGTTTAAAGTGAATCATTAGCAGAAAAAAAACAGGAAGAAGAAGTGCTGACAAATCAAATAGAAAGTTCAAAAAGACGGATTGTCGAAGTAAATGAAGAACTGAATAAAATTGTCAGTGACTTGCACAATGCTAAAATCGATGTCCATGAAGGGAAACGTCAGCAAATGAAAGCAGAAACCTTGGAGAGCCTCAAACGACTGTATCCTGATTATGTGGTAACCATAGACTCAAAAATATTATGCCTTTTAACCAGGCATTCCTTTATCATACCTTATGTTTCCATTCTACCTCAGTGGCATCTTTAGTGAAGGAGCAGCCCAAGGATTGTCCCAGCTCCTTTTTGCTCCAGGCCAAAGGACCAGAGCATGGCATCAGAGTGGCTTTGGGGGCATGCACCATGTAAATATCATGACCCCAAAGTGGCCAGAAGCCACTTTTTTGGGCCTTGTCTGCTCAGGGCCCTTGTCAGTGCAATCGCAGTGACTGCAGATATCTTGTTCTCTCTTTCAGAGCCTACAACCAAGCAGTTCCCCACCCTAGACCGGGAGGGTACTTCTGGTAACAGAAGCTTAGTTAAGATAAAGGAAATTTGGAGTGCTGGGGGAGGGAGCTCACTATGTAACAGTGCGGCAGTCTGCAAAACAGCATGCCACCATCTAGTACCTCTTTGCTCTTTGGTACATCACTTTCACCAATAGCTCTTTCCTACAGAAAGATTGAAGCATTGGTCACTTATCAGGAATGTTCATACTTGTGTATGGAGAAGGAAACTCCCAGCCACACCAGAAGTGGCTGACATGCCCTTTTTTCCACTTTGGACATCCCCCCCCTTTGGTAATTTTTTCTCGCATTTCCTGTGTTCTTGTCTCTACTTTTCTGTGGAAAGTACTAGTGTAGGCACTAAGGGGATATGTATAAAAACCTAGTTCACATATCATATGAGTCCTGCCTTGCTTGGATGTCAGGGGAATCCATTTCTGTATATATTCTCCACAAATAAGAACTAACATTCATGGTCAGTGTTCATTGCGTCATTCTAAATGTCTCATTTTGTTGTTGTTTATATTTTGGCTTCTCTTCAGTTGGTGAATATTTTTACTGTCTACGGACCTTATCTGTTTCAGTGTTAAAAGCAAATCATATTTCTTGAGAGAGACTGTAAGGATGTCACATAGTGTTACTGATGAAATAGAATGTGGTAATGGTGCGCAAGTGACTCTATCCATGTTCCAGATACGTGTCTTTTAAGAATATTGGCATGAGTTTTCTTGGAAACAGCTAGTAAAATAAGGTTGTATTGGATGCTTTTTACCTTTTTGAAATTAATTCTGATTACAGTAGAAAGGTGACTTCATTATTCACAAAAGGGCTGGATGAGAAATGCTGGGCAAATCCAGCTTCTATAAACCAGAAAAATAGTTTTCCCATGACTTTAAATCTGGACAAGAAGGTGCTTATAATCTAGAAATGATTCAAATGCTTGTGCATTGGGCTCAATATTAACAAATAATATGATCTGTAGATTCACTGAGAGACAAAGAGAATGGTATTAACATATTTTTTTTCTGGCTGACAATCAGTTGTAAACATCCAGAAATGAAATTTCATATTTACTTAGTAATGATATGCTTCTGTGCTTCATGAGCATGAAAATTATGTGACTGTAATTGGAGGTGAAACACAAAGGGAGCCAGAATATATCTGAATTCTTTCTTTCAATATTGTATTTCATTTGGAATGGAGATATAGTGTTACATAACAAAGAAGAAAGTTCATGGCGTGTCCCCCAGCCAGACTGTCTGGCTTCCTTTGGCTTTACAGCTGAAATGGGTGTTATGTATACCACAGTGCTTACAGTTTGCTTACATTCATAAAATGCAAAACTGCCCCAGGGATTAGATGAAGATTTCTTGGTGACACTAATCAAGGCAATCTGTACACACTGTGCACAGCCATTTGCTACTGAATACTCACTTGGGAAGAAAGACATCAAGACATTAAGATTAACTGCAGTGCAGACGCCTTCAGGTTGGACCTGCTGATTATATTTTTCTTTCCCAGGGAAACCAATATTGAAATCTGGGGCATTGTACAGATTTACATTTCATTTTATGTGTGTATATATTATCTCTGCTTTTTAGTTTGGAAGACTGGTTGATTTGTGTCATCCTATCCATAAAAAATATCAACTTGCTGTCACTAAAGTATTTGGCAAGTATATGACTGCCATTGTTGTATTTTCGGAAAAAGTAGCTAGAGATTGCATCCGTTTCCTCAAGGCAGAAAGAGCTGAGCCTGAAACATTCCTTCCTTTGGACTATCTTGAGGTAATTTGTTTTAGAAGCGTATTTATCTGGACCATATTCAGTAGTTTCATTTTACTATAGTGATTCCCACCTTTCGGTCATCCAGATGCTTGGACTTCAGCTCCATAATTCTTGACTGTTGGCATAGTTGGCTGGGGCTTCTGGGATCTGAAGTCCAAAACAAATGGAGGACAAAGTTTAGGAACCATTGTGCTAGCAGAAGTAATATTGCACTTATTGACAACTAGTTCCAGACTCTACAGTGAAGGAATGCAGTGCATTTCTGAACTCCACCACTAGCAATGTTTCTGGGACTGTGAAAATAAATTCTACTACTGTTTTCTCTCACAGTTGTTATGTTGGATTTAGTCTTAGACGCTGTGCAGACTGCCCCTAAAGAGGTGGCCTGCATCCACCACCAACTTCACCAGATTGGGCCTACGGCAACTGCATGCCACAGCCCCAATACTGCCTTTCCGTGGCGCAAAAAGAAGCTGCAAAAAGCCATAGCCGCCAGTACTGAAGCTTTACAGTTCTCCTTTGTCATTGCATCATGTAGATGCCGCGCCAGAGGAGCACCGTGACACCATACGTTGTGTGGTGCAGCGTGTGGCATCATGGCAGTCTGGGAGCGAAGCGGGGGTGTGTGTCATGTGGACACCACATCCCGACTCTGCCTCTAGGCCGGCCTTTGCAGCCGGACTGCACAGCCCTTCAGTTTACTCCCAAAGCTAATTTAGGGTTATTCCCACTACAAAGCATTCTTCGGGAAAGGCCATGTTACCTTAACTTTCATAAAATATTTATATTGTGAGTCACAACTCAGGAAATTCTGTACTTCCTTAGCAATTAAAGCCATCTTTGCATACCTTTTTTGCAACTCTGTATCTATGCTTCTTTGTGATACCTGATCTCCAGTGTATATTGCTTTCACCATTGTTTTGTGTTTGGAATAATGGTTCATTTGATAGAAAATGTTTTCCTTGATTTTTTAAAAAATTATGATCTTGTTTCTTTTTATGAGTTCTTAAGTGCCTCTTGTGCATTTTGTAACCTAACTTTTCTAAACATTGTCCTTGTATTAGGTAGAACCAATCAATGAACAGTTAAGAGAAATAAAAGGATCTAAAATGATGATTGATGTCATACAGACCTCTTTTCCTCCACTGAAGAAAATTATTCAGTTTGTTTGTGGGAATGGTCTAGTCTGTGAAACAATAAAAGAAGCAAGGCAGTTAGCATTTGATGGTCCACATCGCCTTAAAGTAAGCTCTAAGCAACTGAATTGTAAAATAAAATTTTCATCTCCTCTTTGAAGACAACTTATCAAGGCCATCCTAAAATTGTAGCACTTCAAAATGCAGACAATACATTCTGTGTCTGAATGCTAGCAAGTTGTGGAAACTAAGCATATAGCTAATATGCTATTAATATGCTATAAACTAAACAGACAGGCAAAAAGAGGTGCTTTCAAGCTGACTTCAAGGTGTGGCATTTAGATGACACATGCCTTGAAGCCAGCAGGAAAATGCCCTCTAGGCACCTTATGGAGAGAAAAAAGAGGCAGTTTTTTTTCCATTTCTTCCTGACTTGAAGCCATATAATGTGGTCATGACATGAGCACTCCAGCTGCCTTGGGATCCGGTGGTACGGTTGGTGGGGTTTCAATGTGGCTTCAGAAAAGGCAGCTTCAAGGCATGCCTGCCAGAAATGTGTATTTTCATTGTCGTCGTTTTCCTTTGGTTGGTTCATTACATCATTTGTTACATTACCCTGAGCTCTACCCTCATCTTATCCATGGGTCATATCAAAATCTATAAGTGGCCCCAAAACATGTTCTGGATTTATACATGAGGTCAACTTATAGTTGTGTATATACAGTAATTGCATTTGCCTACTTGTTTTCTCCTCAGTCTAGATAATGTAGGTGGGCTAATTGTCCCTTATATAAACAATTTTAGGAAAAAAGCAAATGTCTTAAATTTTCAGACAGTGGCTCTTGATGGAACTTTATTTTTGAAATCTGGAATAATCTCTGGAGGCTCGAGTTCTTTGAAAAAGAAAGCCAGATACTGGGATGAAAAAGAGGTGAATGAACTTAAAGACCAGAGAGAGAAACTGATGAATGAATTAAAGGTAAAGCTAATGAAAAGGAAATTACACCTAATATTAATATATTTATTATAATTCTGTGAAGAACAATTTAAATTTTGATGTGTGTCAAAATATAATATACCTGAGATGCTTAAATCCAGGAGTAAAACTTGGTTGTGAAATGGTGTAACATAAGGACAATAATCTTAGTATTAGTCAGAAAGGAGGCAGGATAGTTGCCTGATATACAGAGAACTAGTAAAGCATACTGATGAGACTATTGAACTCTCATCTCAGTTGTGAATGCACTACTAGGTTGTTGTTGTTTTTTAGTGGGGGGAGGCAAGTCATTGTTCTCTGTATTTCCCATCCATGATGTGGGGATCTGCTGTGTAAGATTCTTGGCAAGATCACATCAGTAAAGATAGGAAACACTAACCACTCAGAAAGTACACTGTATAAATGTTGTTGCTGTTGGTAGTTATTACTGTTATTACAGTCCAGTGTTGTGAAGTCTCTTTGGGTATAGATTGTTACACTGAAATTTCTGGCAATATCCTATCTTTGTCAAGTGGGGCAAATTACTGAGAATCTTCTGCCTGAGAGTTCTTGCATGGCAGGAGGTTGGATTGGGTGGCCCTTGTGGTCTCTTCCAACTCTACAATTATATACATGAGGTCAACTTATAGTTGTGTATATACACAACTGCACCGCAAGAAGTACCTGCTTTTTGCGGGTTCTTTTTGCTGCGCAGGGGAGCCGCGTGGTTTGTCCGCTACGGCTCCCTCACACACCAAACACAGGTGCCATCATGATTCTATGATGACAAGCTGATGGGTAATGCGTATGTATTCCAGGCATTTTGCAAAGCAAGCAGCACTTCTGAATCCTATAGTAATAGTTGTGGGGCATGAACAATCATGCAAAAACATAATTTGGGTGATAGTCAAAATAATCTAATGATTTAAATAATTCAAAACAGAAATGCTTGGGAATTTCTCAAGGCCAGAAGTTTATTCCTGGTTCTAGTGGCAAAAGTAACTTGAGCAAGAGGAAATAATCTGGAAGAAAAAGATTAATATCCACTTTCTTGTCTTCTGCTTCTGATTGAGGTTTCCTCCAGTACTGTCATGTTTAAAATGGTAATGTCTACAAAGGCCTGAATCACACGAGCAAAATGACATGGCTTCACACCGCATTGGGGCTTTGGCATTTACATGATACACCCTGAACATAAGCAGAGGCTGCACTGAGGCTAAAGAACTGGGCCAAAAAGGAGTGGATATAATCTGCTCTTCCAGTAGTCTGGTTTAGGGCTGCGGCCACCACTGCCCAAATTGGGAAATGCAGTCGTCACAGTCTCATTGCCAATGGTGCCAGCACGGTCCTTTTGGCCCATCTGCTTGAGGCCTTACACTCTTAATCTAAACTTTTTAATAGAATTTTTTTCATTAAATCTCAGTTACATTGATCTGAATTCTTCTGTGCCAGTTTTTTTTTAACTGGGATGTAGTTAATTTGATCTAGTGAATGCAACAATGCATAAAGTCGGGATCCTCAGCCAGAAGTCGGTTTTGGCTTCCCAGGCTTCCCTCTCCAGTCCTCTACCTCCATCTCTGAGGCCTTATGCCCTTTCTTGTTTCATTTTTGTAGTTGTCCATTAACTGGTTTCTTTCAGAATGGTTAGACTGATGTATTTTGCTTCCTAACATGTTGACAAAAGGTGTTCAAATTTAATTGGTCTCTCTCTTTTTTCTCTCTCTAAAAAACCATGATGCATGTAATTTTTTTCAAAAGTGGTGCATTTAAAAGTGATGTGTGTAAATTTTTGGTCCTGGCACTTTAACCTTCCCCATTATCTGGCAGCTCAACTACCATGATATATATACCATTTAGGAATTTAAGATCTACAGACAAATGATTATTGGCGGTTGCACCAACCTGTCTGACTCTATAAAGGCTGTGAGCCTTTCAGGATCTAGTTCTGCATTTATGGAACAGTGCTTCTTTGCACCTCTGACTGGAAGAGGAGCTTACCTGCTTTCATAAAGGGTTTGAATACCTTTGTCTTCAATTCACTGGATTAAGTTGCTGAGTGTGCCTAAGGTGGCTGAGATGGGTAGCAACTGATAAGGATTTTATTGTTTGTTTGTTTATTTATTTATTTGTTTCTAGTATATTAGTATAGTGTTTTAGTATTTTATAGTGTTGTGTTTTATCATCAGTTTTTAATTATATGTGTATATGTCTGATGTTCCGTTCTTCTGTGAAAAGGGTGTTATTATTATTATTATTATTAACCTTTATTTATAAAGCGCTGTAAGTGTTATAAATATAGGTGCTTTACAGAGCGCCCAAAATGGCGCTCTGCCGGCACCCGTGTTTGGTGTGCGAGGGAGCCGTAGCGGACAAACCACGCGGCTCCCCTGCGCAGCAAAAAGAACCCGCAAAAAGCGGGTACTTCTTGCGGCACAGTTGTGATGCCACAAGGCACCAATGGTGCACTTGCGGCATCACAACCGTGCTGCGGCGTGCGGACGCTAAGCGTCCATCATGCTAAAATTGCGGTGCCCATGTGTATAGGTGCCACCATTTTTACGCCTCCAGTATGCACTATGGGTGAGGCCTGATTGGATGCTGTGTCCTCAGCCAACCCCTAGTACATACTGGGGGTGGAGCAAAGGCCTGTCTGTAAGGGGCCAGAAATAAACATTTTATTTTATTATTATAAATAAACATTATTTTTATTTTGCTCTGTATAATTTCTAATTTTATTTATTGGCAACATTTTTGAATTCCTCATTTTGCTGGAGGAACCAAATTAAATAGAACATTACAACAAAGAACGATCTGTTTCCCTCCAAAAACCACTTCCTTAGTGTGGCAGCTGATATGCTGATATTAATAATGTATTTTTATAAAAAATCTTGATTTGGGAATTATCTATCCAGAAAATTTAAGTCTTCTGTTTAAAGCTTAGTTCATCAACTGACAAAATTGCTTCCTTTTAGAAAATTTTGGAAAGTAGGTTATGGGGGTGGGAATCAAGGGATCTCTAGTAGAGAATTTTCAGTACCCTCTTCAAACTGCAGTCCCTGTGTGTAACAATGAAACTAGTTTAAAACTGATAACATGTTTGTAGTACATATATTTAGACCAGGTGGTGAGCAAAATGTGGCCCTTCCAGTATTTTTGGACTACAACCTATATGGTCTAACCTACATAACCAAAGGAGCAGAATACAGGGGGTTACAGTCCAATAACCCCTGGAAAGCTACACTTTGCATACCCCTGCTGTAAGGAAAAAAAAGAAACCAGTTATGTTTACCTTGTATATATGATTTTATACTGGTATAAATATACCAAACATTGTACAGTATCTGCAAGTTTAAACCAATGTTTTAATTAAAATTTATATATTATGCAACTCCCTTTCTTTAGGACTTACTGAAAATTAGAAGGAAGGAAACCGATTTAAAGTATCTGCAGGCTCAATGCCAAGGAATTCAAACACGACACAAATATTCACAAAATGAACTAGACGTTCTTAGAAAAAAACATCTTGCTAATTTCTGTAAGGTAGTATCAGACATGCAAATGATTATTTCTCTTGTTTTGTGGTTTGTCTAACTTGTGGCTAAATAGATTACTAAATAGATATCAGCATTTCCATTTATCTTCACCTATTCTGAACATAGTTTTTATTCAAAGAAAATGTTACATATATAGTTATATGAGGAGGTGAGGCTTTCATTCAAAGCCTCAGTTTTATTCTTGTCACTCCAAACAGTATTAGTGCATTTAATTGATCCAGTAAACTATAACAATACTATGGGGATGTTATTGTATATTCTGAAATACCATTGCACTTATTAATTACAGAGTAACTGTCTGGTTTCAGAATAAGATATTCTCAATATATAAGTAAATTAAACAATAAGATAAGACCACCATTCTATATCAGATAGCTTAAAAACTGCTAATGTATACTGTACTTGTATTTAGGAAAAATCTATGCTGGAAAGTGAAGTGGTAAATATTCAATCACAGTGTTCCATGCTGAATGAAGGAGTGTTACAAAGAACTGCCAAAATCGATGAGCTCCAGAAGAAAATTAATGAGGTAAACTTTTTTACCCATAACAGCATAATAATAACTGGGTTGTGACCATGTGTTTTAGGTGTGGCTATCTGTGAAGCTTTTTGTTTGACAACATACTTATATGATGGTTAAAAGCCAAACTAGATGTAATGTAATAATAGTCACACAATTAGCAATTGAATTGTTTTATAGAATCATAGAGTTGGAAGAGACCAATCTGCCATGCAGGAAATCTCAATCAAAGCATGCCCAACAGATGGCCATCCAGCCTCTGTTTAAAGACCTCCGAAGAAGGAGACTCCACCACACTCCGAGGGAGTTTGTTCCACTGTCAAACAGCCCTTACTGTCAGGAAGCTCCTAATGTTGAGGTGGAATCTCTTTTTCTGCCGCTTGCATCCATTGTTCCGGGTCCTGTTCTCTGGAGCAGCAGAAAACAAAATTGCTCCCTCCTCAATATGACATCCCTTCAACTACTTAAACAGAGATATCATATCACATCTTACCCTTCTCTTCTCCAGGCAAAACATCCCTAGTTCCCTAAGTTGTTCCTCATAGGGCTTGGTTTCCAGAACTTTCACCATTTTAGTCGTCTTCCTTTGGACATGTTCCAGTTTCTCACCATCCTTTTTGAATTGTGGTGCCCAGAACTGGACACAGTATTCCAGGTGGGGCCTGATCAAAGCAGAATAGAATGGCACTATTACTTCTCTTGATCTAGACACTATACTTTTATTGATGCTACCTAAAATCACATTGGCCTTATTAGCTGCCGCATAGCACTGCTGACTCATGGTCAACTTGTGGTCTACTTGGACTCCTAGATCCCTTTCACATGTAGTCTCCTTAAGCCAGGTGTCCCCCATCCTATATCTGTGCATTTCATTTTTCTGCCCTAAGTGCGATACTTTACATTTCTCTGTGCTGAATTTCATTTTGTTAGCTTTGACCCAGCTTTCTAGTCTATTCAGGTCATTTTGAATTTTGATCCTGTCTACTGGGTTATTAGCTACTCCTCCTAAATTGGTGTCATCTGCAAATTTGATAAGTATGCCCCCAATTCTGTCATCCAAGTCATTGATAAAGATGTTGAATAGCACTGGGCCCAGGACAGATCCCTGTGGGACCCACTGGTCATTTCTCTCCAGAATGAAATGGAACCCTTTGTGTTCGGCCGGATAACCAATTACAAATCCATGTAACAGTTACCTGTGGATATGGAAAATATTAGACATGATACTGAGATTTAGTTAGAATTCTCACATGAGTTTCCAGGTCTTGATCCAGTTGTTCTGTAAAAGAAGTTAGCAAGAACTAACTTCTCCATGGTCTCTGTGAATCACACAAGTGGATTATTCTGTGCCTGTGCAGTAAAGCTTGGAAACTTTTAGAAACTTCTAGGCAAAACCTAGTTTGTAACTTTTTGCTGATAGCTCTGCCCATCACGATATAAGCCCCATATCGGTCCTGCACCTTTCCAGTTCCTTTCGTCTGCCGCGTGAGTAGCTTGAGGGAACTGTTTGTGGAATCGCTGTTCTCCAAACAACCTGGATTGTTATTGAGTATTGATTATTGGATTTGACTTGGAACATTGACTATTAGCTATCTCGCTTGGTGACTGGCACAAATCGGATTGACCTTGAATCTCTTGACCAACTCTTCTTCTTTAACGGATTGGATTGTCGACCATGGCCTCCCGCTCGACTTCATTTAAATATTGTGCTGTCTGTAGAGGTAAAATCCACTGAAACTACTCACACAGTGGACAAAAGGAACTGGAGAGGCGCAGGACCCATAGGCGACTTATATCTGGATAGGTTTAGCTACTGCCAGAAAGTTGCAAACTAAATTTTGCCTAGTGATTCTAGAAGTTTCTGAGCTTTACTGCGCAGGCGCAGAATAACCCATTCATGTGAATTCGCAAATGACCACTCGAAGAACTACAGTTACAGGCAAGCAACCTGTCCCTATGTATCCAGACAACATCACTAAAATGAGGTATCATTGGTGTAGGAATAAAATCATTGATACATCTTAATACTTAAAATCTTTCCCACATTATACTGAGGCAGAAATCCTTTTAGAAATCATATTTAACTCTTCCTTTTGTGTCTGTGGTACATATTGCAACAGGTGGAAGACAATATTTTCCGTGAATTCTGTGAAGAGATTGGTGTAGAGCATATTCGTGTATATGAAAAAGAGCACATACAACTGCAGGAGGAAATTGACAAGAAGAGGTAACTGTCCAGAACTCAGAAGTATCGGTAACTGATAACTTGTTGGTGGTATCTGTTTGGTTTCATGTAATCTACTGTGAGAGGACAGAGGATTGAATGTTCATAGGCGAGTACATGGGAGCAACAGGAAAAGAGTGGGAATACATGATGTGCTGATGTTTTTAAGGCTGTTCAGTGCATTAAAGTTTCTAACTATCAGGGGCAGTACCTTCCAGAGGAGAAACCTTTAGCTCAGTGCTTCTTCGTGTGGGAACACTGGCAATTCCCTCTCCCCCTCCTCCATTTTCCAGGGGCCAGTACCATATTTGTGACCATTGCTACAATTTTTTTTCTTTCTTGGAAACTCTAAAGCCTGGTAACAGGTGGCTTGGAGACTGGCATTGGCCCATAGACCACCACTTTAAATGCTATTGCTCTAGCATTTCCACAAATGGCTAAAGATAAGATTGTTCCAATTGCTTTAGTGTCTCCCAAGCCTCAAGGAGTTAACTGTTTGGCTAGTGCAGGGCTAATTTTCCCCCCAGCAATGCTGAAATCCATCCCACCCCCCTCCACATCATTTAAAAGGATCAGTTTATTTTTGTTTATTTGAAAAGCATGTATATGGAAAGATCAGCTATTTCAACAAATGAAGCAGTACTTTCAGCTTCACAGACCAGTTTCTATAGTAAAATGGGAGCAGACAAGAGGAATTGTCTTGAGATTACTCACACTGCTTCTCCGCCAGTTTTTTAAAGTCCTTCTCAAAGTCTAGAGACTGGAGGTTATCGTTTTCAATTTATAGGGACTTATACCAAGTCACATTTAATTTTAAAAGCGGGTGTTATCACACTTAGCTGTGGCTGGGCAAGTACAACCTGTCTGCAGCCCAGATCCCAGCTGTGCTTATGCAGAAGCTTTTCAAAAGTGACAAGCTCCTGTTTTTGAAAAGCTATAGATTAAGCATGGCTGGGATCTGGGCTGCAGATAGGTTGCACTCACCCGGCCGCAGCTGAGTGCGATAACACCTGCTTTTAAAATTAAACGTGACTTTATCCCATCGGGCATAAATTTAAACTGAATGCAGTAATCTCCACTGTCTTTAAATCTCCTGACCTTTTTTTGCTACTATCAAGCAGAATGTTTTTATAGTCGTTGCCAGGCTAGTTGTCGGTGCACTAATAGCCAAAACTATTGTAAGGGAATCTATTTAGCACTGCCACTGAGATGTAGATGCTGCCTCCTACTCTTAAGTTAATCTTGATCCCCTTTATGGGGATAAACATGATAGGTGCTGATGGTGGCAGACATTGGGACCAAGGCCTCACTGGTTTTGTCCTTAAAAGCTGTTCACAGTTTCAGGGTCTTAGTAGATGTATACCTCAGTTAACAAAGTGGATGTGTTCCTGGGCATTTAACAGAAACCTTGGTACCAGAGGCAGAAATAGCATGGATACAATAGGGATATGTTCCTATACAATCAAAACGGAAAGGAGGTCAACATGTTGGCAACGTTTACTCCAAAACCAACAGTATGCACATGCAAAATGAAAGAACCAGGTCATTAAGCCTTGCAAAAGTAACAAAAAGCAATTAGAACCTTCTAGAGACCACTTGAAAGCTTCTTCCAAACTGTATCCAGGGATCATTGTTTATTGCCTTTCTGAGGCTGAGAAACTGAGTTTCCATGGCTGAGCAGGGTTTTGATCCCTGGTCTTCCAGTGTCCTCAAACAACTACACAATGCTGGCTCATTTAACAGCTCATGAAATTGGAGGTGGGAGAGAATATTTCCTAAGTGAGTAATTATAACCTATGCAGGGACACCACAATTCAGAAAGGATGTTGACAAATTGGAGCATGTCCAAAGAAAGGCGACCAAAATGGTGAAGGGTCTGGGAACCATGCCTTATGAGGAAAGACTTAGAGAGCTGGATATGTTTAGCCTGGAGAAGAGATGGTTAAGGGGTGATATGATAGCCTTGTTAAGTATTTGAAGAGGTGTCAATTAAGCATGGAGCAAGCTTGTTTTCAGCTGCTCCAGAGACTAGAATATGGAACAGTGGATGCAAGCTGCAGAAAAATATATTCCAGCTCAACATTAGGAGGAACTTTCTGATAGTAAAAGCTGTTTGACAGTGGAACACACTCTCTCAGAGTGTGGTTCAGTCTCCTTCTTTGGAGGTCTTTACACAGAGGTTGGATGACCATCTATCATGGATGCCTTGATGGTGATTTCCTGCATGTCAGGGGGTTGGACTTGTTGGCCCTTGTAGTCTCTTCCAACTCTATGATTCCCCTGAGGCTGAGAGCATGTGACATGCCCAAGGTCATTCAGTGGGCTATCACCTCAGTAGTAGTTGCTGGGCAGGAAGGCTGGCGGTGAGGAACTATGTCACTCATGACCTTATGGGTGTCCCGTAGGCAACTGGTTTGCCATTGTGACTACAGAATGTGCAAAGGGATAGAGCTCATTGAGCATGGTGGTGCATGGCCTTTGTGTGTCCTAGTATGTACTTTTTCATTTATTTTTGGAGAGTTGCTCTCCTGTGTAATGAAAAGCAGTTAGAAATGCTACCACACAGCACTGTTAAGTCAAAAATGCCTCTAAAGAGGGCAGTAGATAGCTGGAGCGCCCTAAATTATCCTTGCCTCTTGTCTGTCTATTCTGACCCCTCTGTGATATAAATTGATAGTCTCAGGAATTTAAAAAAATCACTCTCAGATAGATTAGATTAGAACCTCACGTACATTTTCTATCTTTGAATAGAATTCCGGTAATAATGCATTTACTTTGATTCTGTAACCAGGTATTAGCTCTGCTCCTTCAGCAGGTTCTCTGTCTGCAGTCTTTATTTGAAGGTTCTTCTGAGGATTCACCTGGCTTTATGAAGCAGTATCTGATAAATTCACAGACTTTGCTATTTTCTCAAAACAAAGACATTTGAAAGCTCTGTTGCTTGCATAACTGCATTTTGAACTCTATTTTAAATGTTAGATGTCTTGATGTTTACAGTAAATATTTTATGTAATTTGGGAAACAATAAAAGTGTACTTTCTTCTTGGTCACACCTGGTGTTCACAGTGGCTTGTGGTGTGATCGTTTTAGAGCTAGTCTTCAGATTTGAGAAATGTTCGCTTTCTGATTGTTTTCAAATTTCAAAAATGTTTCTTAGGAGAAAAAAACATTTTTAATTAACCACCCTGTTATACTTATTTGTGTATTGGAGACATAATTATTTTTCATTTTTTAAATATCTTTTGCTGTCTTATGTTTGTCTAGATTTGAATTTGAAAACCAGAAAACACGACTGAATATTCAGCTTGAATATATTTGCAGCTTCTTAGAAAAGGAGATGAAGAAGAACAGAGTGCTAGAGGAGAATATTCGCAAAGATGAAGCTGATATCATTCACCTGAAAAAGGTAATCATCATTTTTAAAATTTCGTGAAATAGAATACAGGCCGAACCTGTTGGAAGATACATTCCTACTTTTTCCTTTAAACCATGTGTGGGTTGCTCACGGGCTACATGTGGCTCTCAAAGCCCTGCCAGTGTTTTCCCCACCACTCAGGTAAGCACTTACCATTTGGCCCCTGGCAAATAGTTGTTTCTGAACTGCTATTAGTAATTGGGAACAGTGATTCAAGATTATTGTAAGTCTACACAACTGCTATCTTTCCACTGTATGATTTTCCTTCTTTTTGTTATTCTAGTTGACTTGATAAAATTTTCAGAGGTTAAAGCTTCTGTTACTTTATGAATTTAATTGTTTCTGTTTCTTTCCTTCTTGATGCATGCTGCCTTTATTGTGCCTACTGTTTTAAATTGTGTATTTCAATGCACTGACTAAAATTCAAATCTAAGATGCTTTCCCCTGTCCAATGGGCACTGCCAACATGAAATGAGCATACTGGGGACTTTCATTGCTTGTGATATATCATACAATATTGATGGGTTTGCTCTTTTCATAACTTGGGCCCGTTATAAACGGGCATAAAGTACGGACTGGGTCCGTATTAGGATTGGAAAGGGGCGTCACTTCCAGACGCCCCTAACCCTAATACGGATCGAGTCCATACAAAATGGCGGCGCCTGTTCCACACGGGGGCTGCCATGTTTACTTAGCAGACGCCCTGCGTCTACACATCGCACGCCACATATGACAAGTGCACCATTGGCGCCTCATGGCATCATATCTGCGCCACAAAGAGAAGTGCCATTTTGGCGCTTCTTATTTGCAGTGCAGAGGAGCCTCACGGTTTGGATGCTGGGGCTCCTCCGCGCTGCAAATGAAGGTGGCAGCAGACCGCCCCTTCTGGGCGGTCTGTAACGCACCTGAGTAAAGCTTTATATCTAATATTATGATCGTGACTTTCTGTTAACATAATGCATTTTATTTTGTCGCAAAATTTATTGGTTTTGGTTTTATTTGTTCCCCTACATTTCAGATAGGAAATACCTAAGATTCACATGCTCAGGCAGTGTAGGATGCAGCAGTTTGCAGTTTCCTCTTTAGTATGGGATATAGTCCCAGTTTTGCTTGTACAAATTTTTGTATTTCAGAAAAATAACAGACAGTGTAATATCACGTGCTAGCAGAGTTTTGAACGAAGCAGCTTATGTTACAAAGCAGAAAAATAAGCTTGGGTTTGATATGAAATTAAATAATGCATATATTTTTATTTTTCTCAAAAGTCCTAGGGGGTGTGGGGGAATGTGGACATAACATTTTGCCCTATGGTTTCAAATTTTTCCAGAAATTTTATTTCTCTACCCACTGCTAATACTAGGAATTCATCTGCTCATCATAATAACTGTCAGTTCCAGTACATGAGAGGTATTTCTGGAAAGTATGGTTCAATATTTGCTTAACAGAAATTTGTGTATAGGACCTAGATCTAGCAAAAGAATAATTGTTAGCGTGAATGAAGTAAAATAGACAGCTGTCAAAATAACTTCACTTTAGAAATGTTACTACTAAAAGGTATCTGAAATCCTTGACTGCTTAATCTTGTTATGAGGCTGTTCTTTTTCTAAACTGCACATTTTTAATTTAAAAAATCACTTTTATTTTACATAGGATGAGGAGAATTGTCTACAAATGGTAGATAAAATTATGGCAGAACTCCAGCAACTTAGGAGAAGACAGGATGATAATAAAAATGAAGTTGCAGCAGCACAGAGTCAAGTTGAGGAATCAAGGAAGATATTACTAACTCTAAATAGGTAATTGATGCTACACTTAGAATACTTAACTGATTTGAAAAACTGAAATACAAGTACTTGAAACTCTTCACAAGTTGGAGGAAATGTTTTGTTTATTACAGAAGCATTTAAATTGAACACTTCATATTTGTTAATCAAGTTTCATAGTGATAGCGAAGGTCAGGATCAAAAGTCAGTTACGGTAGAAAATGTCTGCATGCACAGGAGCTTGTCATAAGGTTCTACCTCTTGAGTCTCTGTAATGGAACTTCTGGAGGTCTAGTACAGAGTAATGGGCAGGTTTGGATGTTACGTGTCAGAAGCAGATATATGTATGACTCCATGTGTGTCAGCTGATCTCTCAGCAGTGCCTGCATCTGATACTTAACATTCTTCACTTTGCAAGTTCTACTATTGACATGGAAGAGAGAAAAGCATATGTACAGTGCGCCCGCGGAAAAACAATGGCATGCACGCTGCACTTCATGCACGCACCCCATTGTTTTCAACGGGGCGCCAGGTATAAAACAAAGGAGATTTTGCTTTGTTACAATATGCTACCAAATAAACACTCTTCTCGTGCTAAGGACTTCTTCATGTTTATTTAAATACAATATATTAATTCCAATACATGAGCTGAGATCCTGTTCAACCCCAGTAGAACAGAAAGCCCACCATTGTAGCAGCAGCCTTCAAGCAGAGACTAGTTAAATATGGTCATCATCCCCACTGCCTTTCCACTTATGAGTTGAGCTGGTGAATACCTTGGTGCACAAGCTGCAAAAATGTGAAATCACTCACATTACAATCACTTGTATGAACAGTTTGACATAATAAAGGCCATATCATGCCCTAGCCATTATACTGAATGTCCTTTTTGTTCTCACCTTGTGTTCCACATAGTCTGTTCCAGGCTTGTGTAGTGAGTACTGTAATAAATACTAAAGGAAAGTGCTTAAGTTCTAGAATTAATTGAGCTGCCTGTATTATGTTTGAGTAAATAATTTGTACTAAAAGCACATTTCAAATGTACTTTGACCTTACGTCTGTCTCATAAGGGAAAGGGGTTGTCAACCTAAGGATTAAACCTGAATGAGAATAAATGGTAAAATTGTCATATTTTTTCTGCTTTGGTAATTGAAATATCAGTGTCAAGCTTTGTATTTTTGTTGTTTGTTTTGCTGACAGAGAGTTGGCAACTCTACAAAAGGAAGCTATAGCAATTGAGACCTCGCTGGAACAGAAAAAATTAGAAAGGCATAATAGGCTTCTTGAATGCAAGCTTCAAGACTTAAGGATAAACCTTCTTTTGGGATCTTTTGATGACATTAGTGAAATTGAGGTATATGAGCATGCTTTGTGGTATAGTACATACTGATGGCAGTGATCGAGTTTGTGCATAAATATATAAGCCCCTACTTATAGCTGATCAAACAAAAGTTTCATCCTACCACATTTTTAGAAGAACCACTGCTACAATTAAATACTGAGAGCACCCACTGACAAAAATTATCACAGATTAAACATAAGCCCAGTAGGTGGCTTTTCCTACCTTCCTCCTTCCTCCATTGGTCTTGTTTTCAAATTGAGAAATGTATATACTTAAGAGTCCTGTTCCTCAGAAGGGAAGAGACAGCAGAAAGGTACCCAAATAAGACTGTGATAGTTTTTATGGCAAAAAAGAAAAATAAGAAAGTAATTGAACATAAATAGAAGAATGAGATTGGGAGAGAAGAGGAAAAAAATCAAAAATAAAGTAATACATTCTGTTAATTTTGCTTATTACTGTATTTCATATATTTAAATTGGACTGTTTGTTACAGTTAGGACCTGATACTGAAAGTAGTGAAAGGACAGCTGATATCTATGAAAGAGAGCACTTAATTCAGATAGACTATAGCAACCTTGCAGACGAGTTAAAGGTAAGAACATCTATTGCACTCTCTATTTATAATATTACTTTCCTAAGCATCTTTTCCTTGGCTTAATTTTTCAGAAAATTTGACCTGATGATATGATTGTAGGTTAACATCTGCCACCTTTCCAGGTGTAATGTTGCAGCAGAAATTGATTTCTGGATTTTTCTGCTGCACAAACACCCGTACTTAGATGTTCTTTACCATTTGTTGCAGTTAATGAGCACGAAGGGTGTTAACTATTTCATCCCATGCCATCCAGTGGAGTTTCTCTCAGAACCATCTTGCTATATAAGGAAATCTTTCAGTGATGTCACTGAGAGCTTCCAGTAACAGCTTCAGGGAGGATAGTGTATTCACCAGGATTGCAGCATGTAGACTATGGTGAGAATCTAGCATGTCACAAGTCTGACTGGGATGCCCTAGCATGGGTATTGAAAAATTTAAAACAAGTAATTAATTTGCAATTCCAGTGTGAAAAATGGATAGTAAATGAAGCTAAGGATGGAATTTATCACACTGGGGAAAAAGACAAGAGTATCGTGGGATGCTCCCGTCTTTTTCCCCAGTGTGATAAACTCCAGTGCCCTGCTTTTCAGATACCCACAAAATATGAAGCCTAATGACAAAGCAGTTTTGCTTCCTTCATGAAAAGCATGTTGCAGTGCATGTCCAGTGAAGCTGACATACAGAGGATTTGTGCGTGCAAATACAGTGTATGGGTTATGCAGTCCATATTTTATAGCAAAGCAGCAGTTGTAGTTAGTGCTTCTTTTTCCAGATGTTGGCTGAGAAAGTTCTACATTAATTTTGTGTTACTAATATGGCATACTATATTAATTCTGCTAAGTTTGTACAAAAGCTATAAATCTGAATTGATAAACCAAAGCTGAGTACATATACACATACAACAGGACAGGGACAAATCAATATGTTATATTGTGATCTAGTATGCACTTTACCTACTCCCTACCTCTTCTTACCTTCATGTTTGGGTTTCAGGTGGTCTTTAATGTCCCAGAAACATTTCTCCAATGTTGTTACGTTTCTTTACTTTGTTTTACAACTAGGACTTGGAGTCGAATAAAGAGATTGAGACTCAACTAGAACAACTTCATCAGGAAATAGCATCTAAAGAAGATGTTTTATTAAAAACAGCTGCACCAAATATGAAAGCACTAGAGAGATTACATATTGTTAGCGATAGATTTCAAGAATCAGTTGACGGTAATACTAGCCTTTATTATTCATAGTAGTAAGTTTGTAAGATGTAGATATTACTTTGCTGCCAACAGTTCATATGATCTTTCCTGTCAAATCTAGGTTTTTGGAAGTCAGCAAATAGTTTCAGTGTGCCCTTTTACTCGTATGTGTGTGATTATTTTTTTAAAAACTCATAAAACTTGAACTTGTAGCTGTGTGAACACTCTTATCACGCACCCAGATTCCAAAATATCAGTGCAGTATTATGGTACTGCAAATGCTTCAGAAGAATTGCTGATAGTGGCATAGTGAATCATCATTTGTGCAGATTTTGGAACATGCAACTGGCTACTTCACTGTGTAGCCATTCCATGCTTCAGTTGCATTGATTGCAAAGGAATCCTTCCTTTTTTACTTGTCGCATTGTTGTTGTTAGCTGCCTTCAGGTCAACCTTGGCTCACGGCCACCCTGTGAATTAGACTTCTTCAAGTCTCCCGTCCTCTACCTCTCTGCTCAGGTCCTGCAGGCTCAGGCACAAGGTCTCCCTAATTGAGTCTTTCCATCTGGCATGTGGTCTTCCTCTCTTTCTACTTCCCTCTAGCTTCCCCAGCATCTTTTCTAATGAGCCATGCCTTCTCATGATGTGGCCAAAATATGATAGCCTCAATTTAGTTATCTTGACTTCCAGGGAGAGTTCAGGCTTGGTTTGTTCTAGGACCCGACTGTTTGTTACACAGTATCTCGGCACTCTTCTCCTGCACCACATTTCAAATGAGTTAATTTTTTTCCCTATCTGCTTTCTTCATTGTCCAGCTCTCAGATCTGTATATGGTAGAGAGATCTTGTAGCATAAGCTTTCGTAGACTTCAGTCTACTTCATCACACGTACATGGTAGTGGGGAATACAGTGGACAATTCTAACTTCAGAGTTCAGTTCTTTCATAGCTACCCTCCCCATTCCTAATCTGATTTCTTAAAAGCTGTCTCTGTTCTGATCAATATTTGATCCAAGGTATGGGAAATCTTACTGTTTCAATTTCCTCGTTATATAAGTTGGATTTATGTAAATCCTCCAGGGTCATTATTTTTGTTTTGTTTAAGTTTAACATTAGACTTGCCTTTGTTCTTTTTTCTTTGACTTTCTTTAATGATTTTTGCAAATTTGTGATGCTTTCTGCTAGTAGTATGGTGTTCTCTGCATATCTTAATTGTTGATGTTCCTTTCTCCCTATCTTCACTCCTCTTTCCATGTCTAAACCTGCCCTATCTATGATATTTCTATATACAAGTTGAATAGATAGGGTGATAAAATGCAGCCTTGCCTGACCCCTTTACCAGTTGGGAACCATTCTGTTTCTCCATATTCTGTTTTTACAGTAGCCTCTTCTTCTAAGTACAGATTCCTCATCGGGACTATCAGATGTAGTAGCAATCCCGTTTCTTTCAGAGCATTCCAAAGCGTTCCATGATTTATGCAGTCAAAGGCCTTGCTATAGTCTATAAATCACATGCTGATTTTTTTCTGGAATTCTTTGGTTCTTTTCATTATCCATAGTACGTTTGCAAGTGCTTCCTCCTTTCCTGAATCCCAGTTAGACATCTGGCAACTCTCTCTCCATTTATGATTGGACTGTATATTGCAGGAGTTTGAGCAGAATTTTGCTTGTGTGGTAAGTTAAGGCTGTTCTGTAATTGCTGCAGTCTTTTGTGTCTCCTTTTTTGTGGGTGGGAATGTATAGAGATCGTTTCCCATCTGTAGATCACTGTTTTATTTTCCATATCTGTTGGCATGTTTTAGTTAAGCCTAGAATTGATTCTGTTAGTGTGGTTTGAAACAGTTCAGTTGGGGTATCATCTTCTGGTGATTTATTCTTTCCATTTTCTTGTTGAGTGCCTTGGGAGAAGCTTTTCCACTTCACTTGTCACATTAGATGTAGATTAATACACAGTAAAGGGAATAGGTGTAATACTGCTATATAAAGACAAATGCAAAGGATGGATGGATATTTGTAAGTATTTTTCTGTTATCTTGGAAGAAGCAGGAATCCCTGGGAGACAAGTCAAAGTATTGCCAGCTGGTTTTCTTACTTTTCCTCCATAAAAATAACAAGCAGTTTCTTTTCCCGGTTTAACCCATTGGGTGACCTTGCTCTCAGCCTCAGGAGAAAGCAGTGGCACCCTTCCTCTGAACAAATCTTTCCAAGAAAACTCCATGATAGGGTTGCCTCAGGGTTGCCATAAGTTGGAAATGACTTGAAGGCACACAACAACAAACAACAACAAGCCCTATATCGATGTCCTTGTAAGGATGGGTAAATCTTAACAGTTTTCCTCTCTTCCATATTGGAATTTTGTGAATTTTGGTAAATTGCAAATGGAAGTGGAATTCCCACCATTCCTGTACATGAGCTAAAACTAGTGTTTCATTACAGCATGTAAAGTTCTGTCCAAACCTTGTGACATTATAGGAGGAACTTGTCTTTGTTACAGAGGCAAAGTATATGCTGCTTAAATGTATGCACTTCTGTTGTAATGGGTCGTTTTGACAAATACAATTTTGGTGTTTTCAGGCTGATTTAAGGTATGACATTATAACATTAGTTCTAGTATCTAACAATTTAGTGTTGTATTAAATCCAGCTGAATAATCCTTTTGTAGCATTTGAAGCTCGTAGAAGGGAAGCCAGATTATGTAGGCAAGAATTTGAGAAAGTGAAAAAAAGGAGGTACGAGCTGTTCAGCCAGTGTTTTGAGCATGTGTCAGTAGCTATTGATCAGACCTACAAGAAACTCTGCAGAAACAATAGTGCTCAGGTGTGTAATTTTTAAGATACTTCTTTAGAATTCATAAATATCAAAAGTTCTCAGTATATCTGTTTCCACTGTTTATTTATGTACAGTATTTCTGTGTTATCCAATAACCGCTATTCTCTGATTGTCCTACATTTTTAAAAAATGGATAAAATCAATAACCATGATGGTTGAGGACTTCAGATGTTGTCAGAAGCAATCTTTCCAAGCTCTGGTTAAAATACAACAAGTTCAATAAAAATACAATCATAGTATAAAATGCATAACAAAGAGTTTACACAATAAAATGAAAGAGAGGCAGGAGTTAAAATTCAAAACCAACAAGTCTCAAAATCCATTAAAAAGCCCTTTAAGCCCTAAAAAGACTTGGGAGTTTTAGCTTATTTTTTTAAAGGATTTATACCCGACACTGGGAAGAAAATGGTACAGTGGACCCTTGTTATACGCTGGGGTTTGGTTCCAAGATCCCCCGTGTATAACAAAATCCGTGTATGCTCAAGTCCCATTAAATATAATGTCATAGCAAAATAGTGTCCCTTATAAAAATGGAAAATCAAGGTTTGACATTTGCAATTTATACTTTTTGTGAACATTTTCAAACCGTGTATGCTTGAATCCATGTATAAAAAATCAGTGTATAAGAAGGGCCGACTGTAACTTATTTCCCTGCGCAAGCAGGTCTCTGCAGCTGTCAAAGTCTGAAGTCCAGGATGTATTCTGTGAAAACTGTATGTGTTTTTGTGCAGTAAACACTCTGCGTAATAAACAGTATTTTCTGTGCAGAAATTCACTTATATGTAAATTTGGTGCAGAATAATTCACCAAATCCAAAAATTCTTATCAGTCCCTAATGCTCTTTCAGGGTTTCGATATACTCAAGAAATAAAAGTTTTCTACCATTTTAAATCATTTCCCCCATTTCTGTTGTTGTTTATCAGATCATATGGGCAGTGGTTTTTGTAAACAAGCCTCCAGCAATTACCTTAGTTGGACTATGTAGAAGCAGACAATTCAGTTCATTAAAAAGTGTAATTTTTCAAGAAATTGCTCATAATCAAATAAAGCATACATCACATTCACAAAGTAATCCAAACATATCAATATATCAATATAGGATGCAAACTTTTAATTCCCAATATATAGAAAGTCAGTTTTTTCAGGGCCTGTGAAAACTGGCAGGTATGAAAAATTGATGTGCAAGTCTTGTCCTGTGGAGCTATACATTAGATGGCTTGTTTTCTTTGATGAATGTAAGTATCTAGGAAATTATTTTGTAAGATGTAAAATAAAGCATAGTATTACAACTCCAAAAATCCAGAAAAGTCCATAGTCATCACTACCATAAATGTTGGTTGTCGTCCTTCACATCCATCAGTTCAGCTGCTGAAAAGTCTCTCGGGCTAGAACAGTTAAGTTCCCTTCTTCCCACCAACACTTTTCCTCATAAAATCATGCTTTCTTAGGCCCAGTACATACCTTTAGCAATGTCCAGGCTGGCAGCAGCCTATTTCCCTTTGGAAGGAAGCTGCAGCCGCCAAACTGCATGGCTTCTCTCTGGAGTAAAAAGAACCCGGTGTTTCCGGGTTCTTTTTAAGGCGCCAGAGTGACGTTGCAAGTGCACCACTGGCACACTCGCAACGTAAGCAATGGTAGCGCCGTGCAGCCGCTACGCACCTTTAACATCACAAAGGCGGTGGCGCCTGTATACACAGAACACCACCATTAGTATGCCACCACTCTGTACTAGGGTTAGGGACTGTGTGGTCGGTGTGCAGTCCCTGACTCTAATAGCGCTGCTGCCCCGTCCCTTTCAGCCTGTCTGTCTCAGGCCTTAGGTTGCTTGACATAAGACCATTGCCCAGGTTTTCAGAATGATTGGGTTGGAGAATTATGACAGAAAGATTACAGTAGGTAGACTAGTATGCCAAACTGGCATGTTCCTAGGCTTCATATTGATGAAAGGAATTCTCATATACAAAACAGTTTTGAAAGTGTCATCTGTGGAAATTTTCTTTGTTAATACTGTTTAGGAAAATTCATTTGACATCTTGGTTACTTCTGTCCTAATTATTTTGAAGAATGTCACGTTGTTTGATTTCATCCAGAATTTAGCTGTTTTTGCAGCCCTTGTTTGATAATAAATTTAAGTTGCACTTTACATTCTTGAAAACCAGTTGTCATTCATTAAAGTTTGCAGTTGGAAAGTGTTTTACTAGAACTGAATAAGGGCCCATATGTGTTTCAGGCTTTTCTTAGTCCTGAGAATCCCGAGGAACCTTACTTGGAAGGTATTGGTTTTAACTGTGTCGCTCCAGGGAAACGATTTATGCCAATGGACAATCTGTCAGGTGGTGAAAAATCTTTAGCAGCTTTGGCTCTTGTGTTTGCAATACACAGGTAAGAAGGATGCAGTTTTGCTGATAGACTATGCTCAATGTTTTTTGAAAATATGAAATGTTTCACTTATATTTTTGTTAATGTAACTCTTATTTCTCCTTACCATGTATGCAGTCTTCATCATTACATCAAGAACATTCCTGTAACCTTGTCAGTCAGTGTTCATTCAGACTGCAGGTGCCAATCACTAGGACCTACAATAACATACATATTTTCATACCCATTTTAAGAAAATGCATGGCATAATCCTATCTCTCTTCCTCAACTAGTGTGTTCATATAAGGCAAGAGAAAAGCTCAGTGACTGATGGCTGGAATTGGTCTTGACCAGATTATTACATTATGAAGTAAGAACTCAAGACTGCAATTAGCCTCTTCTCTGCCAGCAGAGGAGGAGCCATCTAGGAATGGGTTAACCTCTTCTGTCCCTGGCAAGGCAAAGGATAATGGGATTTAAATTAAGCCTTAATTTAAATCTCTAGTTCTTCCCTTCAGTTCTTTCACCTTGCCTTACACCAGAAGAAGTTGTACCAGAACTCCTCTGTTGTTCCTTGATTTCTTCTGTCTTTATTCTACTCTTTGGTTGCGACCAACAAAATAATTTTCTTTTCCTTCAGTCTTTCAATGGGCCCGTACAGACAAGCCAAAATAAAGTTGCTTCGGGTCACTTTGGAGGGATGCTGTTTCAATGATGCATGTGTCCTAAGATGCCAGAAGGTGCACCAAAGCTGTGCTCCAGTTCTTAGGACTGGAGCGTGGCTTTGACATGGCTTCTGGCCTCTTAGGACACATGCATCATTGAAACAGCATCCCTCCAAAATGGCCCAAAACAGCTTTATTTCGGCCTATCTGCGGAGGCCCAATATTTCTCAAACTGTGTTGCCTTTTACATCACATTTTTTCTTGATTAGTATGGGGAAGGTTTCTGGGTCTTCAAGAAAACCTCACATCCCCTTCCGTGGCCCCAAATTAGTACTCAAATACATTATTAGTGTGGAGAAGGTTTCTGGAAAACCTCACATCCCCTTCTGTGGCCCTAAATTAATACTCAAATACTTCCAGGTTACTAAGCATGTAGGCGCCCTCTTAACTGCCTTCCGTGGGAGCTGTAGAGAGGAGCACTCCTTTACCTGTTCAACCACTGACTGACTCTTCTGCAGTCATCTGCACTGGCAACGTGGCAAATTAATTATTTTAAAAGTGGGCGGATTTCCCACTCACTGCCCAGACTATCTCTACTGGAACCACTAGTACAGGTATGGCTGAGAAACCCGCACATGTAGTGCCTGATCTCATCTTGGTCTCTGATCCCGAAGCAGTTGAGGGTGATGAAATTGGAACTGAAGTCTCCCAAAAACAGTCAGGGAGAACTTTCAGAGGTGAGTGAGAGACAGGTCAAAAGGGAGCCACTACCAGTGACTGCCTCTGGCAGATCCATCATATTTTCTATTTCTCAGAGTAGCTTCAACTAGCCACCTGGCTTCTGAATTGGAGTATTACAAGAAATTAAGCAATTCAGACAGGGCTGTTCACACCCTCCTTTCTTCCCATTACAGCTCCATCATTAGGATCTACTGTATGATCTTAACATGAGAGTTTTCTACAGGCAAGCTCTCAGAAAATATTTGGATATGTAGCCCTCCATTTTACCATTTGTCAGTAAAGCTCCAATATTTTCTCACCCACCCATACAGCATTTTTTGTGAGACACCCTTGATTTGTCCTCCAGTAGTCCCATCGGTTTCCATCATAGAGGCTCCACATGGTCCTCAAGCCCCTTATGATGAAGGCACCATTTGAGCCATTCCATTCGATGTCCCTACAGACTCTTTCTCTTTTGGTTCTTTTTCTAATGGCTGTTATCTTGGCCATAAGGTTACTCAGCTGGCCACTCTTTCAGTCACCTCTTCTTTTTGTGGGTTTGACACAAATTCCATATCTCTCTGGTTGGATGTGATGTTTTCTACAAAGGTGAACTCTTCCTTTCACCTTTCCCAGCCATTGCTGCTTCCTTCCTTTTGTTCTCCTCCTCCTCCTCATGCTCTGCAGAGGTAATGGCACAAACTGAACATCCAGAAAGCCTTAAAAATTTACATCAGGTGCACTAAATAATTCAATCAACGGCTCCCTTTGTCTCTGTCCACTTTGGGGGGGGGGGGGGGAGGGAGACCTCAGCCTCTATGATCACTAGTTAGCTTAAGGCATGCATCTTCATCAAATATGAATAACTTGACTTCTAAGCCACCGGAGGTTACAGCACACTAAACCACATTTTTTGCCATTTCTGCAGCACTTTCAAACACGCTCCCTTGAAGGAAATTTACAGAGCTGCTACCTGAGCAAATCCTTCCTCCTTTACCAAATATTACATGTTGGCTAGTTTCTGACTGTGAGGGTCTTTTGGGGCAGGAGGATCCTCCAGCAGGTGGTCCCACTTTAATATCACTCTTATTATTTCTTCCTTGCCCCGTTTTCTCCTCCCAGCTCAGGTAGAAGTTTAGATAGGTCCCATTCTTGGATGTCTCCTTCACTGGCACATGGGAAACTTATTATGAAGGTTCATTCTTGTCAAGGAGGAGGAGACATCCAGCATCACTCTTTTAATGGGAAAGGCTTCATTATTGTGGTTGCATACTTTCTATTCTATCTCTGGCTTTTGTATGGAACTAAAGGGAGGAGCTAGGGATTCATTGAAAAAGACTTATGGTAATTGAAATCCCATGATCCCTTGTTTTGCCTGTGTGGCAGGAGAGCCTAACCCATTCCTGGATGGCTCCTTCTAGGCAAGAATGGACCTTCAGGTTAACTTCCAATATACCATTTTCTGGTATCATCCTCATTTTACAGCCTGAAACATGAAAATCGTTTTCTCTTCTAGTGGAAAATTAAAGTAGGGGCTGATATACAAACAAAAACAATAATTTAATTTTGTTCTTTCTACCATTTCATGAACTTGGCACACTTTCAGTGAAATGGATGCCATTTTTATAATACTGTTCTTACAAAGCATCCAGAAATACACAGAACATACCAAAACATGTTCCTTTAGATAAACACAAAGTTAAAAATACTAGCTTCATTTTAACAGATCAGTCTGTATTTATCTTCCCCTCCAAGTTTTAGGCCTGCTCCCTTTTTCATTTTGGATGAAGTTGATGCAGCACTAGATAACACAAACATTGGCAAAGTAAGTTCTCCATCTCTCCTTTACCTTAAAGAGAAATAAATGAGTTATAACATACTTCTCTACAGAAAGGGGGGCTTTTTGTGTGTGATTATTTATGTCTTGCTTTCCTGTTAAAATCCGAGGGGTGGGGGAGGCATTAAATCAAAAGGAAAATCAAATAAACAGCAGTTGTAAGACATCAATAATAAAATATCATTTGTACAGAAGATGTAACCTGTGAGTTAAGGTACTAACATATTTCCCATTCTGATTTTCTTCTGCATTTCACAGAATTGCCTCTTCAAACAGGAAGGGACTAGGCCAAATCATATTTACATAAGCTCTTTCAATGAAGTGAGCAGGGGGAGGTAATCCGCTGGAAGATTACCTCTCTCCTGTCATTTATTGAAAACAAATGAACATGTCATATTCTTTTGCCTAGCAACATTTTGATAGAAATGGTTTATGCATCGTAGGCAGATATTTACTGTGTATTTTGAGGCTCCGACCCATAAATACTTATTCTGGCCTTTTGCAGGAAATTAAACAATCTCACTCACATCTCATATTTGTATATTGTTTTTTTTTTCAGTTTGTGTACAGTAATGCATGACTAAATAAACCCTCTAAATTCATGAAAATAGCATTGATGTACTTTATGATTAAGACATCTTGTCAGCAGTGTGTTTAACATTCTGTTTCCTTTCCCATCTAATAAACGCTATTTTAAAATCTTTTTTTTCACTCCCCAGGTATCAGACTTCATTAGGCAACACTCTCAAGAGCAGTTCCAGATCATAGTTATCTCTCTAAAGGAAGAGTTTTATTCTAAAGCAGATGCTCTAATTGGAGTCTGTCCTCAGGTATAAATAACTTAGGAAGATTAATCCCCACAAACTCTTTATATGAGATAAAACAGAATATGATTCTGAGGTACTGAATCTCTAATGACATTGTGGGTTTCAAGTGTTAGAAATAGGGCGAAACACCTAAATAACTACACCTATTATAGCAAGATGTTCTTTACTAACTGTTGATCATTTCTCTCCTCAGCAAGATGATATTATGTTTAGTCAAGTTCTGACCCTGGATCTTACAAAGTACCCAGATCCTGAGAATGAAAGACGACAGAAACGCAAAAAGAAATAAAATTTGTAGTAGTTGGGGAATGTTTAACTGCTACTTTAACTGATTTGAATGTTGCTAATGAGTTGGTAAATTCAGGTTGCTAAAGCATTGGCTTTAAGTTTAAAACTAAGTTGAGAACTTGAAACATTTGATGTAAGACTGGTTGTTCAGCATTAAGCTGTGTGAATATAGTTGTTCTAAAAGTTAATAGCTAAAACATGTAGTTTAAACTGGAAAGTAAACACATGTATGTGTAGTAGTCCATGATGTTCTTATTTTAAGAAGGAAAATGGTGGAGAAACAGGATTGGCGAAATAGCAAGCAAATATAGTGAGGTCCTTCTCTTACAACTTTACCACCATCAAAAAAACATATATTTGTAAAACAGGCATGCACAAAAGTTCACAGGACAGCCATTAGCCAGGTGAAGGGCAGCTTGAAAGGGGAGTTGGCACTATGGGGAAGGGTTAAGCACACCCATTTGATTGTATGTACACCAGGTTATAGGGACACTGTCACACAAATCTGCAAGCAATTTCTGGTTTTGGCCTGGGTCTTTATAGTACAAGTTGTGTCATTTTTGGTGGTTTTCAACTGTATGTTCACCTTGATGACTTAAGTATTAGGGCAGTGTCTTGTACTGGCAAAAACTTTAAAGCTAACAAATAACATTTACACTGTGATCATTTTATTGTGTTTCTGATTTATGTTTTAGAGTGTTGAAAAAATGTCTGAAATGCCTATTCTGTATTTGGAATTGGTGAAATAAACTTGGTTCAATTCTGGTTCCTTATAGTTTCCTATGTTTTGCAAATTTTCTCTATGCAGAGGAGTACTATAGTTATACAGTCTACTATAATCTGCGACCACTACTTCTAGGTTTGAGTGATACATTGTAGAAATAGTTGGACTATCCAGTCTGCTGTCTGTGTGATGCATGCTTGACACAATTCTAACAGTTCATCTCCACTAATTAATGACATTAACCAGAAACACTAACTGTATGCACACAATCTTTTTAGATGTTATGAGTTTTTCTCCTCAGGCACTTAGTTCATTAAGCCTAACAGATACACTGAGAAAAGTGAAAATATTTACTGCTTAATTTGAAATACCTTTATTACAATATGCATGAATTGCATTCAGGGTTTTATTTGTTCTTTTTAAAAATCATACAAAAATACAAAACCATACTGCATTAGTATAAGAAGGAAAATAAGCATTCCTGTTATTCCACAAGTTCACTTAAGGATTGGAAGTGGTATGCTAAGTAAATTTTCTCATGCCATGGAAGAAAATCTTTGGATTTAATTCTACTCTTGTCATGCAGTACGGTAATGGAAGGTGTTAAACAACCATTCTGTTTGAAGAAATATGCCTTCCTCTATTTAACTTATGCCAAGTGAAAATGAGTCAAGGAATTTAAAAGCAAAATGCTGTTTTCAAACTCTTTTCTGCAGTGTTTTATCCCTGAGATAATTGCACGTCAGTCTTGGTTAAAAGACACCTCTGCTGGTAACATATTCTGAATACATAGGCGTGTTAGATGTGATTAGCTTATTCTCAACCTACCCACCCATTTTTCATAAGGGACATAACTTCAGTACATAATTAAACCTTAAAAGGTTTCTTCCCTCCTCTAAATGACTTTTCCTCATGATTTAAGCAGATGGCACAATCGCAGCAGGCAGATGTTTTTGAGGTTACGTTCTCTCAGCTTCACAGGGAGCAGATTCTTCAGCATTATCTGTTTTTAAAAAACAAAAGTTTTTTTAATAATGAAAAAATAAGATTCAAGTCAATGTAAGTTATAATTGCAGTAAAAACGCACCATGATTTTCTGCATCATAGTTTTGAAAACAGCTGTTTCTTTTAAAGTCATTTCTGTATTATTAGAACTACTGGAATTTCTGAGAGCATTTTTTTTTTTTGTTTCGCACACTGATAGCCCCAGACATAGATGAATTGTGATATTCACCACCCATTGATTAGGAAACTACATACACTGCTGACCCATGTCATGACAGCGAGAAAAGGACTAGCGACCATCTCAGTGCAAACAGAGATGCTAGTGTACCCAGTAGTTTCACCATACAATGTGAAACCTTCAATTATAGGCTTATATATTGAAGATTTAACAGTGTGGTCACCAGCTGTCCCCTTTTCCTTCCAAGACCATTACAAAGTCTGGAACTGGAACAGGAAACTATCAGTGGCAAAAATCACAGCTGAAAATGACCCTCTTGGTATAGTACCCAGAGTGTTTATGCCAAAACAAAGCGTTGGTCTGTTGTTCACTTTGTTTAACTCATAACTCAAAACTAACCTTTTACAATACTGTTACCTCACATTTTCTATTTTCTGTTTTTAGTTTTGTACGATGTGGCCATGCTATTCTATTCAGCAAATAGCTCACATTCCTATTAACATAGTTTAAAACATAATTAGTTCTTAAACAACTTGTTAATTGCATATGCGTGCATAAGTCTCTTTTTGGACATAGTGCAGGGAGCTATTTTACTTCATCCACACCTTCTTATCCCTGACTGCTGTCAAACCTTGGGAATTGCTGCTGCTGCTGAACCTAGGGGAGGGAGGGTGCAAACAATCCAGACAAGATGCAGCTTGTCTCGGAACCAAGGGGAAGAGAGTGCATTTCTTCCCTTCTGACTTGAGGCCAGCTGCCTATTCATCATCTTATCTGCCTGCTCCTTTTATTGCCTCTACCAGTAAGCAGCATCAGGAGTCCCTGCTGGGGTGGTGGTGGTGGAGAGGGACACATAACTATAAGATTTCAACTGAAGTTCACTGTTTCCCAAAACAAACGAGTTCACGGTTACTGTCCATTAAAATAATATAAAACCTGTTTTATTTTTGTTGTAAAGTTTTTGAACATACCACTGCTTGATTATGTCTGATCAGTCAAATCCTATTGTTTGAGATAATGTCACAGTTTGATACTTTCAACACCACTGGCAGTCACTTGAAGTGTAGCTTAACCATAGGGAACGTTAATGCAGTTGCCCCTCCTTGAATATTTACAGAGGGGTGACCTCCATTAAATTTAATGCAGCGCACCCTATGCAAGCCTATGGGGCTTGAATATCGTTGAGTCTCCGTTTTTGCCAGAGGGGGGGGGGGCAGAACGGATCCCCTGCAAAAACGGAGGGCTGACTATATTCTGGGAAATCAAGGGCTATACAGTGGGCCCTCAACATCCCTGGATTTAGTATCCACCCTGGATTGAAATGAAGAATTGGCTTGAATTTTTTTTTACCTGCAATCAATTGCAGGCCAAGAAGTGGTCCCAGGGCAGTAGTGAAGGCTAAAACAGCAAGGCCTGGGCACCAAGCATGCATTCTTCCTACTTTGGCTGCAATGATTCTGCTCTTTCCTTCCAAAAGCAGAAGTAGTGGTTGGCACTCAGGGCTTGCCAACTTTGGCTGATGGAAATCCCTGGAAGGAGTTTTCAGGGGAGGGAGAAGCAGCTAGCACATGGCACTCGAAATCTCCCACCACATCCTCCGCTGATGAAATTCATTCCTTGGAATATGCTCACCAATACTGTATCTGCTGTGCCAAAGTTTTCAAAAACCTGCCCGCAACAGGCTTTTTTTTGGGGGGGTTAGGCCTCAGCAAGCCCCAAGTGCCAGGCAGTTGCCACTTTTGCCTCCTTGGAATTGACTTACATCAGCTGAGGGAGCGGCAGCAACAGCATGTCCTGAGTGCCAAGAGCACAGTCTTTTTGCTTCATGGTAGAAGCACTCCAGCTGTCGCTTCTCCCTTGTGAAGGAAACAGCAGAATTGCCTGGTGCCTGGCCCTTGCACTTGCAGCCTCTGTTACTGCCCTGGGACTGCTTCTTGGCCTGGCTGAGTCAATCATTACCTGTCAATCTCCGGTAATTTTAAATTGAAAATTTTAATACTGACTTGAGTGTTCATGGTTTTTTTTAGGATCTATGGGGAACCAAACCCCTGCAGATATCGGGGATCTAATGTATAATTTAACCATGAAATGAGCGGGGAATCAAACTTGTTAAAAGGAATTTAATTACTGTATTCTGAAAGTTAGTAATTGGTGATGAAGCTAAAACTCATGTTTCCTGGAAACATGTAAATTACACAGCATTCTAAAGACAAAAGGAAAGGCTTTTTAAAAAGAAGACAAAAACTCCCATTTTATTTTCAATTGCACAGTACATCAAACAATGTAAAGCACAAATTGCAGGGGTTTTCCTCTAGAACATTCCCCACTTGCTTTGTCTTTCTATCTCACTAACTTAAAGAATGCTTGGCATTTAGACTAATCAAATCATTTCCCATTCTTTTGAGTTTTTTCTTCAGCATCACACCAGCATGATGCTTGGTGTGGGCATGTCAGTATGAACAATGTACAATGAAATACACCTTGGATATTCCCATATGAAGTGAAAATAATTGGCAATGAAAATTACCATTATTATGTTGCCTTAGTCTCTTAGTTTGGTCACTGCCACTTTCCCCTAGCTTTCGCTTTGCACAGTCCAAACAAGATGCCCCTGCAAGGACAAATAATGTTACAAACTGCACACATGCAATAAAACTAAAGACTTCCAGGACTTTGGTTGAAATTGTTCCCTTTCACTTTAAAGAGATACACAATAGCCATGTCATAACCAATTACCATCCACTTAAGGTGTGCACATCACGTGCCAATCTACCCTGGCACCACCCCAGATAGGAGCAGAAATCCGTTCAGGCAGCCTGCTGCAACCCCGGGGTGGCTTCAAGCCGCTCCGGGGGCACATGGCATCAAAACGCCACACTCCCAAGTCACCCAGAAGCCGGTTTTTCTGGGCTATCTGTTCAGCCCAGTAGTCATTCCTCCTCTTCCCTTGCATTCAACTGCTTCCAGAGAGACAGCTAACAGTGGAGGACGTGCCCCCATGTTGTATCTGGACATCTGAAGCACCAGACCAGCTGGTAAGGGGCCGTTGCACCACCACACAAATAGAGGGAAATGCTTGAATAATGAGGTAATAGTAGATATTCCCCTTCACACAAGCTTGAAACAACTACGAGTTACTCTCCAGCGTAAAGCAAATACTGCGCATGCTCAAGCCCCATTTAGCTGAATGGGCTCGTGCATGCAGCGGCACGCGTGTGCCACAAGCACATGCCCCATTAGTCACAATGGGATATGCCACCCCTTGTGCCCCACGCGGCTTTCAGCATATGCTGAAACCGCGTATAGCACACCCGCGTATGATACGGGCGCGCACTGTACTGAGTGGTATTTGATTCATTTTATAAACAGGAATAACTTGTGAATGGAAAATTGGCACACAACAACAATTTCTCCCAGGAATAGCCCAATATTACAAAAAATAGATGCAAACAAAAATATACTTAACCTAAAAGTGTTGTGCTATCCACTTGATGTGTATCTGGGGAAAAGAATGAAAACTTAAGTCACCAATCAGATTGGATATCATTGATTTGATGATACTTTTATTATTAATATGACTATTTAAACTGCACATTAACTCATTATTAATAAACCAAACTTTTCAAACTACTTTAAATGCACAAAGCCAACAAATGCTTCCCTTACATACTACATGCACTGTTCCTTATCACACAAGAATGAGATCGTCTACCTATGGCATCAGAAGTCCAAAAATCAATAAATGATTGAAATTACCCCAACTCATCCCCATTGAATATCTAAGTCAGAGTGAGCAAAGTGTAGCTCATGGACTGCATGTGGTACCACCATACTGCCATTGAGGGCCCCACAAGCTACCTTTTTTCTTTCTGTTTTGGAAAGAAGGCCCATACAACCCAAAAGAGATGAAGGTGGCCAAAAATGTGGCAGAATGCCCAACTGTGTCCCCCAGAGGCTACTATTGGCCATAGTAGAGGAGAAAGTGTGGACAGAATATTAGTCAATGTGGCCTTCCAACTCCTAGCAGATGTCCACCCCAGTGTAGACTATGCTCCTTTTAGAACACCTTCTTCACACTTTCTAAGCACAAAAAGGCAGTGTGAACATTTAAATAAGTCTGAATAATTATGCAGCCTGATTTTTTCTTATTTTGCCCCACACATCAAGGTGTATCAAAACAAGTGAAAGTACTTCCTAGTGTTTGTCAATAATACATTTTTCTTTCTCTCCCCACTCATGAAATGATGGTCCTTAGGGAGACAGAACTGACCAGCGCTGAAATTTTATAGGTATCAAAAATTAAAGAAAGGTGGGTGGGTCTTGAGATTTGGATACTATTTGCTAGTTGACAATGCCCATTAAGATAAACCTTTTGCTTCATCCCATTCCTCATCAGTACAGCACAGCAAGAACCATCTTAGCTGGATACTGTCATTACATGTCCCAGAGCTGATACTCAAGTCTGAGGGAATTAAAAAGGGAAATTATTTTTCATTTATCATTTCTTCTGAATAGTCTTGTGGATAGAGATGAAATTACAAATGTTGTTAGTAACTGGTAGCACAGAATCAAGAGATGATAATTGCTACAGCTAATTCGACAGAATAAACAAAACTGCAAAACTTGCAGTATGTGACATCAGAAGCACAGAGCATTTAATTGCATTTAAAGCAATTATCTTTATTCCTGAAAGATGTGAAACCAAAAATACAGGTAAATGGAGAACAGAAAAGGTTTAGACACAATAGATTGTTATACTACCTGGACTTTTCTGCTTGCAGATCTGATTGGTGAGATCCTGAACGTACTCCGGGAAACTTTCAAAGCCATCCCCATAGGAGACTACTTTTATGCCATGCAAAAGCATTTCTGCCTGAAGTTTAAAAAACTGGTCCTCATTTTCTTTAAGCACCAACATGTAATGTTCAAGATCCACTTTGTTTTTGACAGTATATAGAAAGAGGGCTTGAAATATCTGATCACGCAAGGTTTCTCCACAGCCCAAAAACAGAAATGATTTTGTCCGGTACAAGTTTTGCAGAGCTTCCTATAAACGGAAAATGGCAAATGAAAATAAAAGTATTCAGGCCACAGACATTATAAAGCAGAGGTGAGGAACATGAAGCCATGTAGAGGCTGCTGGGCTACAGCACCATGCTCCCATCAGCCTGGGGCTAACGGAAGCTGAAACCAACAACTCAGCACCTAGTTTGCTACCCCATTGTAAGGTATTCATTGTATACAGCCTACATACACTGTGTATGTAATCAAATATACCTATCATTAGTGTTACTATAGTTACATAAGAGAAAGAAAAATGTAAAATGGAACGAAGATCTTAAATGTAATATGATCAGTTTTTAGAGTGAAGTCAAATGTATGTTATTTTCTCTTCCACACAAGAAATGGTATAAGCCACTCACTAGGGGACTTCATATGTGTATTACTAATGTGAGCAGGGCTTAGCATTCAAGACACAGAAGTTTGCTTCCTTCTACCTGTACAGCAAAACCCTGCTCATGTCTTTCGACTGTAAACGAAGTGTGGTAAAAATAAATAACCACCATTATGTTACAACTATGGTTTAATATCTGCCAAGCCACACCTTGGCTCATCAAGCTTTAAGTTATTAACCACACTATAATATTATCTATCTACCATATCTGATCCTACCATTCCAGTTTCAGCTACAGTGTACATTCAAAGCATTGCTAATTTACAGTCTTTGTGGCTTGCAAGAAAATAGTTTTCTGATCACAGGGTATACATACCATCACCTCGGGGTCTTGAGTAACATCTTTATATCCTGAGGGATCCAACACCATTCCACAGGGGTCAGTATATAAACCATGAATGTGAAGAACTCCATACTGGACATGTCCCTTTGCCCACTGGAGAACCTGAAGAAGGCCAAATAGTTTGTTAATAATGCCAACTATTGTGCAGAAAGAAGTCAAGCCCCTAAAGAATGAATGACCTACAGTATTTATTTTGGCAACAGCGCTATCTGCTCCTCCCATGTTTAAAAGTCACATAAATCTAAACAAAAATATCCAAACTTGAGCTTGCACCACACAAGGTTATTTGCTACATGTTGCAGGCTTGCCAATTTTCTAAAAGCAGGCTCATAAAGGTTTAAATGTAAAACAACATCCTACAATAGGCATTTTCTTATAAGCATTGTACAGTTTTGTTCCAAATGTAATGGGAAAAACCCTCAAAATAATCCAGTGCTACAGCGTGGCCACCGGTATCCACTGGGGTTTTGTTCCAGGGCCGCACTCCGTGGATTCCACAATCTGTGGCTCTCAGGTTCCATTACACACAATGGTGAAGTAAAATGGTGTCTCATATTAAATGGCAAAATCAAGTTTGTATGTCTTTTGGGGGATTGGTACAGAAGTTGGAACTATCTTCTTCCTGCACACAATGTCCAAAACTTCCCCCCAAACCTATCTTTTGCATGATACACCCTCCCAACATGTCAATTTACTAGAGGGTAGGGACAGGTAGGCAGAGAATTACCCAGCTCTGTGCTTGTAGCAAGACACACAGCAACAAGGCATTCTCTGGGGGACTTCCAGAAGTCCTGGAAGATGATGTTGTCACTCTGCATCTAGTTACTGGCACATAACTAGACACTTCTCCACCCTCATCCCCCATCTTGCCACTCTCGATTAACCAGTAAATGGCTGAGGGTGGGGAGTTTACAGCATGTAAAGGGTAGTGTTGTTGTTGATGTTGTTTTCAGGATGAGAGAAGACACAGGGCATAGGTTTGCAATTGCCTGATGCAAGATCTCAGCCAATATTTTTTTCAAGTCACTTTTCAATCTAAAAAGGGCATCCAAAAACAACTGTAAAAAGTATATATAAAGAAAATTTTAAAACTGTACCACCATTATAAGAGTGGAATTTTTAAAACAAATGAAAAACTGACCTGGGCACAGAGAATTGGCTACTTCTTCCCCCATAAGTCCATCAGAAATGGATTTTTAATTCTTCTACCATCCATTTTTATTAAGGTTGTGTGGGAGAGTTTGGGAGGCATTATGCCCTTCTGATATTAGTGTTAAACATTTTATGTTTTCTAAAAACCCAGAATAGAGATGGACAAATTCTCAAAGAAAATTTATCAGTCTTATCATACCTGGTCCTTATCTTTCAAGTCAAGAGATACCATGGGCTTATTCTGTTGCTGACCAAAAATTTCAAGTAAGTTATCATAGTTGGTGGTAAGCACCATAGTGCCTCTCTCCATGAGACGGAGGATTGATTGCAGAACAACTGGATTCTGAATGTGTTGCTCCAAGTTATCAAAGACTTCCATTAGACAATCCTGGAAAAAGTTAGGCTTGACATCTCCGGTGCGCTAGAATAAAAAGAGAATACCATCACATAGAAAGAAAAACATGTATAAAAAGGCTTTAGTAATAAGTATACAGAACCCTGAAGCCATCCAAATCTTCAGTGCATGTCCTGAATTCAAGTATTATGAGAATGGGGAATGGAGAATCACTGTAAAGTAATATGTAGATACTCACCGGTGACATCTTTCGGATGAGGTCATGAGCAACCACAAGCAAATCTCGGTCTTTGACCACCTTTTTTCGGAATTCAGCCACATCCCCTGGATGCAACACCTCCAGCTGGTCAGCTGCTTCAATGACAGCTTCGATGCAGCTGCGCCAGGAGCAAAGAGCTGGAATTCCTGGCGCCACAGCAGCACTTACTCCTGTTCCTATTACTAGCAGAAGCTCCCGGGGCTGCCTCCGTATGAGACTTTTTAAAATTTTCCTAGAGAGCAGAAGACAAACATAAAATCTATCTTTGGCCAAGATAAGCATACCTATACAGTATTTAGACATTTAATTGTTTTACTAGAATATCAAGTTGAAATCCTTTTGGTCAATGGCAGAGACAGGTATAGACAGTTTTAATGGAGTGGTTTTGAAAACAGCAAGCATTTAATTAACTTTGAAAAGGAGTTTTGCTGAACAGGACTCAGTAAATTGCCAAGATACTGATAATAGAAAAAGTCATTGCTAGTTGTGCTGTACAGAATCACCATTTTAATTATACACTAACTGATTGCAGAAAGTGGTACAAACTGCACCGAAAGGCACTCCCACTATCTCTCAGGCTAACTCACAGGGTTAATGTAGGGATAAAATAGCAGTGAGGTATACACGCTTGCTTTGGACTCCTTTGAAGAGTGCACAAGAAAACTATGATGATCATGGTAGAGTGGCACAGTTTGCCATTTGTTAACTTTTTCCCATGGAATGCTCATTTTTAATGTCAAGCAAATAGTTACAAAATGTATTTTGGTGTCTATGAAATGGCAACAAAAGTGAACCACACAGAGTTCTTAAGATATAAATAAGATATTTTGTACATTAAAATGTCATTTAAAATCATCTTGAACAACAATCCACATATATGACCGTGAACAACTTGCTTTCACCTTGATTTTTGTTCACATTTATTTGTTGTTCTCTCTGTTGAATCCATTTCTCCTGTTCCTGTGAAGTAAGAACACAAATATTCCATAGGTTTTAAACAGGGATGAAACAAATATCAACAAACAATCAATTTTAAAAAATCTGGGCAATAAACTGGCCTAATCCCATGTAGACCATGTTTGTGTAGACTCAGAGCTATCTCGGAAGAGGCTCTACTGTAATCACCAAGATGAACATGATGGATGTTCTTTGCAAAAAGACTGCTGAATCTATAGCAAATTTAAAGAACAAAATGAGGTTTTGCTTGTTGTGTGGCCAAATACAAAGCTGCTACAATGCACAACTATTTTCCCTTTTATTTTACATTACTACTCCTCTGACTCCTATTATTACTAGCAAGGCTTTGGTCTTTTGTGGGAGGTCATAAAGCGAAGGCATTGCCCCCCAGAATGCTTCCAGAGTGGGGACTCGTAGCATTCACAGCCAGAAGGCACTGGGCAGCTGTCAAGGATTGCCTCTGGCTGTTGCCAAGAACATGGTGCAGTATCTTGAAAGTTTGGAGCCTACAAGATTGTTCTTATATCACTGACTTTAAGTTCCTCTTGTGTGAAAATACCTTCTCTACTTGTTACAGGGTTCACATTTTGCTCCACTGATGGGACTTACTCCAGTCTCTTAACCCCTCTAGTGAAATGGTTCCACAAAGATCTCAAATAGTGCGGGCTGAGAAGGATCTGGGTAACTTGTAGCCCTCTGGTAGTTGATAAAATGCCTGATTTTATTTCTCTTGTGGAGGGAGTGCCACAAGACATAGAGCATGACAGTGTAAGATGGGGAAGAGGCAGAGGTCAGCTGCGCTCATCACTGTGGCCCTTCAGATGTAAAAATGGGGTGAGGGCAGAAATCAGACACAAAACCACTTTATTTATATGAATGGCACCAACAACCCTGTTTTCTACAGGTACATTCAATTTTCTCCAGAAATTCTCCAGATGCTGAATTTTAGGGAAAGGAGAAAGAAAGGGGGGAGAGAATGAGGAAGGGAGAGAAAGAAAGGCAGAGAGAAGGGAGCAGAGAGAGAAGAAGAGAGAAAATCAGCTCCTGCACTTTTTTGTACAATGAGAAAAATGTATTCACAGAAACTAGCCAAGCTTATTTTCATCATTTCTGAAATACATCAAAAGCTACAGAACAGAGATATCTAAAGATAGCTTAGCTAGTGCTACTCTGGATCATATGCATCCAATACTGCCTAAATGTCCAGATCCATATTTCCAACCAAAACAACTGTACATGCATTGCTCCAGATGCTTCATGCAGACTTCTTCAAGCAGACCTCTCCCTGTTGTTTAAAGATGGCACCATTGTTTGTGTACCGAGATCAGTTAGTAAGTAATGTAAAAACTTACACCGCTGTGTGACCTCGGGCAAGTCACACTCTCTCAGCCTCAGAGGAAGGCAAAAGGAAACCTCCTCTGAACAAATCTTGCAACAAAAAAAGCCCCACAACAGGTTTCCATAAGTCAGAAACAAGTTGAAGACACACTACTAGTTTAAAAAGTAAACAATGATTCCCAAGATAGTTATTCCTCATATAAATGGCCCTTGTGGTCCCTTCCAAGATTCTCAGATTCTATGTGCAGCAGGATATAAAGGAAGAATTATATAGGTTATGAAATGCAATGCAGTGTAACGCAGGGATCATGTGTGGCCTAAAAGGCTATTTTGTGGTCTTCCTTTCTATCCTTATTGGAACCTATTAATTTGTTTTAGACAAATTGATGTCTGAAAGCAGCTGCATATAACACACAAGAGCTTAATTTTTTGTCACTCTTATAATGTAAAACAGCTCCTCTCTGCCCACCAACCTGGCACACTCCAGATCTATACAGCTCCCACAATCCCCACCAATCAAGGCAATGATGTGAGTTGTAGTTCAACAGATCTGGTAGCTGATAGGTTGGGAAAAGGCTGATGTAAAATGTTAGGGTCAGAAAGCTGATGTAAAATGTAAAGTATTTCTAAAACAATTCAATTTTTTTAACACAAGAGGTTCAAAGGCTTAGTAATTAACATCAAATCATATTGATAAAGAAGCTTGTTTCTCTAATTCTCAATCCATCTGGACAGCTATTATTGTTTTACAGTAAACAAGATGCTCTCTGAACATGCTCAAGGGTTCCTTTCAACATTATTGTCATGACACACCACTCTGTCAACAAAGTTGTCTGTTATAGTAAAAAGATATAGTAAAAAGACTATGCAACAACTTTCCTTATGAGTGTGTTAGTAAAACATGTGGCAAGCCATAAGGAATTATTGTGTGAAAGACCTTTGTTCTCACTTTTTCAGATTGCAAAGAGATGATCCAGATGTTTGAATGTCCATGCTTGTACAAATTTAGCACATAAGGAACAGGACGAGCCTTCTTGATTTGCTACTTGTTGCTAGAGTTGACAATTGAAATAAGTGACAGGGCTCCTGTATCTGTAACAGTTGTGTAGAAGAGGGAATTTCAGCAGGCACTGTTTGTCCCTAGCTTTAATTAGTGAAGGCCATATGAAATAACACAAGACTTAGCTGTCCACTGGAAACTTTGAAGGGATGAAACTAGAATGACCTCCCTTGGGAGAGAATTATATAGTGCTGCTACAGAGAAAACCCTGTCAATGTACCCACCAACCTGGCCTTTTAGGTGGTGGCACACATCAGGCCCTCCACTGTGAGTCTTACGTTTTGTGTGGGGTCATATGGTATGAGAAGGCCTTTCAGATATACTGGTCCCAAGTTCTTTAGGGTTTTGTAGGTCAAAATTAGCACCTTGAACTGAACCAGTGGGCAAATTCAAAAACAGTAAACTGTTTCAACCACTGAAATTACAAAGAGAGAGAGAGAGAGAGAGTGTACCATAAAAATGTTTCCAGGCAAGACTGGTGATATATTCTCATTAGAGAGCATACCTGACAATAGTATATCCAACATACATTGGGTCCTTGGTATCCAGTGGAGTTTGGTTCCAGGATCCCCGTGGATACCAAAATCCATGAATTCTCAAGTCGCATTAAATACAATGGCATAGTAAAATGGTGTCCCTTATATAAAATGATAAAAAACAAGGTTTGCTGTTTGTTTGTGTGTGTGTGTGTGTGTGTGTGTGTGTGTGTATTCAAGATGTAGATGGTTGAATTAGTAGATAAAGAATCTGGGGACATGGAGGGCCAACTGTATTTTATGCTAGCTTCAGCTTCTGAACACTTTTCAAGGACAGACCAATGCAAAGCACATTGTGTGTGTGTGTACCTTCAAGTCATCTGTCAACTTACAGCAACCCCATGAATTTCATGGATTGAGAATTCTTAGGCAAGGAATACTCAGAAGTGGTTTTGTCCGTCAGCAGCTTCCAGACCGTGGAATGACCTTCCAGAAGACCTTCCAGCTCTCACTGTGATGGACCAGGACCTAGGAGTAGACCACAGGTTGAACATGGGTCAACAGTGTGATACAGCAGCTAAAAAAGGCAATGCGATTCTAGGCTGCATCAATAGAAGAATATAACCTAGAGCAAGGGGAATAATAGTGCAACTCCATTCTGCTTCAGTCAGACCTCACCTGGAATACTATGTCCAGTTCTGGGCACCACAATTCAAAAAGGATGTTGAGAAGCTGGAACGTGTCCAGAGGGCAACCAAAATGGTGAAGGGTCTGGAAGTCATGCCCTATGTGAGGAAAGACTTAGGGAGCTGGGCATGTTCAGCCTAGAGAAGAGAAGGCTATGAGGTGATATGATAGCCCTGTTTAAATATTTGAAGGGGTGTCATACTGAGGATAGAGCAAGCTTGTTTTCTGCTGCTCCAAAGAATAGGACCCAGAACAATGGATGCAAGCTACAGGAAAAGAGATTCCACCTGAACATTAGAAGGAACTTCCTAACAGTAAGAGCTGTTCAACAGTGGAAGACACTCCCTCAGAGAGTAGTAGAATCTCCTTCTTTGGAGGTCTTTAAACAGAGACTGCATGGACCTTGAGATCTCCTCCAGTTCTATGATTCTTTCATTTCCATATTGTAATTTACATTTAATTTTATTTGTATTTTATTATCCAGATTGAGTGCCACAGGTGAAACAGCAGGATATAAACTGAATAAGCTAATAAGATAAATAAAAATGGCCATGATTTTGAGGTGAAATGTACATGTTTGGCAATATAATCATATCTAAGAAATGATCAAATAGATTCTTCATTAATGTTGGGAAATAATACCTTTAACTTAATGTACAGTATAATGGTTGAAGTAATGACTTAATTTAGGCCCTCTCTAGACGGGCCTTTTAGCATGTACCGAGTACGTGCTAGAGTTGCCTCAGAGCCTCCATACGTAAAAATGGCGGAGCCCTGTACACATGGGTGCCGCCATTTTGACAGGACGGCCGCACCACATCCAAACGGTGTGGCTCGGCCATATTGTACTCGCACCGCTACAGGGTGCATAGGGTGCCCTATTTGCAGCGCCGGAAGTGGAGCTCCTTCCTGGAGCACCTCGTTCCCTCAGCCACCAAACAGATGCGGGAACAAGGACGGGGGGGAAAGGGGCCAAGTGGCCTCTTTCTCTCCCGGCAGTGGCTCCCTGGGGTGTCCTGGGGCATGAAGCCCCAAGGACACCCCTTTCCAGGCCAGGGGGAAGCAGCGTTTTGCCGCTTCCCCAAGGCCTGGAAAAGTGGCAGATCAGGGCCTCCGGGGCTGCCGCTGTAGCTGTTTAGGCCCCGATCCTGCAGGGAAAGGGGCAGTTGCAGGCCGCCCCAAATCAGCGGTCTGTATCCCGCCTTAGTTAACTTCAGGGATTGACATGCTGTTACACACCTCATTTAACACTGAAGTAGTATTTTTTTTCAAGAAATAAACTTTCATTGTATAAATCTCATGTTTATTCTTTTTTATTTTATTCTGAATTAATTTTATGAACATATTAGCCTAAGAAAGGCAAACCAAGCTAAAAGACATAGCAAATTTACCGTCACTAGCACAACTCCTAATATTATATATCAATGCATATCATATAAGGTTACTAACTAGGACTCCTTGTGATTCATAATAGAAAATTTGCACTAAATCTTTCCCTACCATGGATATGTATCATTTGCCATATTTGTGATTGTTGTACTAGTCTTCAGGGGGGAAAAGTTTGCACCGATAGTATCACAGAATATATCTCAGCATACAGCTTGCAAACAGACAACTAAACTCAAGTTAAACCACATCCTATTTAAGTAACGTTAGGCTCCAGTCCTAAGCAAATGCATCTGAATGAAATTAAAAAGGAAAGGAAAATTATTTCCTGTAAAGGCTGCAGCCCTTGCAACATTTATGGCATGTGACAATTTAGTACCTCTGAAATTAATTAATTAATTAGCAAACAGCCCAAAAATAAGAATGCAAATGTGTTTAACACTGAGATGCAAGTTTGTGACTGTTCTGTTGCTGCTCCCCTCATTATACATTTTCCTCCTTAATAAACACATCTCACAGATGAATAACTATATAATCTACATACATGTTATCAGAATGATTCTTATTGTGTTGATGTCTAATAAAATTCAATAATAAAATAGATAATAAAACCCCAGCTCAGCCATGTAGACCTTGGGCAAGTCACACTCTCTCAGCCTCAGAGGATGGCAATGGCAAAGAATCTCATCTGAGGAAACATGCCAAGAAAACTCTATGATGATAATAATAGATTTTATTTATATCCTGCCTTTTCAGAAGGATCAATGATAGCTTCACCATAAGTCAGAGGCAACTTGAAGGCACACAACAACAACAACAAATCTAATAAAATGCAAGCCAGTATGTCATTCTTAAATACAGTACTAAATATTAACCCAAACCAAAACTGTACATTCACCTTTTTGTCAGCTGAATACTGGCAGTCACTTGAAAACAGTACTCAGTATTAAGCAATTTAAGTTGCAGAAAAACTGGCAGAGATGCTTTAAGCCCTCTTGCTTAAGAAGGGGCATGACACCAGGGCTACTGTCTGAGGGCGACTAAAAATAGAAGACATTAGTGGTGCTATTTTGAACAATGATGTCCGTGCATTATTTGCCCCTTTTGGTATCTGGATGCCCAGTTGTGCTGTTACAGTTAACGCGGCAAAGGAAAAACTAGAAATCTGAAAAAAGAATGAATAAATTAGCAGCCACATGCAGACAATGTTACATCCCAACTGAACAGATGGAATTTATGGCTCAAGACCAAAATTTTCCATGATTCCAGGGATCCAAACAGTAACAATAAGAATAAGAATATAGAATAACAAAAAAATACTAATACTTAAACAGAAGATTAGCTATCCAGCTTTGGAGAGAGGCAGACCAGATCCACTGTCCCCATGCTGAAGAGACCAACCTAAAAGAGGGAAAGGCAAATAAAAGACAGCTTGGAAATAGGAAGAGTGGCTCAAACAACAAGACTGTGACCTACTTTCGTGTTTTCAAGACTCGATTCCAGAAAGAGAGCAGCAAAACGCCAGGTGCAAAAACCCTCCGCAGTGTTGAAGTCAAAGGCAAGGTACGGATTAAGATGGGGAGGGAGATGTACAGAGAGGATAAAGGCAAAGTAACAGGTGCGCAACAGACCCATGACACACATAAACAATTTACTGAGAATGATTTTTCTTATTCACCCAGCAAAACATTCTTCCAACAAACTACGCACCCAGCTTCACTCTCCAACATGTGGCATGTTTCTCCCTTTGGTAGGGCTAAGTTCCCATTCTGGTGGAAATTCAACAGGTGCAGCTGCTGCAAAAAGCCCTTCACTGCTTACATTTCAGCCAAGGATCCTCACTGCGGAAATAACCAGGTTTGAAACAAACTACAATCCCCAGAATTCCCCAACATGGAGCCATGGTGGTTAAAGCAGTGTCAAACCCGACTATTTCTGCACTGTGCATCCAGCTTTAAACATCGGCAGAGAAGCAAATCTGCCCACAAGAATTAGAGAAGGAGTTTGCTTTTGCGGTTGTTGCTCATTCGCAGGCCTAGATTTTAGCTTTGAGGAAGATTGTCATAGGAGTGAATCACACTGGGGTTAATTTTGGCATTAACGAGAGATTAAAGTGCATTTAAAGCATCCTGAAAATGGTGAGTAATTGAGCGAATGATGATCACAACTAAAGCAATGCCGGAAACGTATTGTCGCCAAAATCCTGAAAATGAAAAGATGTGTGTTGATGCTTCTTTGGGACCACTTTAATGGTGGGTTTTGTGCAACATTGTGTGGAATCGTTTTGCATAATTACGTGATTTTTTCCTGGGATGTTTACGGGATAAACATCCGATCTACTTAGTGTGATAATCTCCATAGCCAACATAAAATAAAGGCCTCCCCCATTCCCAAAATTATGGGGGAAGGGAGAGGGAATGATGGTGCACATCAGAAGTAACTAGAAAAGGGACTTTCTGAGTCTGAAGGAAGGCAGTCTTCCCTTCACAAGGAGGGGAAACAAGTGGGGTAACCTCAGCATATACTGAGCATAAGTTGTTGTTGTTGTGGTGGTGTGCTTTCAAGTCCTTTCTGACCTATGGTGTCCCTATCACAGGGTTTTCCTAGCATGTTTCTTAAGAGACGGTTCGCCATGGCTGTCCTCTGAGGCTGAGAGAGTGTGACTTGATGCATCTTCTTCTCATATTATTATACATATATACATAATGGAATCATAGAGTTGGAAGAGACCGCAAGGGCCATCCAGTCCAACCCCATTCTGCCATGCAGGAACTCTCAATCAAAGCATTCCTATTGACAGATGGACCTCTGCTTTAAGACCTCCAAGGAAGGAGGCTCCACTGCACTCTGAGGAAGGAGTGTGTTCCACTGTTTATTATTATTATCATTATCATTATCATCATCATTATTATTATTTTCTGTACTGATATATATTCTGTACTTCTTTGTCTGGCTCAAGGCTATGGAATTCTGGGAGTTGGAGTTTGTGGGTCTTTAAAGCAGAGCTGGATGGCCATCTGTCAATGGGATGCTTTGGTGAGAGTTCTGCCTGGCAGGAGGGGTTGGACTGATGGCCCTCTTGGGTCTCTTCCAACTCTAGATTCTATGACTCTTATAATCTTGAGCGCCTTGGCTGTCAAGGCTTGGTATTGGCCGCATTCTAAACCCAAACAGTTTTTTCTTTTTTCTTCATCTTTCTTCTTTCTTTCTTTCTTTCTTTCTTATCTTTCCCCTAGATCTCCAATTCCATGCCCCTTTAATGCGTGAGTTTCCTTCAGGGAATTGAGGGAGACTTGGTTAAGACAGGTCCAAGATGAAGGTCCGATCCTCCGCTTCCTCCTTCCTCCTGCTGCTTCTTCCATTTTCTCTTCTTTCCTCTTGAAGGGGAAGAAAAAGCCAAGGGGGGCTTGGCGGAAGGCTATTCCTTCTCCGATGGTAAAATAGAATTATAAATAAATCATAGAATCATAGAATCACAAGTTGAAGAGACAGGGCCTCCAGTCCAACCCCATTCTGCATGCAGAAGAATCCAAATCAAAGCATCCCCCGAGGCCATCCAGCTCCGTTGAAGACCCAAGGAGGAGACTCCACTACACTCCAGGAGAAAGTTGGTCACAAAAAAATAGGAAAGAATAACACATACCTTAAATATACATACCTTATAAAAAAACCTTACAAACCTTACAAAATACTTCCTATTTGACAAAATATACATATATATTTTTTTTCCAGCCAACAGGCCATTAGGCAAACACAGGATAGATGATAGTAATAGATGGAGAAGATAGATATAGTAGGTGGTAGATAGATAGATAGATAGATAGATGAAAGATAGATGTGATAGATAGAAGAGATATTAGATAGATAGATGCTGATGATAGATCAGATAGATAGATTAGATAGATGCTAGCTAGATAGATAGATAGATAGATGTAGATAGATCAGATAGCTCGATATATTCGTAGACGATAGATGATGAGATAGATAGATAGATAGATAGATAGTCGATGATAGCTAGCAGATAGTGATGATAGATAGATGATAGATTTAATAGATATCATAGATATAGAAGATAGATTGATAGTAGATAGTAGATAGGATGATAGATAGATGATAGTGATAGAGATAGGTAGGTAGATGATGATAGAAGATCGATAGAAGATAGAATGGAGATCGATAGATGATAGATAGATAGATGATAGATAATTAGATAGATATTAGATAGATGATAGAGAAGATGATGATGTAGATGTAGATAGATAGAGATAGATGTGATAGATAGGTAGAAGATAGCTAGATGATAGAGATAGATGATAGATGATAGCAGATGGAATAGATGCTAAGATAGATAGATAGATAGATATAGATAGATGATGATAGATCGATAATAGATAGAATAGATAAAGATAGATGAGAGTATAGCTTGATAGTAGATCGATGCTGATCGAAGAAGATAGAGATAGTAGATAGATAGATAGATAGAATAGATAGATAGAGATAGATAGATGATAGATAGATAGATATAGATAGATAGATCGTAGATGATAGTAGATAGATAGATGATAGATGAAGATAGATAGATAGATAGAGATAGATTATAGACGATCGATAGCTATATAGATGATAGATAGATGTAGTAGATGATAGATGGTAGATAGGAATGATAGAATAGATAGATGAAATAGATAAAGATAGAAAATAAAGAAACAAAAAAATAGATAGATGAGATAGATAGCTAGAAGATGATAGATAGATAGATAGATAATAGGATAGATAGATAGATAGATAGATAGCTAGTAGATCGATGATAGATAGATCTAGATAGATAGATAGATAGATAGATAGATGATAGATCGATCATGATATAGATACTAGATAGTAGATAGATAGATAGATAATAGATTGGATAGATAGATGATAGCATATAGATAGATAATCTAGATAGATAGGTAGATAGATAGATAGATAGATGATAGAAGATGAGATAGATAGATAGAAGATGATAGTAGATGATCGTTATAGATGATAGACGATATATTAGATAGATGCTAGATGATAGATGTAGATAGATAGGTAGATAGATAGCTAGATAGATGATAGATAGATAGTGATCGATAGAGATAGAATGATAGATAGATGTGAGATGATAGATAGATAGATAGATAGATGATAGCTAGATGATAGACTAGGATAGAAGATAGATGATGATAGTTAGATACGATAGATGATAGATAGTGATATGATAGATAGATTTCGATAGAGATAGAGATAGATTGATAGATAGATAGTAGATAGTGGATAGATAGCAAGAAAGATAGAGATAATAAGATAGGAGATGATAATGATAGATAGATAGATAGATAGATAAGATAGATAGATAGATAGATAGATAGATAGATCGATAGATAGATGCTGATATGATAGATGCTAGATAGATAGACAGCTAGATAGCTAGATAGATAGATAGATAGATGAAGTATAGATAGATGATAGATTGATATGATAGATAGATAGATCGATTAGATGATCGACTAGAGTAGATAGATAGATAGATAGATAGAGCGTAGATAGAGATAGATAGATAGATAGATAGATAGATATTAGATAGATAGATAGCTAGACAGTGTTAAAGGCGCTATAAGACAAAGGCTCATCATCCCTCTATATCCTAATACATGGAGATTGCATTTCAAGGCCAAGTATTCCACGACAAAAACTGGTACTGAATCCTAATATCGTGTGAACAATAATACGTGTAAACGATACATTCAGACAGAGACAAAAGAAGGCAACCTGGGTCAATGTTGTGAAGAGGGGACGAGGTCCTCCGTCTCGTACAGATGCCAAGGGCCAAGAGTTGGAGGCCCACTGGCTTAAAGGGTCAGCCATGCTTTGATCCCTACACCGTTGTGCCCACTGGGGAGTTCCGTCCACACGGGAGAAGGAACCGGTTGCAGCGCTTTCACGGCCTGGCTCCGTGCTCGGGAATTCTGGGGACTGGACTCCGTTGTAGACACCACACACATGCAGACAGTAGTGTGTGTGTGTGTGTATAGACCACACACAGCGACACCTGTATCTATCTGATGTCTGCATCCCGGGAGGACAGGATGCAGCCAGCAAAGCCCGGCCAGTCCCAGACGTTTCCAG